>NC_133201.1:1257700-1515200 GCF_958299795.1 Porites lutea
TTAGAGTCTTGATCGCGCTCCACAAAATCCTTAGATGTCCAATACTTGTTATCCAATAAGAAATACCTAGAAGTTCGCCCAACATTATTTAATTAAATCAATGAAAAAACACCCAGGAAAAAGTTTGGTTCTTTTAATGACGTCAAACTGCTTTAAGGCGTGACTGCAAAACAATTAAGCTTGATTGGACAATCCAGTGTAAAATATACAATAAACACGGTTAGGTGTTTTCTGGAAACTCACTTTTATTGGATTTAGTTTGAAAACAAATTTTGGAAGAGAATCAAACGACCCATCAAGCTGAGCTTTTTCAAGGTAGGGATTTCGTTTTAATGTATCTGTAATAGTAAAGTGAGAATTTTCATTCGCTTTCAATTGCTCGGGGGTAAACACGTTCTTGTTAGTATAACCCTCAACTAGTATTGACTATTAGATTAACCTAAAGAAGAAAGCGAAATGTTGTCGCACCACCAGTATAGCTTTGGAAAATGCCATTACTTCAGATTCTTCATTAATTGGTCAATTGTTTATTTATCGTTACTTTGTTTAAAAGTTTCTCTATTATCAATAGTCTTTAAATCACGGATTGTATTATAGAAAGCTTACGTCACATTGCTCCTTATTTCGATAAAAAAAAATGATAAAAGTAAAAATCACCAAAGAACGCGGTGTTGATATAGGGAAGCTGGGGTCTACAGCATGCTCTTCGATTTAACCTTAGTTGTTAAATTTGTTTCTTTGTTTCGTTGTTGATGTTCTTACGAGAAAATTTGTTTATACGGTCGAACCTCTCCACAACCGCCACCGTGTGGAAAGAAGAAAGTGGCCATTGTGGTGAGGAGGCCCGTTATGGGGAGGTAGTTGCTTTTTAGGGAGTACAACATGTTTATTGTGCTTATTGCATGCTTACTACATCTCGTAGTGGTAATACATTCAAATGTTATGATTATATAGAGATAAAATGCACAAAAAACATTAAAAATTGTTTTGAATCAAAATGTTAACGTGACAAAACGAGACGGTTCGCTACATTCGCCATCAGATCGTTGACAATTTGTACTTACTTCAGCAGTAAATGGAAATGTTTAAATGTTTAAATGGAAAACAATCAAACTACGATTGACGCGATTAACCGTCAACGCACATTACCGATCAAATTTCATGACCATTCTTGACTTTTTCATCAGTGGCTGGAAAAACCGGCCTTTGTCGAGAGATTATTTTGGCAGGTTGGGGACACGCTTTAGTCGCCTTTGCCGTTGAGGAGAGGTGGCCCTTTTAGAGAGGTTTAGAAAGGAGTCGCCTACCCCTCTCCTAACCCAACATTTTGCCCTAAGTGAGAAGTAAGTGTTAATGTTGACTTAGGGGAGGGGTAGGTGGGCAGTTTCCCAGAAACCTAAATTTATTCAAAGAGTCAATGTATGGACTGTCCGTCGGGACAAAAAAAAAGTGGCCGTTGTAGAGAGGTAGCCGTTAGTGGACGTTTGACTGTACTTACGCTGTGTGAATATTGAGTATTAAGCTCTTCAGAAGTTTGTAGGTTTGAACAACTCTTACGCTAATCCTTTAAAACGAAGATTTTTTTTTATAGCTGTTGCTGCTTGATAAAACTATCTGATTGTCAATATATTAAAATTGCTTTCAGCCTGCTTTTTCTCACTTTAAGTGACTTTCTTTTGGTAAAAGAAATCACAACATTGGGCAAGCAATCTGAAACAGTTTCAGTTTCGCTCAGGGACAAAACTAGAGGCGCTTCTTGCCAAGGTTTCTTTTATTTTACATGTTACAAGTTTTGTCTGTGGTTAGAACCTTTGTAAATAATAACCTTAAAAACAGAAAAAGTAGATCAATCGATCTTTAAGAATAAATAGAGATTAAATCAAAATTGGTAAATAGTAGAACTAATAATTGTGTCCATTATGACTCAGTGACTTTGTTGCCGTTAGCCCTTCAGTATTGGACGATCGTTTGGGTGTATAATATTTATCTTTCTAAAAAATCGAACCAACCAATATCGAGCAATACTCAATCAGAAACCTGTTGACCCAAACCGCTCCCTTTACATCATTACCACGCGTACGACCCCTCACTCCTCCGTCACGATCTTCCTGCCCGACAGAATATTAGCGAGTGATTTTTCTTAAGTTCTAGTTTAGGCCGATTCGCGTGAAATTGAAACTCGCCATGTTGAAACCACTGTTACTGGGCATCAAAATTTACGTGCAAGTCCACTCTCTTAAAAACGCAACCCTTTGCAGAAGAACAATACTGAACATGTAGAACACAAAATTAAAAAGTCAGAGTTGAGTTTGTTTTGCTGAATACAAAGAGTAACAACTGATTTCTTCCTCTGCGGCGTGTATTTCCTCGGTTATTTTTTCAGATTAAGGTAAGACTTAATCTAAACCACGAGGTTTGAGGTAATCTGGAATATTTCCGGTTTGAAAGTTAAAAACTGAATAAAACTTTCGTCCATCTGATAACGAGTGTGAATGAAACAGTGATACTAAACGGTACTGAAGGTTATCCCGTAATATGTCAAGTAAGTGGGTTCGAAATCGTAGCTGTAAGCAAGGTATTTCAAACACCCGAGGGTCAGAGAGAAACTGCAATATAATATGCGGAAGAAAATGTAGATATTAGACGATATGATTTAGCGGAATTTCATTCCCGTCCTTACTATCTTGAGACAAGGTAAAGTCGTTTGAGACCATTTTAAGGTGAAATTTTCGGAACTCAGTATCTAGTAGCAAAACTTAAATGTAGAATAGTAATTGAATTTCATAGAGTAGGTTGTTTTTGTGCTTTAAATTAATTATTTGCTGCAGGTCAAGGTACCTTAGGTCAAGGCAACGCTATTTAAAAATTTTAAACAGGTAATTCAATAAACTTGCGTGTGTTCTAATTTTGAAGTTGAAGATTGTTTGTCAGTCATCAAGCACTGCCTTTTGCACGAAATTGATTGCTCTCGGTAGTCCCCAACAAGGAAATGATCGTTTTACTCCGCACGCAAGCTGACCATGGGCGCGGGCCCTGTATTTGCTGTGTCTGCATCAGTTAAGCGTAATCTATAAACCACGTGGATTTATTAAACTCTTGGCTTGTTATTTTGTAAATCAAAAAATTGTTCAAGAAAGGAATTTCAAACGGATTCAAACTAGTCTTATATTTTAATTTAGTTGTAGCGACACTGTTTGGACAGACGGCGAGCGACCAGATTCCTTCATTATGGCGACCAGTCGTCATAATGCAATTACAAGTCAACTCTTAAGAGCTTCTGCCTGAGAGACCGGGGCAGGCTTGGAAATAGGGGTCGGCCGATTTGGCTCAAATTTGGTACACTTAGTTGCTATGGAGACTTATGCAATATGCCAAAGTTTCAGCTCCATTGCTCTTATTTGGGCTGAGTTCTAGATGTTACCCTTTTTGGGGTCCCCGAAGGCTTTTTTTATAGCCTATTTTGGGCACTTTTCAATACTTTGATTACAATATCAGGGATATATGTTAAGCCAAATATAAACTCACTTTTTATTATTTCTATCCCTAAGGGTCTTATAGCAAAACATATGGATCAAAGAAATATTTCTGTTGTCTGTGAAATAATTGTTAAGTTAATGCTCTTAAAGACATTTTTAGTGAAACTGAAAATAACCCAAATTTAAGTCGGATTTACTTGAGTGCCCACTTTTGAAATAACACAATTCCGACATGAGCAGAAAGTTTAGCCCTAGGTATGTAAAAAACAAGGAGAAAATACTAAGGTTACGGCTTTTTCACTGTGCGGCCTCGCTTTGAAGATGCTAATACAGCCACTTCCGGTCTAGTCATTTCCCCCTTATAATAAGGCTTATATAGAGCATGTTAGCCAAAACCTTTCCAATAACCTACCTAAATAATACTATATGTAGCACTTTTACTTTCTAATTCCACCTGAACGTTAAAATTGGCAAGATATGAAAATCTACTTCAGGAGAAAGTCACTTCCGGTCCAACAGTCCACATTGGAGGATTTTTATTAAAAGTGGTATTTTTATGTTCACAATGAAATCTCAAAAAGCTGTTTATGTATCTTTATGCCTATATGTTTTTCAATTTTTCATAGTCTATTGAGGAAAACAACAATTTTTTTTGTAGCGACAGCAATCAAAACTCGATCGCATGTTGAATCCCAGTTTGTTGACAAAATATATTATGAGGATGTTTTTTAAAACATCTCTACTGGCGAATATATGCAAGGCAAATATTTCCCTTTGGTGAAAGAGTGACGCCATTTTAAATTGTTATTGAGTAAAAAGTGTTTGTAGTAAAAAGAAAGAAACCCAAAACCCATAATTAAACCTGGGCCTTTACATTCATTTCATGTTAACTCTCTCCCCAACCACTTCACTACCACATCGTTCCGCGAGCAACACAAACTGTCCTTGCCCCTAGCGATGACTTACGTCTGTATTTCACAGAATTTGACATTTGTTTTTGTTTCCAGTGAGCCAATATTCCCCATGACTCACACCTGATTACATGACTTGTTGCTCATCTCACCCGCTTTGGGCACAGGCAGCCCAAGGTCGTGATCTGAGAGCGATATAGCATTTGTTTTTGTTTGTTTGTTTGTTTGTTTGTTTTTTATCGTATATTTCCATCTAGGTTCCGCGAAAGCTAGAAAATGTCCATAAATTAAATAGTTTCATTGGCCTTCAGCTCTAGGTGTCTTTGTAACTTCGATAATAAGTAGGCACAAACAGAGGATGGGCGCGGGGGGCGGGGGAGGGTGAGCTTTACACGGCTGCTCGTTAGTTTTGGTTTTGCTGCAGTCTTGTTTGTGAGAACAAAACGTCACACCCAAATTTGCTTAGAGCAATGATCTGAAGGGATACAGCGTACTTTTCGCTGCAGTTTTTCACTTCAAACCCTTTTACAAGAAGTGGCAAGTTGGAAAAATTAAATTCGGGGAAACTGCACGTGAACTTGCTGCTCATAATTAAATTTAAAATCTTATTTAATTGCGTTAATGATGAATTCTCATGATCAGTATCTCTTGGCAGTCCTTGGAAAAGTATAAAATTGTACTACTGAGGTAGTAAAAACAATGTCATCAATTCGATGTTCTTTCTGGAGTAATGATGATCTCTGTGGTGCTCGCGATAATTCAAAGTTGTGTGAGCCAGCCGTCAGTCTGCCTTTAGCATCTCTAGACCGCGATGTAACTCACCTTTTGATTAAAGTTGGTGCTGGAGGCACCAAAACTTCAGCCTCGCACAGACTTCAACATTTTCCTGAGTACAAACTAATACTGAATCAAGCTGGAAGGTGTGGTGTCGTGAATGCGGAAATCAAGAAGATGACGATTTGTCCGCGTCACCGCCGTAAATTCACACGTTTACGAGAACTAACTGGACAATGTCAACACCCTCTTCATAAAGGTGAAATTTCCAAATTGAAAAAACCCAAGAAGGTGACAGCAGACATTTCAGAGAGAATATACCAACAAACGAGGATCGTGATACCAATCGCTGCCCGTAAGTAATGCTGAACGTTTCTTGTTTGTCCTGAGTTATTTTGGGATAGCCTTGTAATGAACAAAGTCAAATTCTATTTTCAAGAATTCAAATACCATGGACCATGGAATAAACCTAAAATCTGATACAGTGCTCGTTTTTCTTTTCTTTCCAAAGCCATTTGCAAGACCTGCTTTGACGAAAAGATTCCAGAACTTCATTTAACACCCGAAAGTGTAACTTCCAAAGATCTAGAGGTAATGTAAATATTGTAATCGCACGTGTTCAATCTCAAACATACTGCAGTTGTCTTTCAGGGTGAAAATATCCTCAGCGCTGTTGTCCTTAACCTCAAATACAGATGAGTCAAATTAACCGAGACTTTTCTTTACTCAAATAAAATATTCCAGCGATGAAAGGGGTGTGAAGCGCAATACAACTCATGACCCAATGTCAACAATTGCTATTGCGTGACTATTTGCTGGCATTAGTAGTCTTCACAGTAAAGCCGAAGTAAGCTTAGAAATATTTTTCGAGACAAGTGAATTTTAAATACTTCAAGTAAAATAAAGCTTGACACACAACCGATTCTTTTTTACCTCAGGTTAACTTAAGGTTATTTTCTCACGCAACGTAATTAAGATTGATTGACATGCTTTGCCTTTCTCAAAGCTCTCAAGTCCCTTGAGACTTTTGTTGAATCGTTTCAACTTTCCGTCCTTAATGAGATGCAAAATAAAATTACTTGAGATTTTACTTAGGCTTTCACACTCGCATTTTGGGTTAAATAAAACTTAGCAGCTCTTAAGATAGACTGCGTAGCAGGCGCCGGTGATTTTAGAGCGAAGGAAGAAAATCTCGTGGACGCGCGTGTTCCCGCGGCCTGTCCAAGAAAAAACAGAAAAGAGAAGCCGACTCATGCTATGCAGGCTACATCTCCGAAGTCTTACATGACAACCTCGTGTAAAGACAACCACTGACAGAAAACCAGGTGCTTTTGTTTTGGGTCCTAGATTTAAAATTCCAAATCGAACATTGTAACGTTTTTATCCTCTCTCATCAGCTCTCACCTTTACAATCAATATTTTATTCTCAGGGCAGACAAGTTTTGTGTAGTGGAGGAGAGGATCAGGAGGTGGAAGTAGTACTGAAAAACGTTGATCAAGACAAATCACTTATGTCAGGTACCCACTGTCCGTCACTCTTAGATTTTTCTCTGGATTCAACTTTGGAAACAAGCTTTGAATGTAGCCTTTACATTGACGAAGCAGAAGAGTTGAAAAGAAAACGATGCTTGCTAAGTGATGCAATTGTCCAAATTTCTGAAGGTAGGGTAAGTCCAATTCAAAGTACATCGAGGTTACCATGGCCTGAACTTGGTGAGCGGCAACAGGGTTATTACGTGCGTAAGGCTAGAGAGGTTATTGAAACAGCTTTCAACTGTCTCGCTCCTGGAAGTGAAGCCGATTTGTGGTTTGCTACAGTGAAGTCCATGCCGTTTTCTCAATCAAAGCCTGACGACATCGCAGAAAGGCTAGTGGAGGCTTACAAGTTAGCTGATAACAGACACACCCGAATGCAAATACTATCATTGTTTGTAAATGCATTTAGCAAAAGCCAACTAATGGAGATTATCCCAGGTATTTCTAAACGACAAATCGATGATGCCCGCAGACACGCCGACTTGAGAGGACCAGGAAAACCAAGCAATGCTCCAGAAATTATTAGAGTGCGCCTTGATGCAACGAAAACTGATCACTTTCTAGATTTTATTTCTTCATCTTCCCTTTTGCAAGATGTATCATATGGTACAAAGTCGTTGAAGTTGGATAGCGGAGAGAAGCTTCTTATACCAGCGGCAATACGAACTTTGATTCCATCCCGAATCATCAAGCAATACCAAAGCTACTGCGAGAGCGTAGCTTTTGAGCCATACAGTGAACGTACACTCTTCCGGATATTGGAGGCATGCTCTGCTTCAAAGCAGGTCTCGTTACAAGGACTTGATTACATCGCCACAGAAGGTGCGGAGGCTTTCGATCAGTTGAAATCCATTGTAAACGTTTTACAAGATAATGGGGTCGATGTCACCTGGGCAAATTCTATCAAACAGGATCTAAAGGCTGGTAAGAGATACCTGAAGACGGATTACAAAACTCACACGGGCAGCAAAGAGAGATGTAAAGATCACTGTACCACGTTTTCGCTCAGTGATCCGAATAATAGTGACTACTCTAGTTCATGCAACCATGAGCATGAACTATCCTGTCATGAATGTGCACGGCTTACTTGTTTAGTTGAAAAAATCGATGAGAAGTTAAATGACAAGAACGTTTCCTTGACAGGAGAACAAAGGGCTAGATCTCAGTATGACCATAAACAGGCCACAAATTCCATCCTCTTATGGAAGGCGCATTTGCTTCGCACAGTAGTCCAGGAAAAGGCTAAGCAAGACGTCCTAACTAACCTTAATAAAGAAAGCACCCTTTTGATCATGGACTGGGCAATGAAATTTCTGCCAATGAAGTTCCGCGAAAGGATGGACGACTTCTATGGTAAGCGTGGGAGAAGCTGGCATGTGACCTGTTCGATTAAGAGAGCTAGCAAAGATGAGGACAGAGTTGAGGTGGACACATTTGTTCACATCTTTGACTCCTGTACCCAGGATTGGTTCAGCGTTGCGTCAATAGTCGAACACGTTCTTAGCGTAATTAAGATGGAAGACCCATCCATCACCAAATTTTTCCTACGTTCTGATAACGCCGGTTGTTATCACAACACTGAGCTTCTCTTGAGTCTCAAAGCCATGGGCGAAAGACATGGAGTGGAGTTTAAGCGCTATGATTTCTCTGATCCGCAATCGGGCAAAGACGTTTGCGACCGTAGAATTGCCTCGATGAAAACCCACATGCGACGGTGGGTAAATGAGGGCCATGACATCACTACTGCGGAAGAAATGAAAATTGCACTTGAATCTCATGAAGGCGTTAGGGGATGTCGTTTTGCAGTCGTTGTAATTGATAAATCGACCCAAAATTCACAGGTGAAAAAGATCCCAGGTATCAGTTACCTGAACAATTTTATGTTCTTTGATGATGGTATTCGGGCATGGAAAGCATATCAGATTGGGGAAGGTCATTTTTATCCGTATTCTTCCCTTACAACCAATGCTCAAGGAGCTACAGCAATAAAAGTTCTTAATCCGTTTTCGTCACCATCTAATTGCTCTGGGGCTTCAGTGGCTGGACATTCCTCCATTTCGCCCGGCCTGTTCTCTTGTGAGGAAGAAGGATGTGTTAAGATGTTTTCTACCTACAAAGAACTTCAGTATCATTTAGATGCGGAACGCCATCTCTTCGTGGAGGAGCAAGACACTGCGTACGATGTCATCAAGAAAAAGTGGGCCAGCATCTTATCAAACGTAAGCTTACAGAAACAGCGCACTTTTCCATCAATGCAGCCTGGTAATGAAGGCGTTTTGGATTGCCAAGAAGCAGTTGAGGGATGGGCGCTTAAGACCGTCCAAAAGTCAAGCCGGATGTCTGAAGACGTTAGAAACTACTTAATCCAAAGGTTCAATGATGGAGCAAAGACAGGCAACAAAGCAGATCCAAAACGGGTTGAACATGAAATGAAACATGTAAGAAACACGACTGGTGGCTTATTATTCCAACCTTTTGAGTGGCGTACCTCAAAGCAGATTGCAAGTTTTTTCTCAAATCTCTCAAAGTCTCAGCGTGCAAAGAACATTGATGAAGGAAACCATGGTATTGAAACTGAGGATGAGGAGACAAACATCCAGGACAAAAACTTACAACTGTTGCAGCTTGTCATAGAAAGTCAGGTACAGGCAGATCACCCAATTTTGTTCCAGGGGCATAATTTATGTCATCTAGCTACAGAGGGAAAGATCAAAACCCTTCGACTAGATACACTGAAAAAGGCATGTTTGTCGCTGGACGTAGAAGTTACTGGATCCAAAGCAAGGAAGGACACTTTTGCTCTTGCACTAGACAAGTACATCTGCACCCACCGATCTAAGAGCTGCAAATACTGTCATGATAGGTGTTGAACATTGTTAATGCAATTACTTAAAGACGTTAACAGTCACCCTATTACGCATAGTGAGTTTTAATGGATAAAAAGCAAGGAAAATATGTTCAGAATTCTTGTTGAATTTGACTGGTGTTCATGAACAATGAAAACAGTGTTAAGCTATAACAGCGCCTTTTTACCGTCATAAGTTTTCAAAATTCCTTTGCTCGATCAGCTTTCACCAGGCTTGGAAGGGTGAGTTTTTTGTTTTGAAATACGCTTTTCTGTAATTTTCACCCATCCACAAAAGGAAGCCAGAATTAGATGAAGTGATGCAATCTGAGAGAATATCTATATTTAACCAACTTTAGTCTTAAGTGCAATTAGAAATATCTGCAAATGAAAGAGCTCCAAACAGATTTTTTGAATATAAAAATGCCTCACTTAACCATCCTCTCATGTGAACTGTTGGACCGGAAGTGACTTTGTGAGCATCTCCAGCCGTGCATATTCATATTTTGCCAATTTTAGCGTTCAGGTGGAATAAGAAAGTAAAAGTGCTACAGGCAGTATTATTTAGGTTAAGTTATCGGAAAGTTCTGGCCAATATACTCGATATAAGCTTAATTATAAGGGAAAAAAGACTAGACCGGAAGTGGCTGTATTAGCATCTTCAAAGCGAGGCCACACAGTGAAAAAGCCGTAACCTTAGTATTTTCTCCTTGTTTTTTACATACCTAGGGCTAAACTTTCTGTTCATGTCGGAATTGTGTTATTTCAAAAGTGGGCACTCAAGTAAATCCGACTTAAATTTGGGTGATTTTCAGTTTCACTAAAAATGTCTTTAAGAGCATTAACTAAACAATTATTTCACAGACAACAGAAATATTTCCTTGATCCATATGTTTGGCTATAAAACCCCCTAGGGATAGAGATAATAAAAAGTGAGTTTATATTTGGCTTAAAATATCCCTGATATTGTAATCAAAGTATTGAAAAGTGCCCAAAATAGGCTATAAAAAAAGCCTTCGGGGACCCCAAAAAGGGTAACATCTAGAACTCAGCCCAAATAAGAGCAATGGAGCTGAAACTTTGGCATATTGCATAAGTCTCCATAGTAACTAAGTGTACCAAATTTGAGCCAAATCGGCCGACCCCTATTTCCAAGCCTGCCCCGGTCTCTCAGGCAGAAGCTCTTAAACACATTTGAATGGCATTTACAGAAGCATTACAGAATATTAGTGAGTGATGTTTCTTAAGTTCTAGTTTAGGCCGATTCGCGTGAAATTGAAACTCGCCATGTTGAAACCACCGTTGCTGGGCATCAAGATTTTACGTGCAAGTCCACTCTCTTAAAAAAAGCCACCCTTGTAGTGAAAGTACATAACGGATTTGACCTTCTGTGGAGAGGAAGTGCATAAGAACAATCCTGAACATGTAGAACACAAAATAAAAAAGTCAAAGTTGAGTTTAGTTTTGCTGAACACAAAAAGTAACAACTGATTTCTTCCTCTGCGGCGTGTATTTCCTCAGTTATTTTTTCAGATTAAGGTGTAAGATAGAAGTTATATGTGGTAGTTGCAAGACTTAATCTAAACCACGAGGTTTGAGGTAATCTGGAATATTTCCGGTTTGAAAGTTAAAAACTGAATAAAACTTTCGTCCATCTGATAACGGGTGTGAATGGAACAGTGATACTTAACGGTACTGAAGGTTATCCCGTAATATGTCAAGTAAGTGGGTTCGAAATCGTAGCTGTAAGCAAGGTATTTTAAACACCCGAGGGTCAGAGAGAAACTGCAATATTATATGCGGAAGAAAATGTAGATATTAGACGATATGATTTAGCGGAATTTCATTCCCGTCCTTACTATCTTGAGACAAGGTAAAGTCGTTTGAGACCATTTTAAGGTGAAATTTTGGAAACTCAGGATCTAGTAGCAAAACTTAAATGTAGAAAAGTAATTGAATTTCATAGAGTAGGTTTTTTTTGTGCTTTAAATAAATTATTTGATGCAGGTCAAGGTACCTTAGGTCAAGGCAACGCTATTTAAAAATTTTAAACAGGTAATTCAATAAACTTGCGTGTGTTCTAATTTTGAAGTTGAAGATTGTTTGTCAGTCATCAAGCACTGCCTTTTGCACGAAATTGATTGCTCTCGGTAGTCCCCAACAAGGAAATGATCGTTTTACTCCGCACGCAAGCTGACCATGGGCGCGGGCCCTGTTTTTGCTGTGTCTGCATCAGTTAAGCGTAATCTATAAACCACGTGGATTTATTAAAATCTTGGCTTGTTATTTTGTAAATCAAAAAATTGTTCAAGAAAGGAATTTCAAACGGATTCAAACTAGTCTTATATTTTAATTTAGTTGTAGCGACACTGTTTGGACAGACGGCGAGCGACCAGATTCCTTCATTATGGCGACCAGTCGTCATAATGCAATTACAAGTCAACTCTTAAACACATTTGTATGGTATTTACAGAAGCATTACAGAAATACATGTATAGATGATTGCAAAAACACTACATGTAAACGCATGATGCATTTTTACATTTTACAGAAGCTACCTAGAAAACATATTTGCAGTTTTCTCCTCATTTTAATTGTGTTACCGTTAACATCAGAAAACAGTTATTTCTAACGCATAAAAAGGCCTCGACGTCTGACAATAAGCTGAAGTGTGAACGGCCATGATTTGGAAACAGCAGCAATCAGAAAAACTACGCTAGGTTCCAAAGTTGATCTCTTTTTTATGTGTTTTTCATCTGAGCGAAAGATCTACACAAAAGGGCGGGAAAACAAAGCCATAGCTTTTAAAATCAAGATGATAGCAGTTTTGGGCACTTCTTCTTAAACCAAAGCAACTGTATTGCGCAGCGTTTGTTAATATAGTTACGAATGTTAAACTAATTTTGGCGTGCAGATGTAGTGAAGAATTTTGAACATGCACCCAGTCATGTTAATGGCCTGTAAACTAAACGAGATCATTAGAACAGTGTGAAAAACAGATGCCATCCCAAAGACAAGTTAATACAGTTAGCTAGGGATCATAGCTGCGGTTAAGTGCGCAGGTTAGTTTGGTGGAGTCATACACGCAAACGGGTTGCCCCAAAAAGAAGAGGTGAAGAACCATCCGGTTGTAAGAGAAGAGCTTAGGTTCTAAGGTTAGTTTAAAGCTTATTCTATATATTAATGTTTGTTTTATCAAAGAATAACACGCGGAAAGGTCAAAGGAAATTTGTTCTTGATTTTCTTGATACAAAGATACAAAAGTACAGTTGTTTCCTGAAATGGCTGACGGTAATGACTGTTATTTTAAAACTTCCTTTGCTAATGACTGAAATAGAAAAAACTTTCAACTGCAGAAGGTCTGAAAATAATCTTTTGCTTTAAAGCCGCGTTTTTTGGCGCGGGAATGTCCGCAAAATGAAAAATACAATAACATGGTTACAGTATAAGGGAAAATACATAAAGCTACCTTGTTATCCAAGTACGTTTTGTAGAGGAAAAAAGTGTGTTGTCTGAACGGAAACGAGACAGTCTTGTTAAGAAACTCATTTTGTGTAATTTGTAAAAACAAAACTGAAATAAATAAAACTGCAGAGGCCCGTCTGACGGGGCGACTAAGACGGGATCTTTCGGAAAGGGTAGATCTTTTAATTAGCTTTAGTTCAAGTTCTGGTTAGCAAAACGAGAATAATCTTAATAAGATTAAGTCTACAATTTGACAAATTCATCGCTAATATAGAAGTTTAAAGTGCTATTATTTTGCTAACCATGAGAAGGTCGATTCAGCCGTAAAGAATTCGAGATTATTTATAGAGTCCAGCGAAGTGAATTACCCTCAGTAATAGTTACTTTTTAGTTCTTCTTCTTTGTTTTGTTTTCTTTAAAGAAAGAACTTTTCGACCGCAGGAACCTGAGCCAAAATAAAGAGAAAAGTCTCCAGAGTCGGCTTAAAACCCGGAGCATTCCGGATACTCCTGATAGAAATCAGACATTTATTGAAAGTAAAAATGGCCATGGGTGCATTTTGCTCAGTAACACGTTTCTTTGCCGTCTTTGCAGTTTATGTCGTTGATGTGACCATACAAAAGTGGTGTTTTATAACAACGAATGTTTCGTACACTTTCATCAGCTTTGCTAACCTTGAAAACCTTTAGGATATACTTAGAAGTTTTGCAGAAACTGTCTATAAACTGATGATTTCAAGGATGCGGTTTAAGAGTTCTTTACGCTGTATCAATTTCCTGCACCATACGACATAAGGTTGAATTATTTGAACAGATATTTTTTGAATCTGCATATTAGCGTCGTAGAGTTTATTCACTGAGACAAGCTCGATTCTCGCTTCCATAAGCTGCCGCAGATCATTCAAACAAAGCTATCAATAGTTCTTAATCTTTCTCGTATTTAAACTCGATTACAAACACTAAAGGAATAATGCCCACAAGTATCACACCGATATCGATGTGAAGATGATAGTTAAGAGCATCTATCAGGCACAAGCTCACTGAAGTTATTTCAATATTTTAGCGGATTACGTTTTTGAATAAGCCGTCGTAATCTGTACTTGAGGACCACTGTGAGTCAAGTTTTTTTGAAAACGTTTTCGTTTTGCTTGCGTCTACTTGACTGCTGAACTGTGCAAAAGCGAAAATCGATGTTCAATAGTTTTGAAAACAATATGTTTATTAACAAACTTCGAAACAATA
Source organism: Porites lutea (assembly GCF_958299795.1). NCBI lineage: Eukaryota > Metazoa > Cnidaria > Anthozoa > Scleractinia > Poritidae > Porites > Porites lutea. The sequence goes on from NC_133201.1 coordinate 1,271,949, forward strand.
TGATTCATGTCTCCTAAATATTATTTCAATTGAACCTGTCTACAACGGCCACCCTGGGGACACAAGAACGTGGCCATTGTGGAGAGGTGGCCATTGTAGAGAGGTTGAAACGAGACTGAATGTATGGACTGTCCGCCAAAAAAAATGGCCGTTGTAGAAAGATGGCTGGTGTGGATACGTGGCCGTTAGAGGAGCTTCGAGTGCAGTCCAATAAAATTCTGAAAATCCGGCTTACCGGAAGTGTCAAGTCATCATACGCTCCACTAATCCACCCCATTAGCTCTAGGAAACGCACAACGATTTCGCAGTTTATTTTATGCTCATTCTTAAAATCTAGCAATTTTTTTTGTAATTAAAAAAAAAAAACGCTCTTAAGCCCTCCTCAGAGCCCTTCTTATCATTCGGTGTGTCGTGTCTTGGATGATCAAGGATGAGAAAAAAATGCACTTTTTTCACATACAGTTAACTCTCTAAGACGGACACCTTTGGGACCAGCACACGCTGTCCGTCTTAGAGAGATGTTCGTCTTATAGAGAGTCAAATAGAGGGAGCTAAGAAAGGCAGGGACCAACTCTAGGTGTCCGTTTTACAGAGGTGTCCGTCTTAAAGAGGTGTCCGTTAAGAGAGAGTCGACTGTAATTTGATAGTTTGGTGTTTATATAACATAACTGCGGTGAGAGGAGAGTTGCGTTTGCACGATCTTGTTGTCTATTTGTTTGTTTGTTGTTTCTTTTTGGTTGCACAGCTTTATAGTTTATCGAGGTGGTTGGTTATTAGGTCGCCAATATTTGGCAGGAATTTGTTGATATGATCATGTTGTTCTTATGATTAGTCACTGCTAAGCTAGGAAATTGACGAGTCAAGCTTAATTTATTTAAGTAGTTATTAAAACAAATAACGAGATAGGATTAATGTAACTTCCTCAGATCCCCCGCCACGATTCCGTCAATGTAAATAATGCATTGTTCTTCGTACCAGTCTTATATTTTTATCCTTAAAAGAGCAACTTGTAAAAAATTCCAATCTCCTTTTGTTGTCATGTGACTTTTGGAGTGTCTTAGAATCATGTTTTTGGCGAATCTCCAAACGCGGACACATTCAAATTGACCAATCTGATTTCGAAGTGACTAGATGTAATTAAAGCCAAGCGCGGGAAAGTTTAAGTTGACTGGCTAAATTAGTAAACTATAAGTGGCGCGAAGTTTTCAGCCAATCACAAGGAAAAGCAATGTATGCCCTACGTAGTCATGGAATTACTATCGACACACATAAAAAAAAACAGCTTGAAGAGGAGCGTTCTCAAGCTTCTTCTATAGGTACGATCAAAAATATTATTTACACTTAGCGAAAGTTCACGGACCATGATTTCAGCGACTTTTTGTCGCAAAATGTCGGCGAAATTCCGGTAAACTTTCGGGAGAACAGTTGACGAAATTCGGCGAATTTTCTATCAACACGAATACTATATATACTGTATATTTATTACATTTATATCGCACTCTGTACAATTATATTTAGACGTGACGTAAACCAGAGAACCTTATGAATTTCATTCAATAGTGTTGCTTATGTGGCTTATACTTCAGTACTATGCAAACTGTAATTACTAGCTTTAATCACCGCTTAAAGAACCAACGAGTTGATGTTACGTTCAAGGCAGGAAACGTCCTTCAGCAATAACAGTGTAAAATTTAAATGTGATTATTTACCGTTTTTTTTCCCGTCCTGTACTTGAACATTTGGAGATACGGCCAAGGTTTTCAGTTAAGTGCTATTCTCAAAAGGTTCACCAAGAGAATACATATATGGCAAGCACGCGGCTTGGTGTAAACGAATTATGTCAAGTAGAGGGCAATAGAGTAGCAAATCCGCTTTTTATGTGTTCTATTTAAGTCGAGTAGTCGGTTTTGTTTGAAGAGTATTAAGCTGTCTAAAGGTTAGCTGCACTGTATGGAGCATAGAAGCGTGCTTCACTTCTTATCATGCGTTCGATAAAGAATGAAAAAGCACCATTTTCTTCAAAGCACTGACCGTTTTTGCAGCCCTAAGATTCCTAGTGAGTTCTTGGACGAAAGGCAAACGAAGTTTTATCGACTCTTGGCGTTTTTCCTAAGGCACACTTACAGACCAAAGAAAAGACTGCCGAAGGCATTTTCGTGTCGCAGTCCGTTTTGTACTTGACATACAAGGCCAGTCACAACTGTAACAAGTTCAAGTACATGCATGTGCGTGCCTGTACTTTGTAACAAACGTGGACCACTTTTTGATATTTCCGTCCTTGGAAGTCGCCTGACATCTCCAAATTAAGCGACAGTGGCTCGCTGGCTAATCATATTGTCGATGTTCCTGCTGGTATATTATGTTATTTTGAGTGTGCCAAGTATCTTTCTACTGCGAAGATTAACGGCGACGAAGCCGTGCAAAATGAATTCATGTTATGAATTGTCTTTACAAATAAAGGATTTGTCAAAGAAGTAATTCTTTTATTTTGTTCTGTCACGAAAATATATTTGATGAACGTAAGCCAGTTTTGTCGTCAAAAACCTCCCTAATTTTACTGATTCGAAGAACCTGTTAGGTGTCGCTTTGCAGAATCTTTTAATCCAATTTGGACAATTTAGCTGCTTTTTTAGTAGAAATTAAGTGAACGAAGCGAGGAAAACTTAACCTAATTTGGTTATTATTATTAGTATTTTTTTGTGTGTGGGAGATTGTCTGTTTATAACAAGCCATCTGATTATACCTCTGTAATAACAAATACTATTAAAACGTAATCTTTACAATGAAGAAAGATGTCTGCTTTGTCACAAGAACGCCCAATATAACAGATAACAGTAACAAATACTGAAATGAACCGAACAAGCAAAGATAAAAAAATCAACAAACCGAACCGTAACCAAACTATACAATACCTCAAATTCTGAAGGAGATTCAGTACTTTTTGCGAGTACGTTAGATGTCCTTCCGTAGTATAAGCTGGAGAAAGACTACTACTATCATCGCGGATAGATACGATTATTAATTATAAGTAGTGCTTTAAGAAAACCCAATTAAACCTCGTTTGGTATGAGTGGTTGTAGCCTCTGCGAGGATAAAAACATAGCGACGGATACGCAATTTCTTTAGGATTCTTTCACGAAAGTTGCGTTGACCGCCGGAGAGTGTTGTGTAGCATTTTTGAGGAGATCAGTACTCTTATAAATAAAAAAATTATACCTCCCCGATGAAGCCAAATCAAAATATTTAAGTAGTCAGGAAATTATTAAGGGTTTAGCAAAGGTCGCAGCTGAAAGACGCGTATGAATTCTCTGATCTTGATAACAGCGCATAGTTAAAATCCATGTGATTCCTGGTTGCTTATCACAAAAAGAAGGGTGGAGGGGGGAGGGGAGCACCTACCTTAACGAAACACATTTTTCTCATTCCGAGGTCTCAGATGCTGTTATTTTGTATTGTTTTCCTGTTTTCTCATTTTATGTTAGCTTTGGAATGTTAACTTATGTTTTTTTTTTCTATTTTTTCTGAGGATAAGTTATCAGATATTTCCGCTCTTTAAATTACTGCAAACGAAAAAAAAAGTCAGTGTTTCGTTTTAATCGCATTTAGCAGCCTTGCCAGGAGCCTATTACCCATAGGCTCCTGGCCTTACGTATTTTACATGTCTTGGAACCGTGCAAGCTTGCATGTTAGGGGTAGCACGGGGGCGGATCATGCCCCGCTGCCGCCGGCCACGCCCTTATCCCGGATTTCAGTAAAACGTTCAACGCACAATAAGAGAAAATTGACTGCACTCTTCTTCCCAGTTCCGGCTCTCTCAGTCGTTTTGGCGTCCGATTTAAACTAATGAGGAGCCCGTTTCACTGATTTATGTGCTGTTGAGAGTTATTAGATACCAAGCACTAAATTTCAACGCTTTGATCTAGACGTTATTGAGAAAACGAGCTCTACACGCACTTTGTTGGATTGACTTAGATGTATGCGGTGCAATATTGCACAAAAATACAAGAGACTTTTATCATGATGAAATTGAGTCAGTTGAAAATCTCTTTACTTACATTGCCTTTTTTATGCTTTTCACTCTTATCTACATTTGATCGCCAAAGATAAGCAGCACATAGGTGATTAAGATACCGACCATATGAAGTAATCCTGGATTGGAATTTACAGGTGGAGTGCAGACGCCAGGGTATTCGAGGTCATGAAGGAATATCGTGGTAGTTAACCACAGTCTTTTCTTTGGATCTCTTGAGATACGTAAAAAACAAAAGCTTGGTACCCTGGTGTCAAATGTCAGAAAGACAAAACATGAAGTCAAATAGTTCGAAACAATCAAGGCTTGTATGGTGGAGGTTTATTAGAGAAGCTTTACATGTACTTTACTGACCACTAATTTTCCTAATACTGTTACTCTCTATAAGCTATTTACAAGCCTTGCGTTTTATACTCCCTGGTCGGCAGCGTCTATTCACCATGATAGAGATGCTTATGTAACTGTTCTTATTTAGAAAAAAAGTTGGAATACCCTTCTGCTAAACTGAGTTATTTCCCGCAAAGGCCCTCCAACTGCTTTCGTGCACGTAGGTCGTCGCAATAGAAAAACTGGGCGTTCATTTATTAGTTTGGAAGGCTCGTTTCTCCGCCCCCGCAAACAGGATGACGCCCATAAAAAGAAGCGTCACATACACGTCTCGCTTTTTCAATTTCCGTGTTACATTGCCACGTGCCACGTAATATTGAATAAAATTGAATTGAACGATTCTAGAGCAATCAAGTCATGTTTTGCTAAATATTGTAGATAACAAGGTGATGAGGGAATTATAGTTCACCAGGTTTGATTTCCTAAGGGGCTGTTTCCCCTGATATCAAAGCATATCACTTCTTACCTCGTAAAAGTTTGGATTAAGCCTTATTTCGATCTCGGGTTTATCCTTTCTTCCTTTCATCGCTTTGTTTCAGTGTATCAGTGCAATAGAATAAGATTCGGGGCTCTAGGCATAGAACCAAAGCAATACAACTTGTCCGCAAACTCTTACTTCCCAAGGAGAATGTTTCTCGTCAATTTTTCCCCTTTTTTCTGCCGGCTTTCTGAGAAAATGAGAAGCTATTCCGAAATGGTGACGAGATGATGTACATACCCGTTACTAATCAGTTACAGGATCAATATGTAGCACTCGTTAACAATTACTTATCACCCACGTATCCTTGCTAAAATCATTCAGCGATGAATAGATTAAGGTTACTTGCTTGCTGTGTTCGCTTGATGACCCTTTCCGACGACGTTTTGGTCCTTCTTTCTACTGACCTGATTTTGTTGGGGAACGACATAGAAGTCTTCTCTCTTAGTTGATAAACTGGAGCTTACTTCTTTTATTCAGGCTTAGTGAAAAAAGGTTCCAGAGTGATGATCTAAATTAAAAAACGGGGCTCTTCCCAGAGTGTGACGGCATATTTTTAGTCATAGTGCAGTAATACTTGTGAAAAACAAAAGAACTTTCAGATACGCTAGGTTATGGCCATACACTCCTGTCTTTATGGGCGACACCCTCTCCAGTATAACTTCAAGCTGCGTGTCTTGTCTGGATCCCTGCCATATTTTTTTTAATGGAAAATAGCCAATACGCCAAAATAAAATAAATATTTCCGAGTTCCTGTGTGTTCAACAGTAGGTTATAAGCTCACTTGCGGGCCATTGTAAGGAAAACTATGGGCAACCAAGTGGCAAAGTGGGACCTTTAAAACCTTTTTCATGTGCCAACAAGCAGGCTTAACGCCTGTTGTGTTTATTTTGTTTAAGCCAATAAGCCGGAAACCTTAAGCTTCGTTTTAATTTGTTTTTAAGACGAAAAAATATGGCTTTTATTTAAATAAATACGCCAATCCTTCTCCTGGCTCTTATGCTGAAGATTAAATATCTTGTTTATTGACTAAAGCACTATCAAATTATAGTATCAAGCTTAGTTTAACAGAATATTGAAAATTACTTTATACCTCAATTAGATTCATGTTTGTTTAATTTTAGACAGGTGGACAGTTGAATAGAACTCCTACCGCGAACTCAGCTACTAAAGCAAAGGAATGTACAACATAGTATAACTCATACAAGCATCAATCTAGATTAGCCTTTTCTTGTTTAATGTGCAGCAAAAAACAATAAACAAACAACCAAAGTGAAAGTAGTTCAATATAACTAACTGTAGCTTCTTTCTACAAGCCGCGCACCGAGCTGCAAAAAAACCTGATATTTTAACTTATCCATTCGCTTTGAACAAATTTCTCCACCTTGCAACACTTCTACCTTGCTGTAAATCAAAGGCACAGAAGCAGAATACAGAACAAAAAAAAGATTAACACAGTTAGAAAATTTTCGTTGAGGGCCCACCGTGAAATATATTCGTGATGGGAGGATATCAGTGGCATAGGTTGGAGGATATTTTCGCCATGGGAAATGGCCAAACCTATTTCCTATATTCACTAAAAAAGCTCTTGATCTTATTGATTAACTTGCTATCGAACCAAGCTCGCTGATAAGTCACGATGCATGGTGAGATTTGTTTGTTTATTGGATTTCTCCCCCTTTCCGTTGAAGTTTCAGCAGCTGATAAAGAACAGATATAAACGCTCGTCTGCGGAGTGTCAGACAAAACCTTCAGAAACCATTCACGCAAGTAGACCTAGTCACCTCCATCGAACTGGAGAGCTACTGTCACGAGAAGGATTAACTGGTCTCTAAACTGACGCAAGTGAAAACGTGGGAAGGGACTGCAATCCTTAAAGTCTGGTAAATTGTTTTTTTTTTATTGTTTTCTTGGCCGGACCTTTCATGTAGAATATGGAATCTATAGTTTTTATACAACGAGCGCAGATGCCGTCAGAAGCGACTTGACTTGACGGTTCTATAGACGGTACTATCGGCTGTAAAGCGTGCTTGTTTTCAAACGTGGGATAATCCGTTTTTAACTGCGGGGAACTCTTCATTTGAAGAGGTGCCAGAAGAGTGTATATACTTTTGAATTAAGCACGCGATTTGGTTCCGCAACGATGGTGATCCAGGCTTTTCGGCACCGCACGGCGAAGCTCGCTCATTCGTAACACCTTCGTGCAAGTCTCGCTTGAAAATACCTCGCGCGTTCGAGCACTGCCCAAAAGTTAACAAATTTGCTCCTATGTTCCTAATAACGGAAGTACAATAATGAAAAGTTTTGGCAAGCTGATCAATGATCCAGCGTCTCGGAATTCCATGAAGGAGTCTTGCTGAATCTCTGCTATGAGGTAGCCACTTTGTTTCCATCAGTAAAATGAGATGTTGCTCTAAATCTTGAAGCTTTTAAAAGTGTTGTGTTTGTCTGACTCCCGCATATTATTCCCTTTTTTTTGACCAGTTTGATACGTCATATATAGAGCCAAGTTCAGCAATGTCATATTGCAAACGTACCTGATCACAAATGAAAAAAAAAAAAATCAATCCCTGGGTTATTTTGGGAAAACTTGCGGTATTCCTCTTTCGAACTATCAGATAAGGGAGACAACAGCAATATTTTTTCTTGATATCGCAATAATGGTTGAGATTATAGTTCTTGTCAGAAAATGTTTAAAATACGATTCCAGTAACTGCCCAAGGCTATACATTTTTACTTTCATATGTTTGGGTGATGACATACTGCCCTCCTATTTACGTCGCTGAAAATATATAGTTCCGATCTTTAGTACAAATCTTCTTATTTATTCCGCTAATGCATTTGGTACTGAATCCTAATGGGCTAGTTCTGGCGCATCAGTTCGTGTGCTTCAGTCCATCTTGCATGTGTAGTGAATATGAAAAACAAAGAATACGCTAAGTGCGACAAAATATTAGGATAAGAAACTTTATAAGCGGAGTTGTAACTTCATTAACTTATGACTCCCCCACGGAGCTACCATTGTTGATGGAATGGTTTTGATGTGTTTTGATAATCTCACGAAACGCTGCCCTGTTTTCATCTCCTTTCATCGTGCTGTTGTTTGTGTGTTTGTATTTTTCTTTCTTGGCAATTATCAATAAACTAACATCATCTCAAACAATATCTTCCTGCCCCTGTTGTCATAGCTTTGGGCTTTAACGTTTCCCTCCGCCTAAAGTGCGTTCTCTGGATGACTGTAAATTTATTTTTATCTGTTATAGCCTGCGTGGCAGGCGTTTGAAAGAAAGGGAAAGGGAATTTTAGGCGCGAGAGCAACGCGTTTCGTGTTTCTCCCAACTCCCTTTCCCTTCCCTTTCAAACGCCTGCCACGCAGGCTATCTGTTATTGATCTGAACCATCGCCTTGAACTATGCACTAGCAATTAACTATATACACAACTCTACCCCAATTGAAAAGGAAAATTGCTATCATTGCCTCAGTATTAAGTTGCTATTGTATTTTGTTTTAAGTGTATATCATATCAAGCTGCGTATATGATACTCTTTTAACATCAAAGCACTCCGGGGACCTTTAAACATCGCTAACGTACATTTAATTGTAAGTTTTCATTCCATGCTCCGGCTAGGGTCACGCTCAAAACAACGTTCTCGATCGCCCGAGAAAATTCCCTCCAAACTTTGTGCTGGCATTTCAAAAATAATTATGGCTTGTACTTCACACCTTTTGCTGAGTTTGATCTTACCTATGACTGAACCACTCCTCTTCTGGTTAGTTTTAAAGAAGAGCAGAACCTATTCGTATATGATAAATTAGATGTAGTCATCTCCTGTTTATTTGTCTTGTAAAAAATATCAAGAGATTAAAAAATCGATCACTAATTCCTGTATCGTAATACAATCGAATGAATATGTGGGGCTACTGCCAGCTCAAAAACTAACGTTGGGAGGCATGTCGATACGATGAACGGATAAAGAACTCCCCTGGTCATTCCTGAGAAGCACTCACTACTTATCTCGTCAGCTGCGAAGACAAATCTGATATCTTCGTTTAAGCTGAAATTGGAGAAACACGCTAAAGTGTTATCATTTCTTGGCGACTGAAATCAGTGAAACACAGATGCTTACAACTAGTGAATACTATATTACGTCCCATTTCCATGTTTTTCACTCGTAGTTTCACCCACACTTACCTCAAATTTCAAGTATACTTCAAGCATAATTCAGCTCTATAACTTCAGGTTATGAGCCGCTAACAGTTGGGTTACAAGAGCTCTTCAAACAACCTCATATTTGAAAACTGACTTTAAAACATGTTGTTATCGTCGCCGTTTAGGTTTGACGCATCTCTAGCACAGGAGAAGTCTTTATGTTACTGAGAAAACAAAGTTAGTATAAAGTGTCAGCTAAATGGTGACTATTTACAAAAAAAAGAAGCTTATAACGTTATTTCAGCGTCAAAAAGTTTTAGGTTGCTTTTTATATCCTTTCTTAACGTCCTGGCTACCGTCATTCGTTACCCCAAAAGGTCATTATTTCCTCGCTTCGAAAGACAGGGCTCTATTTAACTGCTATTTTGCGAATGCTACAATGAACGGATAAACCTTGATTTATCGTTTTTTTATGGTGTGAAAGTTAACCTGAGTGAAGCAATCCGAGCAGAAATGTCAGACGTCGGGTTTTAAGTTCGATGCTTCGCTCAAAAATGTAAAGCTCACGTAACGCTTGACAGATTCTATATATATGTTCGCACAGTAAAAACAGTAGGAGCGAGTGTTTTACATAGCTTGAAACACTTAGGATCGCAGCTGAGCAGTTTAAGCTTCTTCCCGATTTGTCGTTAGCATGACCAATAGATCGTAAGGTTTACTGACCAATTTAGAAAAGGAATTTAAGGGAAAATTCAGTCCCGATTACTTCAGATTAAAATACAAGGAGTTTCCTTCATATTTCCTTTATGTCGGTATGACTTAAGTTTTAATATCACGCCATTAATTGTTGAGTCTCTTAGTCTTCTTTCTCGACGAAGCCTTGCATCGAGTAACACAAGTTCCACTTGCTTCTTTGTTTCACTGAAATTGTTTTTGGTGTTTTTGGTGTTTTCATTTCTCAAGTCAGCTTTATAAAGCTCTACTATTGTTTCTCGCTGGTGGTGTTTTGGTTTAAAACTCACCTTTTTGCTTGAATGTGATCCTCTTGAAAGTAAACCGATTCTTTCATAATCTGACACATTCACTAGCTATTTTGACGCACAATATTGCTGAGAAAAGCAAAAGACGAATTTTACTTCAACTTTGATAAGCTTTTACGCAAAATATTTGGAAAAAGAATGACCAGTGTGGGCATGAGTTTCTTTTTCGATTCTTTTTAACCCATTAAGGCAAAGAAACGTGACAACTCATTTAAACCGGAGATATTTTGGGGGTTTACCTGCTTCCCAAGGAAAGATAGTTTAATACGAATTTACAACGTCCATTTCCTTTCAGTATTTTCGCTAGTTAAGACGATTCTAGTATTATCTTGAGAAGAATCCGAAACATGCCTGTTCAAACTGACATGCGCGGCTAGTGCGCTCTGTTCCCTCCCGATCCCCTTTCTACTCTTCTGCAGTTTCCTCAAATTGTAAGACAACAGTGGAGTTATAAAACTTAAAGACTACGAGAGCTCGCTGAGAAAAACTGCAGTTACCTAATTTATAGTTGCCTTCTATACTTCTCTCTGTAACTCAGAACAAAATGTTGTCAGTGAGATTCTTCTCACAAATGAGGATCTGCACGTTCCTTACTAATCGGCTTTTCGCTTTTTGGCAGTTGGTATTTTGTGGAGTGTGATGCACTCTGTCCTATCATATGCGGAAGTAATTCCTCATAAAATAGGAATGCTACAAAGTAGTTTTAAAAAATGTCCGTCCATTGGGAATTTTTTTGTATGGTGCGATTTTAACAAAATGCACATGTGTCTGCTAAAATACATTTTAAAGTATTTGAATAATTTGCTATGCAACGTCTGGCAGTTAATTAAAGTTAGACGATTCCTTCACTGAGAAGCAACGTTCCCAGGCTTTACAATCAGCACCATGCTAAGTTCAGACGTGGGTTCCGGTGTCGAATGAGTCAGGTGCTCTGCTTATATCATCATTGTCTAACGGCGGATTTCAGATTCTTCGACAGTTTTAACGAACACCGGTTGTCATTTTGTTCCTCTGTGCGTTTTACTCTCGTAGTTGGTAAATTCTTATAGTCCAAAGTATTGAAAAGATTGTTTTACAGCTTTGCAGACGTAGCGTTTTCTTACAGTTCTTCTTTTTGTAAAAGACCTTGCCCTTTGAAAATTTTGATCTACTTGATCGAATCTCCTCTTGCTTATTTTGTCTAGTCTATTTTTGCTGCACAAATTATCCAAAGCAAAGATTTAACACATTTTGAGGAAATTTTCGTGTTGCGTGTGGTGTATCACGGAAAAAGATCCTTGATTTACATTTTGATTTTGATAAAACATATTAGTTTAAACTCGGAAGCTATAGGTTGTTATAAAATGCACCAGTTTTAGGAACAACTAAATATTCTTATATTGTTTGATGGAACAAGATCAATCCTGTAAAACATTGCGTGGACTTTACGACCTTTCGCTCTGCCATTCAGTGGTGGAGAATGTATGCTGATCATCGGCTTCCGGCTTAGAAATATTAACTTGTATGATAAAAGGTTCATTTTCTGAAATTACTGATTTCCTCCATTTGTAGCAATAAACTTAAATGGCAGCTATTTTAATAATGGCGGGAATTTTGTGATGATGCTATTTATGGACTGTGGCGACGATTACTTGAGAAAAACAACACTTCATTGCAATAGTTAAGGGTACTGATTCGGCCTATCTTGCGGTTTAATTAGAACGTAATTGCACATCGAAAAGATAGATAAAGAACCCACCGTTATCAAGAGGTGCTTGAAGAGGTTACGTAAACATTTATAACAAGGACATATTGAAATTCAGACAATGATGTTAAGGAGTTGTTTGGCAAGCTATCCACATAACAGTAAAAAAATGTGAAAGAGTTCGAAGTTCGCCAAGAATACTTGAAGTCTTTTCGCAGCTAAAAAGCCCATGACTTCCTTGGTATCAATATATGTTGTTGTTTTTATTATTTTGTGATTATTGCATAAGCCATTTTTAAAACATATTTTCTGTTTCTCGTATACTTAACAAATATTTGCAATAAATGCCTCCTTCAAACAAATGGCTATCTTGAAGTTTAAGCAATTACTGTTTGTCGAAGCCAAGTGTTAAGCTGATTAAAACCAACGAGTTAGAATTAAAATTTATAAGAGCAAGCGCTCGTTTAGACCCCCCAAGAGCTGGCGACTTCTTCAAGTAAAGGCGTATTATTCAAATAAGCTAAGGAAGGCGGTTAAGGTTATGAAAAGAAATCGCGTGGTTGTTTATGAGTTACAGATGTCGTTTTGACCGCGAACCTGGCGTCAAGCCTGCTCAGGTGTATTTATTGTCACGTTTAATGACGAGAACCCCTTCTGTCTTTAATCCTGAAATGGATCAGATTAGTTTTATCAGATGCACTTAAGATAACTTTCTCAGTGAAAAGTATTAATTTTGTTTTCTTTAGAGCCCATTTTTCGTTTAAGATTAACTGTCCTACAGTTTTTTATCGTCGTGGTTTAATAGAGTATTTCGCGATGTAAACGATTTCTTTCTCAAGTAACAAAATTACCCTGAAAAGAGGGTATAAATTGTTAATGTTAAAAAGCTAAAAATGTTGTTTAATTAAGCTGTCGTGTTTACTGTTCAAGCGCCAAATTTTGAGTTTTAAGTGCCTCACTAGGTGGTACAGAGCCAGAAATTTACGTGTTATGAGCGTTAACAAGGTCCCCTCATCCAGACTCTCTTTAAAATGTCATTCCTCTATCTTAAATTTCTGTGAGTTCTGTACTAAATTACTTGCTGCGGAGGCCAAGATGTTTTTTAAAAGGGGTATATGATCCTCCTTTCCACAGTGGGACTAAAAACAAGATTCTTACAGAGTTTTCAAAGGGCTAGATGATGCTCTCTTCCAAGTGGGATCAAAAACAAGATCCCTACTGACAGCCAACTAATTCATTGAATGTCTGCAGTCGCAATCACCTCTTGACTCTGTGTAAAATTAAAAAATTCTTTGCATTTCATTTTTATATTTCATACTGACCGCACCTTGTGGGTTAATGATGGACACTTGGTGAATTTTCATCAGATTTGCAGCAATTCAGCCGAAAAAGGCCTGGCTCCTGTTGTTAGTGAAGACCGGCTATTTTTTATGTTTTTTTAAAAGTTTTAAAAGATTTAAGCTTGCACTCGCGTACAAACTATCAGCGGTCCATTTGTCGGTGTTTGAAGACCAAATTTCCTCGAAGCGGTTCTTTTGAACCAAACGATTTGACAATTGTAACAGGAAAACGAGTAGTCTTTTCGGACATAATACTTGAGCAAGCGAGAGCTCATATGCAATTTAAAATGCTTCCTTCCGAAAGAGGAAGAAATCGAATCAAATTTTATCGTTTTAACCAATGTGATAATCTAACTGCTTTGTGGTTAGCCACTTTAAACAGAGCCGCAATAATCAGCTTGAAAACAGAGACTATACATTAGCAAATCTTTTGAAACGTTTTGAACTGAGCTTTCATTCTTTTCAAAGAAAGATCTCGAAATCTTTGTCAGATGTTCCTTCTTACAAACCACACGACTTTTAAATAGATAAATTCTGTGGGCTGTTTTCCCTTGTGGTTTTTACTTAATCTTATTTTATTATTATCTTTTGTTTGTTTGCATGTTTTTCAGTGTTTGTTTTTTGTTCTCTCTTGATCCCTGTGGTACGTAGCCGCCTCCTCATCGCCTTTGGTTGAGTTCTTAACTTGTATCACATGATCAGTTCGATGGCATGATGCGGAGGCACATTTAGAAGTGTATACATTAAAAATCCATATTTTATTTATTTATTTGTTTATGTATTATTTTCCCCGAAAAATGATCTTTTCGGAAGCGGGGGAATTGCCTTCTTTACTAATTAATGTGTTTAGTTATGGTTATGGTTAATTTGGCGCTTTCAACTACTCGAAAAGTGTAAAAGTGTTTCAATACCACGTCCTTGCGCTCAGGAATTAATAAAAACCTCGTCTCCTGTTTTTATGGCCTCTTATTTGTCGGATTTCTTTTATAAGTGATGATTTCCCCAGGACATGGAAACAGGAAATTCACCATCAGTTTTAATCCTTAGCACTATGTCAAATCAATAGCGTTTCAGATGTCTGGACGGATCTTTAAATGATCTGGACCTTTCAAACAGGCAGCACTTATATATCAAGAGCTTGGACTCAAGTCCTTAGATCACCTCTGAAGCTCGAACGCGCTCTTTGTATCAGTTCCCAACTGGGAAGGAATTACTTGTGCAGCTTTAAATCAAGGTAGGCTATTTATTTCCGTCTTTAACACAAGTGTAGATTATCACAATCGTCTTTTTGCTAATTGTTTTACGTGGAGATGCTCCAGCTTACTTAAAGTTCTCAAGGCTTGTTTAGTCTTTTTAATATCTTTATGACCATTTACTAGGAAAAACACATTTAGATAACCAAGGAAAACGAGCTTATCCATACTTTAATAACAGGAAATCTTTAAATACGAATGATAAACCCCCAGTTAACATGACAAGCCCTTAACCGTGTATGAGTTAACCATTTTGCCCAGCTTGCGGATTTTGCCTCAGAAATATTTAACCCTAAAGGAATGTCTCAACAACGAAAGTTAATTAATGAAGTATTTAGTACCAGCGTATCTGAAGATCACTAATTAAATTGTCTATTTACCTTTTACATATATTTTGTAACAATATGCGATTGGACATGTTTGTATTAGTTTACAGCTTTAAATTTCCACTTCAAAGATGCAATCGGTTGCTTGCGCTCGCTTACACGCCATGAAACGCCGGCTAGCACCAACCCGTTTGCCAAACACATGTGAAAATTGTGTCACGTGGTCTATCATTTTATATATTAGAACAAAAATGTCTTAATCCTCTTATCTTACTTGCTGCAATTTCATTTGGAAAGTTCTGGGTGCGGCTTTGTCTAGGGTTATTTCTCAGAGACAGATTGCAAGAGGAAATATCAGTGGTGTCTGCCGTCACTAAATGTTTTGGAAAGTCGCAGATCGAAAGTGCTTTGTTTTTAGAAATTGCAGGACTCTAGAAAAGTTTTCCGACGAAACAATGGGAAGTTGCATAGTTTTTGTAAGTTACGACATTTCACCCCAAATGTTTCCATCCACCATCACATCATCATCGCCGCCATAGCCTAGCTCTTTACTGATTTGCCGAGTTTCCGCTCACGGATCCAATCTTTAAAGAAGAAAGGGCGAACGTGTCTTTAAAACAATTGCACTTGAAGTAGCAAAGCCACGATATTTTCAAGGTTTCACTTGTTTTGTTTTTTTTGTTTTTGTTTTGTTTTTTTTTTGAAAGTTTAAGTCGTTCTCAATTCAGTTTGTACATACACGCCGCGCCCTTTTTAGCTTTTATGAGAATTTCGTAGTGCGATTGCGTTAAATTTGCGCAGTAATAAGAGGAAATCGCTTTTAATCGGAACTATTCACGTAACGTTAACTTGCTAAATGCGCCGTTTACAGGCTACCCAACGGATGTACTTCATTTATTTGCCAATTTTCGAATCACCGCGGATCGGTTTGACATTTTAAACGTGTTTTTACTTTCTCACATAAAAAAAGAATTCGAAAAGAAGAAGAATAGAACGTTGGCCAAAGACACTTGGAAAATATTTAAAAGCCAATGAAGCCAGTTCAGTGCGGTGGACAGCTACATTCTTCTATCAAGATTGTTTGACAGCTTATTGGAAAAGTCAGTTCGATGATCAGTTTATTCTTTGTTATCCTTGTTTGAATTTCCGTTTTGTTCACGACAAAGCGAGCGCGTGAGAGCATGTTGACTATTTGTACATCCCTTTTGACATTCCACTAACAATCCCTTAATCCTCTGTCGATAACAAAGTGTTAACCTTTTCATTTATCAACAGGAGTTAACTATTTCCCCATGTCCACGTTCTATCTTGCCCCAACCCCTCCCCCAAAGTCAGTAGACTGACCTTTGTCCCTCTGGGAGCGCACGTGTTTTCAACTTGCCATGAATTATCTTAAATGCGGCGCGGGTATGACTTGTAGAAAGTGGGTTTGTAGATATTGATAAACAGTTATCACCGGGAGGGAAACAAAAATAGAAAACAGCTGTGAAAGTTTCCAGCTTTCCCCCTTGAGAAATTGTCCCTAAATCGAACATGATACCCGGGGGGGAGGGGGGGCCTACTCCCTTACATAAGCCATATAGGTATTTACGCCTCAAAGGGTGTGATTCTTGCGCCGTTTTGGTCTGAAAAAGGGCATAGACTTTGCCCATTTTATGTCTGGAATCGGGTTTGGTTTTCGAGGGAACTACGGGAGTGTATGAACGTATTTATCGTTTCAGTTGCCGATGAATTCTAAAGGAAGAGAAACATGCTAATTCGCAATGGATTTTAAGAAATCTTTTCTGTTGCTGTTAGTCAGTAATGATCACATAATTTCTTAGAGGCCAGGTCTGAAAACAGAAGTGAAAAATGTCATTTTTTTTGGTCTGAAATAAGAAGAGGATTTGGAGAACCGGGCGGCATACCCCCATCAAGAATTTCCTGGAGTACTCCCCTAGTCATGATGAAAGAGGCATAACTTTATTTCATAAATTATCATTCAGTGAATTTTTTAAAGTAAAGTTTGGTCACGTGGTCGGAACAAAGTTCAGCCCGTCTTGTAAATCATTTGATCAGAGAAAAGAAACGTGGTTTGGGCCATTTCTTCAGCCGTAAAGCGTGACGCTTTCGTGCGGTTATTTGTGATTCGTGACTTCTCATGTAATGATTTTAGCGTGAACGCGAGCGTGAAATGATGCGATTATTTCGTGAATGAGAGAGGTATGGGGACGCTGTATAATCTCTCTTTGTAAAGAAAACGGGTCACAGCGAACACGCTATGAAGGTTCAGTATGCTCCTGAGTATACCGTTGTATAAACACGACTACACTTGAAATAACTGCAGTAAACAGATTATTGCTTCGTTTAAACTTGTTTTATACAACTGCCATGGCTGACATGCCGTGTGTGGGTGTGACAGACTGAATTGCTTAAACAGCTGGCTGCTGCAAACATTAAAAGATTTCAGCAGTTTCACTTGCGAAACAGCATGGAAATGAAAATAAGAAGCGTCGTAGGCAAGTACTTCTAATCATCTTTAGTTTTTATTTTAATAATTTTGTAGCAAAGTCGTGACTAGTCTAGAATTGATAAAAAAGCGTCTAACTTTAGTTTCGATAGAGATGTCCTTGAATCAGAGAACGGGGGTCAACCAGATAGACTAAATTTATTTCATTAGTTCAGAACATGAACAACAGGACCATTTTTTCGGGGCGCGGCTGGCGGTATTTTCCCTATCCATGTTTTACAGTTTTGTGAAAAATTTGGAATGACCTAGTTAAGAATTTTAATCTGTTAATGACGGTCATATATGTAATGGAAACACGATAACTCGAACAAGGAAGAAACAGAACCAAAACTGATTCCTCCTCATCCTCAATCAAACACTGTTTCATTCAGTGTACTCATAATTTTCCCCCTTTCCCCCCTCGAGATATCACTTACCTGTGAGTCGACACTAAATTTAAGCCAAAAGTTGCATAATACAAGTAATCATAACGGCTGTCGTTTTGGGGGTTTATGTTTATATGATAATGGCTTTCGTTCCTTAGGTAACGAACGTACTTTCAGCCGCGTAAATAACACTGCGAAGCACGATTTTCTCGGCTTGATAAGTTACAGCCGTTTCGCCATACACCCTGAATTTGAACAGCGGAGATGATTTTGTGGTAACTAATAAGTCTGATCTTGTGCTAATCAATGAGACTGGTTCTTGCCGGTGTACCAAATGAAAAATTATTGCTTCTTTTGTTAATTTAATCACTTTTTATTCATTGAAGTTATGTATATGAAGCCTTTTACTTCTCTTGTTTTTCGGTCCAGTTGAGGATTTTTTACAACATTTAGATCTTAAATTTTATTAGTGACTTTACCACCTTACGTAAAAAATGACTTCAACAGTTAAATTATTAATTTGCGTGCAAAAGTAAAATGCCTCGTAGTTTTATGCCATCCATTTTGTTTTCTTCATCAAGACACGATTTGTTGTTGAAACCTTAAGCTTTTTATTACACAAACGGCTGTAAATAGGTCATGTCATGTATGTAGAATGCAACAACACGTAAGTGAGTAGTTTAAGAGCAGAGATCTAGTCTTCCATTAGTTATAATAAACGATATTATTACTTAAGGGTTATGAGACACTGTTATAGATCAGTTTATAAATCTTAAAGCTTTGTTAGTCAAAGAATATAACATAGCTCTAAGACCCTCAAAACCAAACCCAAAGTAAGCATTTTTCTTTAATACCAGGCTTTTACAACCTTAAACCCAGCGCAATCGGCACAGAGGTCCTTATCAACAATATCCAGTACATATATAAACCTTTTAATTACAGTTCTTGATTAGGCGGCTAATCTGCAATAATATTTTTTATTGTTTACATTTATCCCGCTAACTTCTTTTAATTAAATAAGTTCCATCGGAAGGCTTAAATAAAATGTTTGGCATAGTTTGACTTAGTTAAAAATTATTTTGCTAGATACTTGTCATATTTCTAGAACAGTTTGAATGAAAATGTTCGTTCGGAACTTCACAGAAGTAACCGCAAGTATGATAAAACTTGTGAAAAGTATTAATCGAACCTATTGCTGAGATTAAAGGTTTAAGAAGAAGTATTGTGAAAATTTAGCAGTCCTTAAAACATGATATAAACATGCTATTTCGGTCGGATAATTGTTTATTTACATAATGCCCACTCTGAGCTGATATTAATTATGGCACTTTACAGACTTTATTGTTGTTTGTAAACACGAACGTGTTGGACAAATGGTACGAGGCGGTTAACTTTACTGATGTCAGTATCGTCGCATAAGTAGTTAAAATCTTATCGTTATACACCCGACTGAAAGCCCTTGCCTGAAAAGAACATGAAATTGATGCAGACACTCATCATCACTCTTTTTAAACATGAGTTGTTTGGGTTTGTCTGGGTGTGAGGTCCCAAGGGACGCGAAGGCGTTACAAATAACTATTGCGAGACTTAAAATGAAATCGACCCGCGAAACGAACTCAGTAGAGACTGCGGCGCGAGCCACGGGCAACGAGCAATTACTGCATAAAGACTGGCTGACAAGGAATAGGTAACCCATCACTTCAGCAGCTAAGGAACATTGATATAAACTCTGTAAGGTAGGAACGCAAAATCATTGCTCACTTTTTATAACAGGTAATGTAACTTTCTCACAAAATTTCTTTTCAAGCTATTTTCCCAAAGTAACCATCGAGATCGATTTTGCCAAAATGTTTCCCTAAGTGTTGCAACGGTCTTCTCAGTGAAAGAGGAATACATAACTCTGTCCTTTGTGGTATTTTAAATCACTTAAGGGTCATTTGTAAAAGAAAAAGTTAACAAAGGCAATTAAATCGATCAGACCAGTCAGGTCTGATATTAGAACCAGGTGTGTGGACAAATGACTCGGCAGTTTTGTAAATCGCTAAGAGCTTAAACTGAGTAAACGCAAAGTCGATAAGGTTTTCTAACTACGAGTATTAACATTTTCGGTGATATCGGTGGCACCATACGGTAGACTCTCGGTTAAGAGACACCTGTTCAAGTCGGACACCCAAAGTTATTCTCTAACATGCTTCAATTATTTCCTTATACTCTGTTAAGCGGAGACTTTGCTAAAACAAATACTTCGACTGGTCCAAATATTTTTCGTCTATGCGAGTTCTGTGGTGATATTTATTTTTAAGATGAGATATATCATGTATAAAACTGTTCACTTTTTCCAACTATGAAAGTACTCGAGTTTTACCTCTTAGAGGCGTTTGATGTGACTTGCGCATTGTAGAAAATCGAACTCATGTTAAGTAAAATTCGGTCGTGATCGAGTGCCAAACACGCACGCATTAAGCCAAGCCGACAAAAAGTGCAGTCATTTATTATGGGGTTGTTTTCTTTCGAAAAGATTCTAGCCTGAAAACGATGAAAATAAATTTACTTTTGCCTTGGAAAATAAAATTGATATCTCCGACAACACCGTACGTGGGACTAAAGTCAGAAGTTCATTATATGCAATTTTCAACCCAGCCCAACGAAGCTGTCTTAACGTCACAAGATGAGGAGATAATTATCATACACTTTTATCACGAATTTTATAGCAACTTTTCATTGTTCACGAAAACAAAGACATTAGTGCTAAACAATAAGTCAGTGAAGTGACAAACTAGTAATTACGTATTAGCTCTACATTGGACGTACTTTTGTTTAATGAAAATATAACTTCCATTTTTCGAACTTGTTCTTTTTATTGTTGCGTGCATGAACATGCAAAATCCTCTCAAAGATAGATGGTTTTGCTTGTTATTTGGCATTACATCATATCTCAGCCCAGTAGCATTTTATAATTATGCTTTGTTTCTGCCAATAACCAAAATCCATTGACTTAAATTGCGGTGACTTCTAAGTATTACTTTTTGTGTAGGTTATCATATGTTATAAGGCGGCGGCTTTACTTTGAAATAGACCCGCCAAGGGTTTTTCATTCGTGGACCATCTTGCTCTTTTGTTCATCAAATTCTGATCATAAACCTTCTCTTTTCTTCTTCATCAGATAAAGGCACCGCCTGGACCGCAACTAACATGGTGTTTTTTAAGGTTGATCGACTGGTTCACGTCTTGGTAGCGCTACAGTTTGTGTTCATTTTCATCACTCCAGTTACGCCAAGCCAGTGGCTGTAAGTATCAACTTTTTTCAAGTACCATACCAAATTGATAGCAGTTTCTAAACAAAGATTATCTCAGACGATTGATGTGCTTAGTGTAGTTGCCATAGTCGCAGTTGCTACTGATCAGTTACAATGAGTTTCCAAACGTTTCCTTGTTTTATCCACAAGATGATCGTGTTAAATGTTTCAGTAGCGCAACGGACGCGCTTAATTCAAGCAAACGGCTTTGGATCAAATTGGCTTAAGGGTTTTCTCCTGTAATTAGTATGAGCTGTTGTTGACTATTGATTTAACTTAGTCTTATATCAAAGAATTTCATGATCCTGATGTTCGTTTCGTGTATAAAAAAGGTGCTTGAACTTTTCGTGAAGATTAAAAAACATTAAAGTTAACGAGAAAGTGTCTGAGTGTTGGCTAACTTTGGGTGTTTTTTTTTTTTTTTTAATCAAATAAGGTTTCTAGGAAACTGCCCACCTACCCCTCCCCTAAATCAACATTTTGCCCTAAACGAGAAGAAAGTGTTAATGTCGGCTTAGGGGAGGGGTAGGTGGGAAGTTTCCCAGAAACCTAAACTGATCCAATTGTTAAGGAGCCTCAATGCATGTCTCTTTGATACGATCCTTAACCCTTTAAGTCCCAATAGTGACCAACATCAATTTTCTCCCAACAATTTTCATAGATTGTCAAAAGATTAGGTTATGAGAATTAATAAAATGATCACTTAAGAGAAAATACTTTGATCTTTTATCAAATTCTCTAAACTCATTCTTTACGGAAATATATAGAGATCAGTTTGGAGAATTTGTATGTGGATATTGGGACTTAAAGGGTTAAAGAAAATTCACTATAATACGACATTTTCTAAGCCATAAGATATTTTAAGTTATTTAGGAGCAAGCAAACCCTTAACCCTCTATACGTTAAGGGTGGTGGCGTAAGCACGCTTACGTAATAGAGAAGACAGGTTTTGACATCGTATCGGCTTGCAAACACTTCAAAACTTTTAAACTTAAGAAATTTCTTATTACCATTGCACTGCAGTAATGTTTCACTGGTTCTTGTATTTTTGTTCAAAGATCACTGGCTCTTACAAGTTCCGTAAGCAGTTTTAGCAGCAGGAAAAGCTGCGATGATTTTGACAACCATCTCAGCTACAAACAGGTACAAGTGTGTAAGAGGAATGTAGATGTAATGAACAGTGTGAAATTTGGAGCCACAATCGCTGTACAAGAATGCCAGCACCAATTCAGATACAGAAGATGGAACTGCACTACCCTTCAATTTGAAAAATCACCTGTTTTTGGAAATTCTGCTAACGGAGGTAAATAGTCATTGTTTTGTTGTTGTTCTTTTGTTTTGTCTTGTTAGGTGTAAGGTCTTGTTAGCCTGTGTGCAGCCGCCCCCTTCCCTAGAAAAGGCTGATTTAGCAACAGAATGGGAACGTCAGTTGACGACGGGAAAGCGCGCAGAAAGGACTAAACGCGACTTCCGGTGATCAATTTGCCGCTCTGCTATTGGTCAAGCCAGTTGTTTACTTTGCGCGCGCCGTCGTCAACTGGAGTTCCCGTTCTGTTGCTGAATCAGCAATCGGAGAAGAGGCCTCTTCTCCAATTTTTCCCGGGGGAAGGGGAGGTTGTAGAAAGGCTACATGTAGTTCTTGTTAGGGCATAGTTCGTAGTGGAGACTGGTTAGAAAACCCGGCAACTATCAAAGTTGAAAGCAATGGGGCTGTAGGTTACGTTGGAAGCTCCCTGACCGGTTACAATCCTTTGTTTTGTGTTCACAAATTATGACTGAATAAATTAATGCAATGTTTCTATTGGTCAATAGCTTCAAAATGATAGGAATTTTATTGAACGTTGTGCACGGTCAGGTCCAAAAAAGCTAACAAAAACCTATAACAAAGGGTTTCCCAACCATTCCACGTTAATTAACTATGGTTAGGCTAATGTTACTTCTAATAGACTAATAGTGTTCTACATCACTTTGAAGCCTTTCGCTCGCTTTTTCCTTCTAACAAGTACGCTAAATACATGTTCATACCAAAAATACAAGGTTATCGATATTGTTAGAACTTCATTCGAGCCTTAAACAACTCGCAGTATTTTTTCAAAGTTTTTTGTTCGCTTGAAGCGGCAAATCCTCCTCTTATGAATTTTGATAGAATTCAATGAGGTTAATAAGTATTTTTTGTTGTTGTTGTTCTCGTCTTTAATTTACTAGGAACCAGGGAAGCTGCATTTGTTCATTCCATTTCGTCAGCTGGTGTGGCATATGCTGTAACGCACTCGTGTAGCGCCGGCAAACTGGGCCGAAAATGTGGGTGCGACCAAAAATACACCGGAGAGGCTAAAGAGGGTTGGAAGTGGGCCGGATGCAGTGATGACATTGAGTATGGAATCGAATTCTCGACAAAATTTGTCGACGCAAGAGAACGCGGTCGAACAGGAAACCCTGCCCGTATTATGATGAATCTGCACAACAATATGGCGGGGAGACTGGTGAGAATTCGTCACTTTAGAAGCGAGAAGGGAACTGCATTTCCGGTCGTCGCTTCTCTCTCTCTCTCTCCGAGGGAGAGAAGCGACGACCGGAAATGCGTCTGCTGTTCGCAGGCTAGGAACTGGGATAAGTTGATTTTCACAAAGGCCACTGGGACTGTTACTTAGGACAGAGAAAAAAATAGCCAATAATAACGATCCCAGAAACACTTGCGGTACGCATTTCGGTTCCAGTGGCTTATCAAAGTCTCTAATACGCATTCCAGTTAGTCAATAAGCTTCCAGAATTTAGTACATTATACGCAGTTACGAAAGCGTTCTTGCTTCCGACTAGAAATAACTTAATAATGGACTCTAGGCAAAATACCGTAACATTCCGAAAATAAGCCCCGGGGCTTATATTTTTCAAAGGCCCTTTTTGAGGGGCCCTATTTTTTGGAGGGGCTTATCAACGGAGGGATATTTGCGTTTTAAAATCGATTGGGCTAGCTAGCCTTATAGTTGGAAGTAAATGTACCGTTTTAGCTTTGTTTTACTTTGTATTCAAGGACAATTTTCCAAGTACAAGCCCCCGGGGGGGTGATATTTGAAGGGGCGATTTAACAGAGGGTTTTTTGCGTTACTGGTTTGGGGGGCTTATATTTGGCGGGGCTTATACGTGGAGGGGCTTATTTTCAGAATTTTACGGTATATGGAGAAAATGTCATTTACAAATGATCATACAGAAACAATGCTCTATGAAACTATGGACTAATCCTTTTTGAAATAATTGAATTGTGTGTCTTATGTTTTCAGGCCTTAAGAAAGTTTGTACAAATCCCGTGCAAGTGCCACGGTGTGTCAGGGTCGTGTAATGTTAAGACTTGCTGGCGATCTCTGCCAAATTTCAGGAAGGTCGGAGAACATATCAAGGAGAAATTCGACGGTGCCACTGAAGTACAATACCAACGGATAGGATCAAAGTCAGTTTTGGTTCCACGAAATCCCGAGTACAAACCTTACACCAAATATGACCTTGTTTATCTTAACGGCTCACCAGATTTCTGCAGTGCAGATCCAAGCACAGGTTCCTTGGGGACCCAAGGAAGGTTTTGTAATCGAACCTCTCAAGCAATAGAGGGATGCGCGTTTATGTGCTGCAATCGAGGCTTTACAACGCATCTGGAGCATCGAGTCGATCGCTGTAACTGTAAATTTTTCTGGTGCTGCTATGTTAAATGCAGCGAGTGCCACAAAAGGGTGGAGGTCAACATATGCAAGTGAGTTTCCTCTTGCGATACAATTACAATTTTGCTTCAAGGAAAGTGCACTCGTTGCAGTGTATTCAGGCTATTTGCTTTGTGGTACGTACTTATGGCGGTGAGTGACAAAAAAGTACAGGCCTGTGTATAATTCCTTGTCTTTGAAAATGACACTTCTTTCTAAAGAGAAGAACAAAAAGTGCGGCCTTTGCTGTCATATGTAACTGACCAAGTTGTAGTCGAAATAGCTTTTTTTTGTTCTATATTATACTATATAGCCCCACTATAAAAAGAGGTATAAAGCCTACCTGACGAGAGATTCCAAATACAGAAAATAATCATGAATCTCCGGGACGCGCGAGACTGAGTCTCATTTCCTTCTGCCAGTGTATGAAGTTTTAAAGTGGTTTAATTTAAACAGAATTAAAGCTTTAATTTCAAAGTGGTTTCATTTAAACAGATAGTGCGGAATGGTAAGTTTAAAGTGCAATAGCTAACAAAGATTTTCACGACATTGATATACACCCTAAATGGGAAAAAGGGGACAGTGAAAATTGTATCAAATGGACCGCCGTATAAAGCGCAAAACTTTGTGTTAAGTAGACGAGAAAGGCCATAAGTCCCGCCCTTCCCCCACTCCCACACACACAGACACTCACCTTTTCTTTAAAAAGAATCTGTATGTATATAGCGACACCCACGGGGCCCCGTAAGAGTCCACTTAATACAAATCTCACTGTTCTTTGATGTTATATATTAAACACTTAATGACTGGTCCCGAGGGAAGGAAACATTGAGATTCGAGGGAAACAAAATTAGCTGTTTTCTGAGGAACCAGCAGTCTTTAAGTGATTTGTCATATAGCTGGAAATTCATTAAAACTCGCTGTAACGGCGGTTGTCGGTCAACATTCGCGGGTAACAGTGCACCGTTACTCTCTGACGTCATAGATTTTGCAATGTTGCCCGCTGAGAGATTTTGGCGGGAAACAGTTTCATCGTTAGATGTCATGTGACCTCGAAGTAACCACTGAGAGCACGCGCTGTTGGGAAAAAAATTCCAGCTTTACAACAGTATGGTTTTTTGTTATGACTGAAGCTGAAACTGCTTCCTGTTGCAAACTTAGCCGTTTAACTTTTGTTTCAAATTAGCATAAATTCAAATCCGGGAGACGAAGTCCAATTAAGGTCATTTCTGTTAAGTGTCTCAAAAGTAGTGTTACCTTAAGTCTTATTGTAGATAGAGTATTCACTTTAAAATAGACAGAATAACTCCCGGGAATAGTTTATGTACTCGCTAGTGTTTCATTTTTTTGAAGGATCTGTAAAGATTATTGTTTTTGCTTTGAAAAAAAAAAATTATCAGTATGACAGAGGTCGAGTAAATTCTGATCTCTTTGCCATTTGAAGGACGCGAGTCATTAACAGAAGCTAAGCAGTAATTCAAGTTTTAACGCCAGGGATGTTACATTCACTGTAAAAGACGGTGCTAATTTACTTCGTTTTTGAAAGTGTTCTGAGTGTTTGAAAACTGAAACGGGCGTAATTATCGACGTCATTTGCGAGGATAATTTTACTCAGGCGCAAAGCGTCTTCAAGGGAACGAAGCTCCATAGTTTGAGAAAAATGAAATGATAGTTACGGTAACAAATTATTTTATCCTTGTCCATTTCTCCACTTAATGGTTCATGATATCTTAGCAAATAAAACAAAACACCCTAGACGGCGCGTTTGATCGCGGTAGAATTCATTACAATATACTATTATAGCAATATATAGCTACTGTCTCCTGTTACCACTGATTTACATATCTCCCATAATGCACCTGGCACCTGGTTTGCCTGCCCCCCGTCCCCCAAAATAAAAATGTTTTTTACAGGCATTGGCTTCAGTCTCCCCTGGGACGACTGAGGTTATGCAAAACTGTTTGTTTTTTATAGTTGTTGCTTTAAAGGCTACATACTATCTGAATTTTTAAGCTCTGAGGTTTCAAACATCTCTTCAAAATGAATTTCTAATATATTCAGAATTGAGACCGAAGTGTAGAATTCTATTTTTATATTGACTTCGCAAGTTCATGGACACACGAGTATTAATTTTCTAGTATCTAGACAGCGTGTAACAGTCACTCAAACTTGTAAATATCAATTAATTGTAGAAAATTTCACAAAAGTTTAAAGAGTTCATTAAAGAAGTATTAACACGTGTGTGCAGAATACTACTTTGTTTATTTCAAAGACAGGGGTGCCCATCCTGTAGCCTGTGTCGCAGACACTCTATACCGCTCTACAATGCTTTGCGGGCCTGTGCAGTGCAGGCTACCCATCCTAGCACACCCTGGTAACGGTGTTTCATTTCATCAACTCTGTTTAGGCAAAGTTTTTTAAAGCCCGCGGCCCTGTGAGATTGTAAAAAGTAAGCAATAACAACACAAACAAACAAAACTACCAAGAAACAAGCAAGAGAAATGATGCCAATGGTTGGTGGAGGAGCACTAAGCTGCTATTGCTAGTTGTCAGTTACCCTACTCAAGTAAAATGAAGTGAAGCCCCTCCTTACGGTCACCTCGTTATCACGGCCACTTTTTTTGGCTGTCTGGCAAAAACTGCCTTACATTTTCTTGTAAATAAACCATCGTTAATACGGCCACCCGTTAATGCGGCCAATTTTTTGGAGCCTATTGGTGGCCGTATCAACGGGGTTCTACTGTAATCTAAAACAAACATAACAGATTTCCAATAGCCCATTTCCGAACTGTCATGAGCCTCTTCATCAAAGCGAGGCCTTGTACGCACCTTGCATGTGACTAGGAGTAATCGACGCTTAGGAGAGTGCGTTCGATATGTTTGCTAGGCGTACAGGTAGTAGTTGAGGGGAAAGGGTGGATGATTCTTGCGATAGATAAATATGATTATGGTATATTTTGAGCGTAAGGGTTGCGTACAGCGAAACCTCTATTTAAACTGTGTAACATTGCAAAAAGATTTTCAGGGCTAATGACTCGTATGGTTCGTCTCAAGTGCTTTTAATTTGCGTGTGAATTTGCCGCTTTAGAAACGAGAAGGGGACTGGGGCCGAGATGTGTCCCGCAGTTGTTTCTGGGATTGTTACGGGGAACGCGTCCGTCAGCTTTTGGCCAAGTTTCTTCTTTTTTTCTTTTTCTTTTCTTTTCTTTTCTTTTCTTTTTTTTTTAAATCCAAATTAACGGTCCCAGAAGTCTTTACAAAAAGTTAACTCGACCCAGTTTCCAGTGGCGAACTGTTCAACAGGACAGCACGAAAAAGAGGACGGCAAAACGCTTGTGTATGACAAACGTGACGGGCCTATTACTTGCGAGTTTTGTCGTGATCTTCAATTACCATTAATGTTTTCTCGTCTTTTACAAAAAGGTCTGTTTAAAGAAAGATGGAGTTTGGCCAAACGTCATTTAAAACAAAATTATTGTCACGCTTGTCACACAAGGTTTGCCGTCTTCTTTCCTCTCCCGTCCTGTTGCGTAAGTTCACTATTGACTGAGGGACAGCGGCATACTCTCGACTTAAAGGGATGTCAATGTAACTCGACTAAAACCTATATCACCTGTATAAATAAAAAAAACTTTAGAATGATGGAAAATAAATTTATTATCATAACAAAACGCTACTACATTTATTGCAAAAAGAGCTTTAACAGAAACAAGATTAATGTTTGCACACGCTTAATAAAGCTACCAAGTCTTTCCCAGAAAGATATATATCACGGAGGCCCGATACACACTCAAATGCGTTTGCTACTTTTTTTCCTATCACCATGGTTGCAAAACAAATCAGGAGTGCCATTCTACGAAAGTCAAGGAAGAGATTTGGAACAAAAGGTATTTGAAGGCCTCTACTGTTACACAGTAAAGAAAGTTTCTGGGTTACATCCATGAAGTACCTGATTGTTCTAACACAGGGGCGGATCAAGGGGTAGGGTGCAGGGGGTGCGCACCCCCCCCCCCCCCCCTGAAATGACCTGCGATTTTCTAATACAACTGGTATTCTGCCAAAAAAAAAAACTATGTGGTTTATTGGTGTTGAAGTAGAGCAAGAGACGAGTGCACCCCCCCCCCTTAAAAAAAATCCTGGATCCGCCCCTGTAACAGCAAACTTGTTCTTGCGTGAATGGGTGCGCTTATTCTAACTCGTCTAATTTGTGGGTTTCTTATTAAAGCTCAAGCGTTATGGTAACGTAGTCATGATAAATTTAACCGCAAGAAGTTAGTTTCCAAACTAAGTTTTTTTTTCCAACCTTTTGACGTTCATCCTCTCGAAACTAAATGTTGACAAAAGCTCATTGTTCAACATACATTCTTGGACATCTTGTATTAAAACACTGTAAATCATCAGTTTAAAAAGGTAAAGTGAGGAATTTAATGAATTAAAAGACGACACATAAGGCTACAGTTACCTTCCCACGAGAAATAGACGCTCTGGCACTGTACACTGTAAATTTACGAAATTGTGTGTGTGAACGCAGCGCACTGGTTCTGTACACTGTAAATTAACTGAGTTGTTTGTGTGAACGCAGCATAAGCAGGTGTAACTTATGGAAAGTTTCCAAGTAGATCAACCCTGTTGAGAGCCTTAACTCGCAACTGACGAGTGAACTTTTGTCA
Source organism: Porites lutea (assembly GCF_958299795.1). Taxonomy (NCBI): domain Eukaryota; kingdom Metazoa; phylum Cnidaria; class Anthozoa; order Scleractinia; family Poritidae; genus Porites; species Porites lutea. The sequence goes on from NC_133201.1 coordinate 1,301,166, forward strand.
AAAGATGCTTTTCACAAAACCTTTCTGCTCGGCGTCGCAAAGTTTCAGGGGCGTTCAAATCTGAAAAAGAAGTAGAGGTTTCTAGGAGTTCGCACCTATCTATTGTACAGAAGTATTCCAGTGAAAACCAACCACCCAAACTAAATAAGGTAAAAGACAGAGGGGATGCCTATCTCTTAAGTAAACAATATCCGTGACAGAGACTTAAAAATCAGTTGTATTTACAAGCATAAGCTACAGAGGCAAAAGTATTCTACACCTGAATATACGCTTCTTTCCCGAAATAGCCTTGGTAACATTTCCCATTGTTTTAAAAATAAAAAATTGATCAGGAAATGGTTAACATTTCTCCTATATAATGATTTGTTAAATTTTACAACTATATAAACACCTGTTCGCGTAGTAGAGATTGAATGCAAAGCAATTGCGACATACAGAGGCTCTTAGCCTCATATACAACGCCCTAACAGGGACGTTTAAACTTAATTAACCCGGCATCAAACAATAAAACCCACATATTTCTAGACTGCCAAGCTATGATATAAGTGTGAGGTTTAAGGTAAGAAAAAATGAAACACTGATTCACAACCTTCTTAGACTACTTCTTGTTTTCTCGCCCACGGATAATCCTGGCGCCTGCGTATTACGAAGTTGACCGCGCATGTTACATAACGTCATAAAATGAAACTTAAACTTAGTTACTATTAATTTTAACATAAGGTTCGGGCACAAGAGAGGCACTAGAACATTTGCTTCTTAATCCAAGGGACGAACTCAGTAATGCGGACATACACTCCATACTTGTTTCGTAAGCCGCATCCAAAGTTACTGCCCCAGCTGACGACCCCACCCAGAACCCACTTCTTGACGACAGGATCTTGGAAGACAAATCCACCCCCAGAGTCCCCTTGACAGGAGTCTTTGCCACCTGAGGCTTCCCCTGCACAGAGCATTTGTGGTGTCACTTTGTGACCTTCGTCTTTAAACGCCGCCTTGCATACGTCATTTCTGATGGTGGGGATGCAGATCTCTTTCAAGGTGTTGGCAAACTGCCCAAATGAGCTCTTGCTTACTTTGTAGCCCCATCCTACCACTCGTCCAAATTTTCCAGGGTCAAAGAGACTCTTCTGCCTATGGTGGTTACAAATAAGACGATGTACTGTGAAATTTAGTAACAGTGGCGGATCCAGGGGGAGGGTCTGGGGGGTACGGATTTCCCCCCCCCCCCGCCCCCTATCAGACCTGACGCTTGTTTGAGACTGAAATTCTTTCATCGACAGGATCGTATATCATTTTTTAACTGGCTGATTTTTTTAATGAAACGTGCGTTGCATTTTGTCACTAAACTAAATTCCAAGGATGCATCCTTTACGAGTAGAATTGAAGTACAAGGTAAGGGCCAAGGAATTATAACGTGCAACCACGTTTGGTGGGAGGGGGTGTGGGGGAGTGAGGGAGAAGCAATTAGCCACAAAAAAGTTCAACAATCCTTTCTGAACCAAAGTTTGGACCCGCCCTAATAAAAAATACCTGGATCCGCCCCTGAGTAAAATGTGGAGAAAGTTAGATCTACTAATTATAATAATGCAAACATCCTACTGTTGGGAAAACCAAAATCCCTCCCATCAAAGAATTTCTTTCCAAGCAACAAAGATACTTCAGTTAGTCTCGCATAACAAACCGTAACTTAAGTAACTGGGGAGGAAGGTTTGCGCAGTGGTTAAAACACTCACTACCCATTAATGTTGCCGGGTTTCAATACCCTTGGCCATCTGAGATGTTTTTCTCCAGTAAGTGCAATTTTTCTCTCTTCTCAATGAACAACTCTGAGTCAAAATTCAATTCGTCCAGGAACGTTAACACACGAACCCTTTCTTTCAAGCGAGTTCTTCAGAGCGCTCAAGTAGGTTAACAAATAAATGGATACTTAGGTTGCATCGCCAAAATTTCATGCTTTTTACCTGGGTAAGTCACTAGGGAGCTTAATCAACGTCGTAGTCGTCCAAGGAAGGCAAGAAATGTATCTAAGAGTGTGAAGCACGTGCAAAGTTGTTGTTTTGTGATAAAACGCATAGCTTTTTTGGCGTTTTTGTCGCCGTCGTCGTCACCGTTGCAAAAAAGCTCTATTGCGCATGCGTGTACTTGCTTTGTGGCCCCTTGTAAATTCTGCAACTATGATAGCTATCAGTTTCCAATCTTTATAAAGCTTGTAAAATAACTTACTGTCCTTCTGGCAGACATACAGGCTTAACATAGTGTGATATTCTGACTTCACGATCCAGCTTCAAAAGGGCCAGGTCAGAAGCAAACAGACGGAAATCAAAATTCTTGTGACTTATAATTTGAACTACTTTTCTTCTCTGCACGTGACTGTCGTTTAGTTTGCGGATCTGGTGAAGGCCAGCAAATATCTTCAAAACGGAAAGACTTACAATACCACTCGATCTGTCTCTCACGCAGTGGGCAGCTAGGAAAAATAAGGCATAAGTTAGGAATTAGCTATCAAAGGACTATGGATGGGTTTGGCTCACTGTGAAACTCGCAAAACCGTGAAAACCAGAAATATTTCTGAAATATTATTGCGTTGCAAGGAGAAAGCAAGTCAGACGAGAGAACGGTTGTTATTTTGTGCCTTTGTGGCTTGTTTGCGTGTCCTGGATCTTTGTTAAAATGTTTCAGGCGGTCATAATTTTCGGAGTTAGACGGTAAAAGCTGGCAAAACAACATAGAGTTCTGTCCCACCTTTTGTACGAGAAATATATATTGAATTGGCAAAATTTGAAAGCCAATTATGGGAGGTTGTCGATGAGTCACGCCACAATTGGTCCCTAACGTGAGCATAGACTTTCAGAAAGCCGCTATCATCATCATCATCATCATCAACATAATCATTATCATTAATGATAATAATATTATTGTTATCATAATCGTTGTTGTTAACCCTATAATGATGATGATGATAATAATAATAACAATAATAATAATAATAATTATCATTATTATTATTATTATTAGTAGTAGTAGTAGTAGTAGTAGTAGTAGTAGTAATAATAATAATTATTATTATTATTTTATTATTTTAGTTACAAACCTGTCAAGACCCATCGTTCATTCAGCAGGCTTCCACCACAAGCGATCAGATTATTCTTCATTACAAGAACATGCCAAGGATAAGAGCCCTTGCGCGCGTCCTGTCCACCAACAATCCTCTTTCGACAAACATCACTTGTAGTATTGAAGTGATTCACTTCTCCACACGCTGAAATTAAATGGAGAGAAATTTATTCGTCGGGTTACAGCTAGACTACGAGCAGTCTCTCGTTTTTCAGTCCGTTGAGCAAAACGCGCGAAACACGAACATGACAAGGCGTGTGATTGATGGCGCGCGTTTGCACTCCCCGCACTAATTCTGAAGAAAAAGAGAGACTGGTCTAGGTTAAAGCCAGAATGTTTGGTGAGGTGCCAAGAGATAGATTCGCCACTGAACGGAACAAACATGTCCTTCAAAGACTTAATTTATAATCTGCAAACACAAAAGATGGCAACAGAAGCGGCCTAGTATTGCTGGTTTGCACGAGACGTCAAGGCGACTCTGTTGGCGGTCAAGAACAAAAGCATTTTTCTCCCCTGGGAACAAAACTCAATTTTCATTTAATTCTTCGTGAAAAAATTATATTGTCAGTAATGACCCCAACATGGCCGCCTTGTCTCGTGGTTGCAAACCAAGAATAAAGATAAAATAAATACACACCGCAAAATATTTCCGATTTTTCCCGATCCCTTTTTCTCAAATCTCCCGATGAGATTCAAACCATACGGGACTTCTCTGCCCCAGGCGTACAAGCAATACGCAACTGGGCTTATCAATATCTCCTGACAACTCCACTTTTTAAAACAGAGAACGTAATTTTTTTTAGATCAAGATTCCAGACCCATTCCAGCAACTTACTTGCAATACATTTCGGTTGCTCTCCAGACCATATCCCATCTGCTTGACACTGCCGTGTTCTGTCTCCTTGAAGCTCAAAATACTTATTGCAGGAGAAACTTACAACCTTTTGGTAGGTAAATCCACTCTCAGTTATATTCCCATGACGTGGTTTTCCCGGGTGTCCACAGTTCACCGCTATTTGAAGGGAAGAAACAAAAGCACTCAAATCGAGTCTGTTATATATGGCCACAAATTAAAAACCGGTATTCCTGAATTCTTTAAAGCGTCCCTGATATCATTCCTCATGTCTGACATTTCGTATTGAAAGATAGGTGCTTAAAATGGACAATCTTATCGTAGCCTTTTAATTTTCAACGCCAAAAAAATTGAAATTGTTCTTGCCTGCTTTCCTCCCTGTTTTTTTTCTGTTCTTTGTTTTTTTGTTTGTTTTGTTTTGTTTTGTTTTCTTTTTTAACTTAGGGGCGGCTCCGAAAAGCTGGTTGTAGTCATTGTTCCAACGCGACGTAACAAACACATAAATAACTCAAACTTGCTAGATAAAGGTCAGAACTTTTAAAACAAGCTCTCAATTTAACATACGTTTGCAGACGGGTGGAGTTCCGTCCCAGTCTCCGGTGTTTTTACATTCTCTCACGGCCGAGCCTGTCAGAAGATAGCCTTCATTGCATGCAAATGCCACAGTTTGTTTGAACGTAAAATCGTCTCCTGTCATATTCCCGTGATCCGGTGCGGTTAAAGGAGGACACCGAATTCCTGGTGATAAAAAGACAATGATACCCTTTGGCTGTAAAATCAAAGATGGCTAAAACACGCAGAAATACTGAACAATCACTCGCAAAAAACATTTTTGAACATGATAATAGCACAGCACTATTAAAAATTACTTTCTAATAATAAGAGAACAAAGTTTGCACCGGAGTGTAAAAAACGAGAAGACCTTTAATTACTAAAAACATCGTTTTACGTACCGTGTGTGTCATAGAAGGCTTTAAATCCTCTGTAATTTCCCGAATCATCAGATACAAATTCGATGTGAATGTAGTTCCCGGATGAGGTGATGTTCCGTGGAAGCTTTTTGCCGCAGTAAGGACCGTACTTTCTCTTCTGACCAGCGTTTACTTTTAGGTAATCGTAAGGGCAAACGACATCGGGATGTTCCTCTATGTCAAACTAAATAAAGAGGTGACTCGATGTAAGATAAAGCGCATGAACAGTCTAACCTCAAGTATCAGGAAAAATCCGGCTAGGACAGGAGTAGATCAACCACGGCAACTTACTAAATGACGAAAGGTTAGGGCCCGTGGGGGGGGGGGGGGGGGGTGTGCTTCCCGGTTGTCCAAATCCTGACCCTATTTCAGACACAAAAATGTTATTTTTCACACCTTTTGTCAGACCTGGCCTCTAAAATCCATACCCCTTTTCAGACCTGGGCTCTAAGAAATTATGTTATCATTACTTGGATTAGAACGCTAACAGAAGCGATTTCACAAAATCCATTTCGAATTCGCATATTTTTCTTTCTCAGGTATTCAAAACATTTGGACTTAAAATGATAAATACGTTCATACACTCCCGCAGTTCCCTCGAAAACCATACCAAATTCCAGACCAAAATGGCCAGTCTATACCCATTTTCAGACCAAAACGGCGAAAACACCATACCCTTTGGAGCTGTTCATACCTATATGGCTTATATAAGGGAGTACTCCCCAAGGAGGGGGGGGGGGGGGGGGAGGGTTAGGGATAGGTCTAAGCTCAGTCTCCAGCCGTGGGTGTCTCGATGCGCCCGCAGTACTCCTGAGCCTAGGATAGGTCCGGTTCGGTCCTGTCCGCTCTAGGTTTTTTCAACTACCTTGCAGTTCTCCTTACAACACTTTTCTTGGTCCCAAAGATGACAAACGTTATACAGTCCGTGCCTAGGTAATACAGACACCTTTTTAATGCGGACACTTCTTTTTGCTCCCGCTTTAATGACTATGCTAGGGGAGTAAGGAATGTTTAAGAGGCTGATGATTCCTCTAAATAAAAATCAAGAGGTAAAATTTGGGGATTCCCGAATGTAAAGCACCGTTCTTAAGAGCAAATTTTACGTTTTTTTTAATTCCCTGAGATAGTTACTTTTGCTCATGTACGTGAACAGTAGAATTGAGTGATGAAATCTGACGACGAATTTACTTGCCAGATGGAAAAGCTATTGTTGCAGTTTTAACAAGTTTTTTCGATTATTTTTCCACCAATAGTATCGATCAAGAACCATAAAAAATGGCTCTTCTATCGATCATTTCGAAGGGAATGTGCAAAACTATAAGAATCATACCTCGAGGAAAGTTAGCGTTATCTGATATCCTTTCTCCACGGTTATTGTCCAATCACAATCGGAGTTTTTGGGGTATTTCTGCGGATATTCTGGAGATGTTATTTCTCCTCTTCTAGATTGAATGATCTGGTTGTTGCAGATGACTGAAATATAAAAAGAGGACAAGGTAACGTCGGGTCAGGATACTGAAAACAAACAGCAAAAACGACAACAAAATGCTTGGCAGGAATGCAAGCTGTTTTCTGCTACTCTGGCTCTTTCAAAGATGTCAGTTTATTATCATAAAAAACGAAATTTTCAAACTTTTCAAGTTACTTGAAGAGAAAGTTTCATTACATTTCGAAAGTAAGGTTTTACACTGGAAAATTAACTCTTATAGTTAGAATGCTGTCCAATCAGTCCTCCCTAGAAATTCAAGGTCATTTGATACGTTATTACAGGTAATATCGAAGCAAACAAACAAAACAAAACAAAACCTCGGCAAAAAAGAAGAAGAAGAAAAAAAAGCTAAGAGTTATTTTAAAAGTAAAACGCGATGAAATATATCTGCTTACAATGGCATGACTTGCCATCAGGCTGAAGTCTGTATCCGAGACGACAAGAACAGTAATGGCCGCCGATGTAATTGTGACAGTAGTGATCACAGCCGCCATTCTCGCTTTTACATTCATCTTCATCTGCAATAACAACAAATGATTTTTTGCTATTTATTCATTTATTTATTTTGTATGTTGTATATTAATGTTGTTATTTTGACATCAATATAAACAAACAACACGTGATCAACGCCGCACTGAACAGCTGGCACATGCAAGTGCCGGATCAGTTGAAGAGATTTGTGTTTCTAAGTGAATGGACTACAGTAAATCCTCTATTGAGACCCCCTCCCCCCTCCCCCACGGGGGGCTTATTCATTTCAAGCACATTTGAGGGGGGCGGTTTAATAGAGACGGGGGGCTTAGTTGCGAAAGGGGAGCTTATTCAATTTCGCAAAGACGATGGTATCAGTACTCCATAAAGGACTGGAATTCAAAGTGGAAAAGCTAAAGTACAAGAAGTTGGATGGAGGTCATGCATCCGAGGACCAAAATCAAATCCGAACTTCCAGCTGGTGAATAAACCATCCCAGATCAGTCAAACGAAGATTTACAGTCGTGATTGATTAATACAGTCTATAATTTATTAGTGAATAATAAAAACAAGGGGAAGGGAGGGGGGGGGGGGTTATTTGAGAGGGGGAGCTTCTTAACTTTCTTCCCCTGAAAAGGGAGGGCTTATTTGTGAGGGGGAGCTTAATAGAGGATTTACAGTATGCATTCAAGAAGTAAGGTAACGGCGAAGGATCCTACTGGGGTTGTATAAATGCCATTGATGTCTATTAACTGGTTAACTTTTATTGGTCCTAATTACGCAGTGATCAGTAAAGGATAGAACTAAGAAAAGAGGAAAAACAAATCCGAACTTTCAGCAAGTGAATAAATCATATCGGATCAATCCACGTGGAGTGTTACAGTTTATCATTCAAGATAAAGGGGGATGGGAAGGGGTAGCCTGAGTATCAGGCGTTTCTGGGGAAAAGGGGAAAGATGTAGGCGAAAAAGGGAGAGAGCTGAAATCTCCTCTCCCCTAGCCCCTTAGGAAGGCCTGATACTCAGGCTAGGGAAGGGGGCTTAATAACTCTCTTTCCCTAAAAACGGGAAGGGGGGTGGCTTATTAGCGGGGGGTGAATTCTTTGAGGGAAGGGGCTTAATTACTGTAATAACTAGAGTCACAGAATCTTACCAACAGCGATATAATGCGCTCTAAAGCCAGCATATGATTCCTCGTTAGAGTAGTCCGAGTGAAATGTAATGGTACATTCGTTGGTTGGCGAGATAACATACTCCTTAGGGAGTTTGCTATGATGTTTGTTTATTGTCTTGTGTTTGGAACCGCAAAATCGTCCCAGCGTGCTATTACCAGAGCGCAAAGAGAGCCAGTCGTAATCACACTGGAAGAAGAACTCGATGTCGATTACTGTAAAGCGTATCCTTATTCGATGACCTTTGGGGACTGTTATGTTCCACACACAGTGGACATTATTGGGGTACGTGTTAGGAAAGTTTGGGGACTTGATAACGCCAAAGAAGCCAGAGCGATTTCCACCACACTTCACAGCGCCTAAAATTACAGATTATAAGGTTCGATCTGTAGTAACAAACAGTGTAAATTATTGACCAGAATAAAGTGCCAGGCAAATCTTTTTGTTGCAATGAATTTCCCCTTTCACTGGAGGTGAAAAATAAGTGATAAAAAGATCATTTGGTATCGCTTTTTAATATTGTCTACGGATTAGTAGTTAGTATCCTACGACTTGGAGATATCTTTCTCCTTTTTCCTTCACTGGGCTCCCTTTCTAGACTGAGCCTCGGAGTATATTCCATTACAGGGAGTAAGCCCTTCCGGGGGTACTCTAGGGGATATTTAATCACAAGAGAGGATTATATGCACTGTGCACGCATTCCAGCCTGGCGGGACGGAGTGCACACTTTTTATAAGAGTTTCGAAAAAGTCCTTTGTTGTGGCAACCTCAAGTCGCAGTCAAGCTATTGTGTGATCGATTCGCATTGATTCAAACAAAGATCGTGCCAGTTAATAAGCTCCGTGATTTTCGCTGAAGTTTGATGGCAACAATCTGTAATCACGGTGATCTGATGTATAAGAAACTGATCCAGGATTAACATGGTACTTTGTATAGTCTGATCATGTTTTTTTTGTCTCGCATCAGCGGGCTATTTAGCAATGCAGACACTTAATTGGAGATGAATAAGACGGCCGACTACCCGAAACTCAACAAATATGAAATAAATTAAATAGATAATAATAATTTGATAGCACATCCTCAAAGTGGTTTTCGCCTAGTTTATACCACAGACCTGATCCATTTGCAAATATTTAGAAATGTTGGTTCTATTTTGGGGAGATGGGAAGACCTGAATTCCCTGAGAGAACTTCGCAACAGGAACACTAACCGTAAAGAGAACGAAGATGAGTTTTCTCGTGAAAAAAAAAATATTACTTAAGAGACAATTCACGTTCGCAGTTGGTGTTGACAGAGATCAGTAGTTAAATCACAGCAAAATTAGTCAGTGTAACCCAAAACAGTTGATGACAAAATCATTGACATCTCAATCACAGGTCAATGTCACCCCGACAAATCAGAGATCGGATGTTTTTCTCAAGAATCTCACGTTGGAGACGCCTTATGTTATTAAGTATTAATTGTTGAAAATTTTGAGTACTGTTACCAAATAACCTTGGGAATTAATCATGAAAATAAAAAAGGGGAAAAATTCCGCCACGTACTGTCTTGCAAAAATATGGATCAAATTTAGGAGCTGACAAGTTTTCTAAACTGAGTGAAATTTAAACTCAATTTTTGCATTTACTCTATTTTGTGAATTATTGGTCTTACATATTCGGACGATCTGCTCACTTGCACTTTGAAGTATGTTTTACGCTCAGTGCTACTTTTTGAGTTGTTTTGTCATTCTTCGAGCTGACAGCAAAGAGAAAGCTGAAAATTATTTTAACAACTTCGTTATAATAAATTTTCCAAGAAATCTTAGTAATGACTTCTGTTATTACTACTGACAAGTCATTATTCCGAAATACCCCTAGCAAGGTAAATTTGATGAAAGAAGAAGGATCGTTGAGGAGAGGGTTTCGTTTATGGGAAGTTTAGAATCATTATAAGTGTCAGTAGCGCCATTTTCAGGTTTCGCTGAGATGATTTTATAGAATATGCCCAAAAAATAAACGTGGAGGAATTTAAATGAGTATTTCACGCTCAGGTAGTGTTCAAAGGACACCAACTTTGCATGGTGAAAGCGATGGTGATTTTTTTTTTGAAAAGACAATCGAGCCGGATGCTACAGAGGAAATGCCACTGAGAACTTAACTCTCCAAATGAAGACGCTTACTCATCTTTTGTATAAACAAATTAAGCACCTACGGGCAATTATACTGACACAACTTCTTGGAGAGGTCTATAAACCACGGGAAGTCCAGGATTTCGGCAGGATTTACTGATCCAATACTTGCTCTGCTGGTCAAATTTGATAACAATTTTTTGTGTACGAATTAAGCCTGACTACATTTTTTTCTTGGCCTAGGCTGAATAATTATATTTTTGCCGATTTTAGGCTCAACAGATTCTCGTGATATTCTTTAAAAAGGAAAAAATACATATTCACAGGACGAAATATCGATACTTTCTGTGGTTTAGGTCATTTCTTTTGTGCTGTATACTGTACATAGGTATTTCATGTTGTTATTAGCGGCACTGAACATTTAGCTATAGCTAGTGCAGTCTTTTTAGTTTTGTTCGCTAGTTTTGCTGTTTAAAGAATTGTAATAAACAAGGCAAGTACAGTGGAACTTCGATTTAACGAAGGGCCAAGGGCATGAAAAAATTTGTTCGCTATAACGCGGTTTCGTTATATCGAGGTTCCTTTTTAATTTTTTTTACTATTTTATCGGAGGTCCACTGCAACTCCAGTCTCTCCAAAGTATACTGCATTTGAAGGGTAAAAAAAATGACCGCTTCCATCACATCCAGAAACGAGCACAGTCAGAATTCAACCAAATTTCCAAATTTCATCGTTTCATTGAATGCCGGTCACACCACTGGACTCAAAATTCTTACAGGACGCCATTATTCGCTCTGATCTGGCGGGAGTGAAAGGGGCGACCAGCGCATGTCGGCGGAATAACTGAAATCAAAGACGCACCGTCATGAACTTTAATTTGCTTTAGTCCTCAATTCTCTAAGTCTAAGTTTCACAGGAAAGCTTTGAAAAAATGCCGTTGGGGTTTTAGTGGCACGCGACATCATATAAAATGGATTTCAAAAATGGCGTGTCACATCTGGTCAACGGGAAACGGTAATTGTATTACAATATAATGCAATTTTCACTAGAATTGATGCGATTCCAAAATAATAAAATCTGAGTTCACTTACTTAAAAAAATAAAAACCAAGACTGTTCTTATTGATTTTAACAATGGCACTCTCCAAGCGGCTTAAGCGACAATCTCCCTGTTTGTGTTCATAAGGTTATCAATGTGTTATAGTTTGCATCAAGAACTCCTTCCAGGTTAGTTTTCTTTGTAACTAACAAAGGTTTTAGCTGTAGGATTTGGGATATATTGCAGTTGTTTTTAGGACTCAATTAATTGCCAATTAACAAGACCTTTGAAGAAGACTGTGCGTCAGACTTGTAAAGTGCTCTTAGTGTATCATGTTGAGTTCAGGTCAACTGGTCAAGAAAGCACCTGAAAATAGCACTCGGCTAAAAAGAAAGCTAGACTCAGAATAAAACAATCCAATTAATGGATTTTTTTTTGTTCGGTACAACCAAGAGATGTATCTCAAATTTACAAGTTGGGTTACTGCCAAAAAAGAAAGAAACAAACAACAACCACTTAAGCAAACTTAAAAACCTTTACATAGTAAGAAAAATTGCTTTTGTCCAACAAGGGCTTCCACTCTTCCTGGTTTTCTTTTCACTACCACTGCATTTTTCTTCTTTTCAAAGTTTTCAGTTGTCGACGTCTTGATTCTTTTATTTTTGACGACAAGCCAATCGTTTTGAGAAGAAAAGCCCATAAAACGAGCAACCTAGAAATGCAGCTGTAAAACACTTTTTCGTATAACTGTAAGTCAATAATCCTCAAGGACCCTTCTATTGTAACTATAGCAGGATTTCCGGTACGCATTAGGTCAGTCATCACAAATCACCGCCCTCTATAACCCAATGAGGAGACTGACTCAGCGGTCATTTGTTGTTGAACGAATATATCTGAGTTAGGAAAACTCCTGTGCAATTTGTGGGCGCTAGTCCAGTCATGTAATCACGTGGTTCAAACATCTAAATTGAGCACTTTGATGAACACAAAACTTTGGCGCCAAGCTGGTTGAAAAAGAGACATCACCGTGATTCCGACAGTGATAATATACGTGAATGGGTCCATTAGAGAAACGGTATGCAATGTTGTTACTGAATAGGTCGGGGGCTTATAGAATTAAATACCACCAAGCATAAGCTAAGATTCTGTCTGCTTTCTTTTGAGATATCAGTAATGTGTGAAATCAGGAAGCATTTGGCCAATATCGTTTTCCTGTTAGTTGATCTGACGATGTCATTAATTCGTTTTCTGTAAACAAATGTGTAACACTCTGCAAAGACGTCAATCGACGGTGATCTCGACTGTAAGCGCGCTATATCACATAAATACAGAGATATGTATCTCAGTGATTTTCCATTGCCCAGGCTGATGGAATTATCAGCACTGGTAATGTAAACAAATCTCGTTACCAGTATGTTTACTGCTGTAAAGAGGAATGCGCCTTATCAGTTTGAATTGTGATTTTTTCGCCGTGGCTATTAAAAACGCTTAAAGAGATTACTAAAGCAGGAGTCAGAAGGAAATAACTATCATAGGACACAAAGAAAGGAAGACTTACTGAACTGATTATGAGCTAGGTTTTGTATTTGACATTTCATGACCTGGTTTGAGCACAAGACTACATCATGTTCGACTTCCTCTCAAGCTGAACGCGCGTTTACTATCACAAACTCCCACGTAATAATCAAGCTGTTACATGAAAAATTACATAGTAGCAATTAAGACAAGAAGTACCTGAACTAGAAATGACAACAGCAAACAACAGAAACAGAAGACAGGGTAGAAATCTACGATGAGATTCACACATGATGCAAGTCAGTTACTCGAACGTGCTTCTAATAACCAGTAGGAGACAATGAAACAATAAACCCGTCAATGTAAAAAAAAAAAAATTTAAAGGAAAAAATAAAGAAAAACGAAAATAGGTAAAAGTTAAGAGGTGAACATACCTAGGAAATTTCATGGTTCTTGGGCTTAAAGCTTCTCATGAATAAGTGACACACGCAAAAGACACAGCGCGTAATAGTACGGTCCCAGAACGATAATTCTTTTCTATGGCACGCGCCTACGTTCACTAGAGTTTTATTCATTGTTAAAGAAGATTGACAGCTGTCATGGGTCTCAGTGGGTGAGCAAAACAGGAAACCCGTGGACACAAAGATCATGAGATGTAAAGTGACCTCTAGTGCCCGCTATACTATTACGTTAACGAGCAGTGTTGAAAAGTAAGTTCAAATTACAGCATCAGACGGGAAAATGGGTGTGGCTCCTTCCCTCAAAACAAAACAAAAATCCATGGACATGGCTAAGTATTTTGTGGGTATAACAGAAAACTTATTTTGGAACTTTTTATTATGTTCAACATTGCAAAGAACCCACGGCAAAAGTCCCCTCAGTCGGTGCGGTTAAATATAAAACAACCTTTTTTTATGACGTAGGCTTGAAAGTCATCCAACTGCGAGTTTTGGTACCGTTTGACCTAACCCGCCTTTAAAAAAGAAGGTATTTTTACATCCCTAATATCTTTTGTTTGTTTGTTCTGAAAACAGTCTTCACGTCTAGTCTGTTGGTGCTGTAGTATTTTTAAGTAGAAGAATGCACATGTGCTGGAGCCACGAACAACGATGATCGCCTGCTTTAAGGTTTAAACTTCATCTGCAGTGAATGACGTAATTTTTTAGGGAGGCACGTGGAATTATTGTTCTAGGAAAAAATCCAAGGTTCTATCAATGAACACAACCGGTTCACTTTTAGACAGATCTGTTACACCACCGTCAGGAGCTACCGACAAATTCCACTTCAGCCACTTCGATCCGAAGCAGTCAGTCAGTTTTGTTTGGCTTTAATGATCTCAAGAGCTGACTACAACCACCTTTGTCTTCACTATTTTGATAGTAACTCTTTAAGTCTCCAGTGTGACCAACATCAATTTTCCCCCAATACTCAACACATGACAAAGAATTAAGGTTAAAAGAATTTCATAATTATCACTTGAAGAAAGATGCTTTGATCTTTAAACAAATTCTCTCAACTAATTATTTAAGGAAATGTATGGAGATCAGTTTGGAGAATTTTTATTTGGATACTGGGCCTTAAACCCGGGTTAACATTATCAGGAGCCTTGCCTTGTTCTGATAGCGATTAATGAATCGAGGAGTTAGAATCTGAAAGAAAGAAGAATATCTTCCGTGCTGCACTAAAAGGTTATAATCTCACTCTCAGATAGTCTCTTTATCTTTCAATAGACCATAACAAAGGGACTTTGATCCACAAAACATGCAAAGCCTCAATGAGGAACCAAGGGTCAGTGTGACAGTTCTTGGTGAACCTTAATCTTTGAAAAAAAAAAGCGGTTTTAAGTGCAGTGAAACCTCTCCTTTGGGTCAACTCTATTCATGGGGCACCTCATTCAAAGGACACGAAACCTTTTCTTGATTATGTGAGGATATTCTTGACTGACTCGGAGGAAAAGCATGATAGGGCTGGTAGGGTACATTCTGCACAGCAGCTGTTGCGTTTTGTTGATTCTTATGGCTGGAAAAAGACCAGGAAAAAGCCTAGACGGGTCTAGACTGCGAGCAGGCTTTGTTTCGTGAAAAATCATTAAGAGCGCGCGATAAGCAGTCTTGAAAAAAATAAAATTAAAAATAAAAAACCTTTAAGGATAGGTGTTGTCCCAAAATCATGGGCGTCAGACAAGATGCAAAGGCGAGCAAAAAAAAAAAAAACACGAACCCAACCAAGAGATGTGCATATGACTCGTCATGATTCATCACGAACAGTCCGGTCACACCCCGGGGCTGGTAGAAACTGAAATTGTCTGAGCCAGGAGTTCTTCCCAAGCATACTTTCATCGGTCCATTGTCCGTTTTATAGATTGCTCACTAGCCTGCCAATACAACCGTCTCTCATCGCCCCTCGTCGCTTGTGAAGTTTGCAGGAGAGAAACTTCGAAACTCATTTTCAAGCGGCGAGCACTTAAGAGATACGGCTGTATTAAATTCGCCGGCTAAATGCTCACAGAAATTTACGTAATCTATATCAAGCTTATCGATTATTATATTGGTTGTTGTTAGATTAGTCCTGGAATTGAGGCAGGCTGGAGGCGCGATAAACTAGACCCCGGCGCGGAGCATTTGATTCCTGGAATGTCACACAAGCAATCATTTCTACTATGGCAATGTCGTGACATTTTATTTTTGGCCAATACATGCACTGCAGGGTTCAAAGAAATTCTTTGTCATGTTTTGTATCAAGAAATGATTTTGACGTGTTCAAGTGAAGAGAAGGAAGAACGCACACAGAAAGGGACGGACCACTAGAAAAGTTATGGGGGGGGGAGGGAATTTTGGAGCGGCAGGAATTTTTTTTCGTTATCAAATTCCTTGGATGAGTTTTTTTAGGCCATAGCATGAATATTGTTAAGCATTAATTGGCGTGCGTGAATTTTTTTTCATGTAATTTTCCCTTGCGCGAACATATTTTTTTGGACTTCTTCCCCCCCCCCCTCCCCCACCCCCCATAAGGTTTCTAATGGTCCGTCCCTAAACAATCCTGTTAAACTGACGAAGAGAATGAACTGCTAATCGCTATTGTAAGCTGCGCCAAATACTAGTTTATAGGGTAGAGGCTGTCATTAGCAGTTCCTCTCTTTTTGGCATCAGGTGATCATTCAGACTTCCGCTACAATAGTCATTTTAACGCTTAAGATGTTTATTTACGAATCTACGCACTTCCTTTTTAAAGCCGACAGCCATTCATAGAAGGAGAATATGCTAGCCAGCGTCTCCCCTGGGGTTACTATTTTGGTGATCGTGATATTTTGCGGTTTCCTCGGCGCTTTTTTTTGTGCTGTCTTCGCAGCGTACGGACTCAAACAGTGGAAATGATTCCCTTGGCCATTGTCACATTGTAAGTAGCTTCTCTAGAGAATATCGTCTTTACAAGTAGGCATGTTATTCTAAAACTTACAGTGAGAACATAATCCTACGAGATGAAAGATCAACAAAACGATTTTGTGTTTTTCTGTTTTCATTGTAACTCTCTCGTGTTCTTTGTCTCTCCACAGAACAAGCATTCTTGGCATAGCGTTTACTAACGTTTCCGCTGGTAAGAACTAGACAATAATCCCTGTATTAAATAATAGAACGCGCTAGTAGAATTTCGTGTTGTTAACAGGAAACTTAGACTTGAAAGCTTTTGGGCTTGTGTCATTGATTTTATAATCCTTTTGCCTTTGTCGGATTTATTTTTCAATTCAAACGTGCGGCCTGGCACAGTGAAATATTTCAGTTGTGTTTGGCTTTCCTCCCACGAAAACAAAAAAAATGGAGAATGATGAAGACTTGCCAGGTTGCTTCATTGACCAATAGAGCGACTTCCAGGGATCAAGGCAAAGGAGTCCTCGACTAAGCTACCCAGTAGCTTGCAAGCAAGCTCTCCTATTTGGACGAGCGAAACCAGCCGCGCGAGAAGGTACCGTGTGAGAACGCGCGAGCGAGCGGCGAAGCGTCCCTCTCGCGCGTGTACTTTTCACGATGTTCCCCAAATGGAGAGTAGCTAGTCAACCGTCACCCCGGCAGAGTGGATAGGTATTTTGGGGTAGCTTCTTTACAATATCAACGTTGTCTCACTTAGGGATGTAACTTACTTGTTTACTTATTTATTTATTCATTTATTTTGTTGGTGAACCACCTCGTAATCAGCGCTTTTCTTTAGAAAATGAGAGGGACGGGAAATGCCCTGGGAATCTGGTTGTTTTGTTAGGATTGGTCATATTTAGTGATAGGCATCTCGGTTACTCTACCTTTTCCTTGGAAAGGAGGTCCTTTCTGTACTCCAAAGTAAAATAAACATTATTTCTTTTTTTTTTTTTTTAAATAAAATAAACTAAATACAGATAAGTAAGTAGAGACTATAACAGGGAGTTACCCCAGAAGCGTAAGCCCTCTAATGCGATTGATCTCAAGGAATTTTTTATCGTATGGCGCTATTACGGACGGACTCTCAATATTAAGGACACTTAGTTAAGGTAAAAAAAAAAACCACTGCAAAAACGTGTACGAACAATCTTGCTCAACGTCGGATCCAAAAAGATCGTGATCAGTCATAATATATAAAATTGAAAATGTTACAGTCAAGAAGACTTCAGCAGGGACTGATCAAACAACATGAAATAGAGTTATTATTGAGATATTTCTTAAAAAGACAAGATAACAAAAAAATAAAAGATATACTATATATCTATATATGGTTACAGTTCATCACGTTTATTGATGAACTGTAACTATATATAGTATATCTTGTGATGAACTGTAACTATATATAGATATAGTATATCTTTTTTTTTTTTGTTATCTTGTCTTGAGTAACCACACCATACCACGTCATATTATGTAATTTCCGGTCATTATTTTACTTCATACATATTTCTGTAAATTCGTGATATCTCAATAAACCTGATGAAGACTGGTATTGGCCAGTCGAAATATCGCAACTTAACTCTATTTCACGTTGTTTGATCAGTCCCTGCAAAAGTCTTCTTGACTGTACCATTTTCAATTAAGGACACTAACTCATGGTCCAAAGGGTGCCCCAGAGGTTCTTTGCAATATTTAGTGACCTGCGTCGCAGGCTAAGCGTTAATAAGAGAAGAGGAAGGGCGGCAAAATCAGGTCCTTGCCAACTTCGGGAGGGAGAGGAGGGATTGCCACGCAGACCAACAGTTGGCAACGTGGTCATGATTGATCACGTGTGCTGGACCAGGTCATTGCGGGCGAGAAGAGGAGCCCGCAATCCTAATCTCCAGCAGTTATGGGCTTCTGTCTCCAGGTTGTTATTACGCATGCATCGCATGTAAGAAGTCAGCATTCGTTTGGACTTCCATTAAGAATGTATGGAATGTACAGAACGTACTTTGAACACGCGCGTTTGGATATTCTAGCACTCGTCATCTGATCAAGTGTGTTTTGACCATTTGTCACGTGGAACTTACGCAAAGCACAGCGCTGGAGCAAAAGCGTTTTGACCTTCGATCGTTGTCACCTGCACTCCGTAACCTTTGGTTATTACTAGTTTGTAAGCCTAAAATGAGTAATTTGCTTTAAAACTTGACAAGCTGTCTCGATCTCGAAAGGAGGGGTATTTTTGTTTACAACTTGTAATGAATAGCAAAATAATGAATGGAAAATCGCACATACAGTTGTAGTTCTCAAACAGCTGAAAGAACGCAGCTGGCATGCAACCTCATTCCCAGGGTCCCGAGTAGGAGAAGACCCTGGGAACGAGGTTGATCTCGCGTGTAGGCCACAAGTGACTCCATGATAATCCTAAAGTCACTTGGATTATTTCCTGTGGTTTATCATCAGAACAATTTAAACCAGTTAGAACTAAAATTTATCGCTGAATAAAACAAAAAAACAAACAATTTAGTTGCCGAACTTCTCTCTGGTCTCTCATCGTGTCACAACGACGCAAGCATCTTTCTTCCAAAATTAATTTTATTCCCTTGTTTATTTGGGTTATATTGAAACAGGCTACAAAACCTCGGTAGAAGTGACTTGGATTGTCTTGCATTCACTCATTACCTATGAAAGAACTCGTGAAAGTCAGAGAATTTCCACGCAGAGGGCTTATAAAACCCTTATAAAGTATGCATCATTTCCTATGCGGTCAAACTGCGTTCTTAAGAGTGAGACTTGGAAAATGTCTTCGTCATTGGATCCTATTATTAAACGGGTCGAAGTTACATCAAGGTCCTGTTTCATACAAAACATGAAGGCCGGAATATCAACGAACGAACGACCGAATGGATGGATGGATGAATGAGTGAGTGAGTGAATGAATGAATGAATGAATGAATAGTTGGATGAATGACTGAATGAATAGACTGATGAATGAATGGATGGACGAAGAATCAACAATTTCACACAAACATTAGGAATCGAGTTACTTTAACCCTTTGAGCCCCAAGATCCACATACAAATTCTCCAGATTGATCTCCATACATTTCTTTTAATAATGGTTGAGAGAATTTGGTTTATGATCAGAACATACTTCCTTTGGTGTTCAATTTAGTAATTCCCATAACCTTTACTCTTGATGATCTGCTGATGTTGTTAGGAGAAAATTGATGTTGGTCACTCTTGGGACCTAGAGGGTTGAGCATGTTATTCTTTTCCATTCAGGTAAATGCCAGCGTAAGATCACTCAGCTATCAGGACAGTCTGGTACCATAGAATCACCAG
The DNA here is from genome assembly GCF_958299795.1 of Porites lutea. Taxonomy (NCBI): domain Eukaryota; kingdom Metazoa; phylum Cnidaria; class Anthozoa; order Scleractinia; family Poritidae; genus Porites; species Porites lutea. The sequence goes on from NC_133201.1 coordinate 1,320,630, forward strand.
GTTACCCACACAGCTATGGTCCTGCACAGACCTGTATATGGCAGATAAAAGTTAACACAGGATTCAGAGTTCACATTCATTTTGACGCACGCTTCGATGTCAGCAGGACTCCAGCCTGTCGGGACGAGTACGTTCTGATCAGTACCCGAAAACAGAGATTTACTGACTTTAATGTTGTTCGCAATAAAAAGGATTCAGTGGTTTTCTGTGGCAACCAAAAGCCCAGCAATGTCACATCTCCTGCCAATGAGTTGTGGATACGTTTCAAATCAAAGTCTGGTGGCCGGAGTGGGTTTAGAGCATGGTTTGGAGCAGAGGGTACGTGGTTATGGGGGGAAGGGATCCAGATTTCTTCCTTTCTTTCTTTCTTTCTTTTTTTCATTCAGCAGTGTATACTCATTCTAATTTCAAAGTTTCAATTATCTTTCTGAATATCTGAAAACTTTATATATAGAAATACTGCTCTGTAGTCCAACCTTCGTTTCCAGGGTTATCTGCTACATGTCCCTGCGGAGCGAGAGACAGGGACGGGTAGGAGGGGACCCTGGGAACGAGTGTGTCTGTAGTCTTGACGTTTGGAGTTATTTGCCGAATATGTTCAAATTTTTTGTCCAAAGGCTCAAAAATCCTGAAAAGGACGGGGGGGGGTTACTTTGAGTTAATTTTTGCTGGGTATGTGCCGCTGGCCTATCAGAACCCCTACCCCATTATAGTGTATTCTGTGGCCATGTTATAGACCGCATCTTAGTCACTTTTGGAAAAAAGTAATTTTCGCGATCCCAACTTAGTCACTTTCTGTTTAAGCATCTACCTTATAAAGCCTTCTAACTAAGTCATCCTGAAATAAACTGACACATTTGCTAAACTTAATGTGGTGTAAATCTTTCTATTTTAAAATCCCTACATATCTAAATTTTCTTACCCCCAAAATCCTGACAATGTGTGACCCCATTCCAGTTAAAAATGCAACCTGATGATAGTCAATCCAGTCGTGAAAATGCGACCGCATCCAGCTGCACATCCCCATTAGCCTATTACTAGGAAGTACCCTCCCCCCCGGGTCAAAATACATGACAACAATGTAAACAGGTGTTCAATCTTTTCCCGTTTTTTATGCTTACGCGACCTCGAGCTACCGGAGGATTGAAAAATACACCAAAATTTATATCATGTAAAGAAAGTTTGTGAGTTGTTCTCCTTCTTAACCTTCTCAATCCCAGTCTGTGGGCGAGATGATGTTGTGACCATTCAAATCGAGCTAATGCATGAAGTCTCTCTGTTGGTAATTTAATGGTTCTATGTGTTTTTCAGCTCTTTACTGAATAAAATTTGTATTTTTTTTTTTGTCCAGTTTTGGCTTTGACCACTTATTGGAACGAAAATGTTTAACATTAAAGTCATTATTAAAAAATATCCTATTAGATATTGATGAGTGCACAGAGCGGAAGAATGGCGGCTGCCATCACAACTGTGTGAATACCCCAGGGAGCTTCCGATGCAAATGTCGATCAGGATTCCGCCTTGTTCCTAAAGAAAAGAAATGTGTTGGTGAGTAACTCGACTCAATTGAAGTTTTTATATAAGATCTCAAGGGGTCTCATTTATTAATTCATTATTATTATTTAGTGTTTATAAATGCTTAACAGCTAAAAATGTAATGTCTAGTGACGAAAACCCTTTGGGACCCTTTAGTGCGCACTCAATCAAAGTTTTTAGTTAAAAAAAGGTCCTTATAGAGGTTCCTACAAGGACAGCTGAGCCATCACCCAAAGGGAGCTTCCGACATGGGCAAAAGAGTTTATCAAAATAACCATCCACTAATAGCCTGCGCGAACTCATTTCTTGGCTATTCATCGAGCTTGCTTAATTGCTAACCTACTCTCTTCTTGTATTCCAGAGGACATCGCAATTTCGTTCTCCAAGAAGCGTTATCGTTCATCAGTACAGATCACAGCCCCGCCTGGCACTTCCATTCTTACAGTTCGAGCCAGTGCCAGGAATTCCCGAAGAGTATTCCATTATTCCATTGTATCTGTGAACAAAAAGCCTTACAATGATAAAACCGCATTTTTTGAAGTGAACGCATCAACAGGTACCGTGCTTCTTGGACTATTTCCTGATTTATACAATTATATGTTAGGAATATGTTTTAAGCTGTTATGTTACACACCTAACAAAAAACCTATGAATGCAGAGGTCCACTCAAAGCATAAATAAAACCGAGTGGTTCTTTCTTCCTGGATCTCTAATGTAGAGATACTATTGCCAGACATCATGACTTGAAGTGGGAATTAAAACAAAACTCAATGCGAGGCTGACAATACTGCAAAGGGTTGATTTATTTGAGGGCAATGTTTCGGCTAACAAAACTAGCCTTCCTCAGGGCCAGAACTGTACCTTCTCGATTACCTTGTTGTATAATTAATTACCTGTGTATCATACTATCTATTGTTCTCATTTTAGTTTGTCGTTAGAGACCTTTAGATTCGAGGACGAGAACGACTACGAGTACGAGATTTGATTTAAAGTTTTTTTCACGTATTGTCAAAAGATAGACACCGCTGAATTCTTCACTGCACTTTTTTCACCAGGAAGTCAGTAAAGTTAGCCTTGTTTTCGTTATTGAAGGAGGTTAAGACCCCTCACGATTGCAAAATGCTAAAACTTCTAACATTTCATAACTTGTTCCCGCCACTACGACATTAGAGACCTTTAGATTCCAGGACGAGGACGACTTCGAGTACGAGATTTGACTTCACGTTTTTTCGCGTATTCTGAAATTATAGACTCCCCGGAAAGCTTCATTTTCCCATTTTTCACTAGAAATGTTAGCACTGTTACCTTTAGTAAAGGAGGTTACACCCTCTCGCGATCGCAAAATGATAAAACTTTTAACATTTGATAACTTGTTTGTGCCACTTCGACATTCTCGCTAAAACTCGTAGTAGAATGACGACGGCTACCACATTTTCCCGCCAAAATGACGCTGGTTCACGCGCCAGCACTACGTAGTATTGAGAAAATCTCGTACTCGTAGTCGTTCTCGTCTTAGGATCTAAAGGTCTCTATTAAAAGATCTTAAAACTCGTAGTAGAATGACGACGGCTACCACGTTTTCCCGCCAAAATTACGCTAGCTCACGCGCGGGCAGTACTTACTACTGAGAAAATCTCGTACTCGCAGTCGTTCTCGTCTTAGAATCTAAACCTCTCTATAGAGTACCGAAGTGATGACGTCATAAAAATGAAATTTGTGAAATTATGGGATTTGTTAAGCTATTCTGAAAGAACAACGTCCAAGACGCCTACTCGCCAAAAATTAGCAATTCGGGGCAAATTGTCTCTGAGATATTAGCCCAGTTATGCTGTGACGATTCCATACAAATCCTTCTAAATTTGGCTTGGTTCATAAGATTAGGAACCAGGTAAGATTTAGAAGGATTTGTATGGAGTCATCGGAGCATAACTGGGCTAATATCTCAGAGACAATCTGCCCCAAATTGCTAATTTTTGGCGAGTAGGCGTCTTGGACGTTGTTCTTTCAGAATAGCTTAACAAATCCCATAATTTCACAAATTTCATTTTCTATGACGTCACACTTCGGTACTCTATTAACCTTTCATGTGAATTTAAATTCAAATCTTAGGAGCCTTTATAGTATTCTCTTTCAGTGTAGCTCTGGCCCTGAGAAAGGCTAATTTTGTTATTGGCCACCCATTTGGCCTCAGATAAATCAGCCCTTTTCCATATTCCAGCCTTGCTTCAGTTTTGTTTTAATTCTCATTTACATACTTATAAACAATAACAAAGGAAAAGGATACAAGAGGACCAAAGCAGTAAGGAGAAACAAAAAGGTCGTACGACGATCATAGGTAGATGGGGGCAGGGATAGTGCTGTATAGACCTCGCCTCCCACTAATGCAGCCTCCAGACCGGCCGCATCGACATGCCACATGCGGGTTGAGCTTGTTCTCTTCTCCGACTGGTTTTTCGTCTGGTTACCTGGTTCGCCCCTCTCTCATAAGTAAACATTCCAAATTCAAATTCGATCACGAAAAGTAGGCTCGATTACCAACCGCTGTTCGGGAAATGAGCCGGCGCCCCACCAGCGGAAATCGAGCCTATCAGGAAAGTGTCTCAAATTATTTGTGGGCACTTTGAAAAATGACCCTTGTATTCTGAGCATTCTCCCAAAGTCGAACACTCTTGTATCTCAGACATTTCTAGTGATCAATTTTAGGGAAGAGTTTCGTCTTACGGTTGATCCACAGCAAAGGGGTGAGGCTTGTCCGTGAAATCTGATCTAACTACTATTCATATACAATAAAGTAAAGACACTTACTGTCGTCTCCTCATCCACGACATCACCATTACCATGAAAGTTTTTTATTCCAGTTTAGGTAATCCTTCACCGTATTACGACAGTTTGTCTTTCTGTGTGTCGTTATTTTTGTCTCTCTCCCTCTGTTCAGGCACAGTTTCCGTTCGCCGCAAACTCCAGAGGAAGTCCAACTATCGCCTGCGAGTGAAGGCAAGCATTGATAATGTCGTTTCAGGTTATGTCATGGTCATTATCAGAGTAACAAGCGCGCAAAAGAGACGACCCCAACCGAGGGGGAATCAAGGCTTAAAATTCCCCAGTCCTATATACTCTGTTATTATCCCGTGCAGCATGGTCGTCGGACAGACCATCCTGCACCTGCGCGTAGAAAAAAGCAAACACTTAAAGAACTCAACTGTACGCTATAGATTGCAGTCTATAGATCCTTTTCACGGAAAACCTCATTTTAGTCTGCACCCCGCGAAAGGCTTTCTCAGAATTAGCAGAGAACTCACAGAACTGGTCTCTGGTGATAAAGCCTCAAGCTTCGTGCTACAAGTTGTCGCTCGGACTCAAGAAAAACCAAATGTGTTCGAGTCGACGCAGGTGTCTGTCGTGGTGGTACCTGATTACGCTGGCAATGGATTCGTGAAGTCCTCCATGGCTGCGGTTAAAAACAAGTCGGCTGCTGTGGACCGCTCTGAACGCCTAAGATCTCAGAGGAACGAGACGTTTTCAGATGATTTCAAATCACCTCTAAGTAGCACAGAATTTTCCTTGCATCGCATGTTTCGGCGACCGTCCACCGAAGCCCAGAAGATTTCAAAGGCAGACTTACAATTCAACAAGATTATTGGAGAGATAAAGCGCGAAATAGCAACACAACTAATAGGTAAGTTATTGCTGGTCTTTTTAAAGTTATGCCACTGATATTAATATTATAAAGGAAATAAAGGGAGATGTAAAGAATCAACCATAAGAGGACACAGAAAAAATCTGAGCCCCAGATGGGATTCGAACCCACGACCCTCCGTGTTCTAGATCGGATGCTCTAACCTCTGACCTGCTGAGGACTCGTTGGCGAGCAAGGGTCATTTTTATGGGTTGAACGGCATTTCGCAGTCACACAGTACTCATTAAAGTTAAAGTCACACAGTGCTCATTAAAGTTTCTTTCTACAAAACTTCCTTACTCCATTATAAACTTCGTCCTTAACCAGACACTCCCCCGCGCCTAGCACTTCTACCGCCATTTTTCCTCCTTCGAAGGGTGGGTGAGTTACTCGTGAAAATTTTTAAAAAAATGAAGAAAAAAAGAGAACTTTATTTATAGATATACTCATACCTTCTTATTGGTAAAGAGAGTATCAGGAGATGCAGCACTACTGTCTTCTCCCTTCCGCCCTTTCCTTTAGAACCTTTCTTAAAGCCTGATGATAAGACTGCTGCCGGGCTCCCTAATCAGTTTTGGTTTAGTGATTAACTTTTCATTCTCGATAAAGGCCACGATAAAACATCTTAAGATTCGTTTTGCCAAAGAGGTCTCATTTGAATGGTAACACCACAGGATTTTGTAAGGGTATAATAAAGGCTATAAAAAGGGGAAAGGGTATAATAAAGGCTATAAATCCTTGTCTCAGCCGTAATCAGGGGTCTTCCTATTTCTTGCTTTAGATGATCGTGGTCGTTCAGGCGTGGTATCCGTAAGACTGGGGGCAAGCTCTATCGCCTCTGCTTCCAAACTGTCTCAGATCATCAAAGAGGTCAACTGTACTTTACCTGTAGCCAACTGTTCTGACACTGAGTATCACTCGCGCTACCGAACGTTTGACGGCACCTGTAATAACCTTGACAATCCCACATGGGGAGCCGCGACAACACCCTATACTAGGATACTGGACCCAATCTACTACGATGTGAATGGTCTGTCAGATCCAGTTGGATTCCCCGATCAGCCGTATGCGCCAGATCTTCCATCACCGCACCGCGTAAGCAAAGAGTTTCTTATTCACGTTACGGAGGCTACTGGAAACAAGAACAACTACTCGCATATGCTAATGCAGTGGGGACAGTTCTTGGACCATGACATTTCTTTTACAGCAGAGAGCGAAGGTGGCGAAAAATGTTTTTTGCCAAAGTAGGTTTATATTTTACTGCTCTTTTTGTCAGGACTAATAATTTTATTTGTGCATGTTTTCTGAATTCACCATTTGCGCATCTTCCATAATGGATAGAGAAAACTAGGTGTAGTTTTGGGTATACCTTACGACAAAATTTTCGTGATTCTTCGATGGTGTTTTCAGAAAATTATTGTTAATCGCTCTGGGGGAATTCATAGCAGAACTGGGTAGAAAATTGAATTTGCGACCTCGAAATGGGAATTGGCTGAGTTGTTATGGGATGTTTTCCTTACTATCATTTATGTAAATCTTCGTGTTCTTATGTAAGTAATACTGCGTCTGTTCTTGTAGCTGTGATGGATCATTTGAAGATTTTGAGCCTCCTTGCTTTCCAATAATGTATCCAGATGAGTCTGGGTGTACTATGTTTACTCGGTCAGCGGCCGCATGCCAAAATGATAACGAGAATGTAACGCCTCGGGAGCAGCTGAACACCATCACCTCGTTTATCGATGGATCACAAATATATGGCTCCAGTAATCACGTAGCTGAGCGTCTTAGAGACTTTGAATGTAAGTATTAAGTACTGACAGAGTGGAGTAGAAAATTTTCACTGGACTGATTTCCAGAATTTTACTGTAGGCTCTTGTTTTCTTAGACAACAAAACTTTGCTCCACTTTGTCTCCCTTCACCCGGGTGATGGGTACCGGCGAAAAATATTCCTTTATTAGCATTCCATCTAAGGGTAGAGGTGGAAGGGGCAGCAATACTAGTCGCTTCAAGCCACAAAAACAAAGTTAAACTCCGGGTTGATGGGCTACATGGCTTGTACGCCGAGTTAACCAATTCTATCTAAACCGTACCAGCCATTGTTAATGATTTTTTCCACGTTGGGTGTTTGTATCATACCTGCCGTTCCATTTGCCTTGCGTTTTGATCCTCAGCAAACAAAGGTACCATGAGAATAACTCGACCGAGATATCTCCTACCACATGTGCAGTCACCGTTCAAGCCACCCCTTAACCTGTGTCAATTATTCGGTGGATGCTTCGATGCTGGCGACTTCAGAGTCAATGAACAGATCGCACTCGCATCCATGCATACCTTGTGGGTCAGAGAGCACAACCGAATAGCAGAGAGTCTTAACCAAATCAACAAACACTGGAATGCGGAAAAGGTATACCAAGAGACTAGAAAAATAGTCGGGGCCGTGCTTCAGCACATAACATATAATCATTACCTACCGAAAATTCTGGGTAACAAGGCCTTGCCACTTTATCGAGGATACAGAAATGTACACCCTGGCGTCCTGAATGTGTTTGCGTCCTCCGCGTTTAGGTTCGGCCACAGTATGGTAAGACCAAAGTTTTCAATGCTTGATGCAAATTTTGATCCGATTGCTCCAGAAGTGCCTCTCATCAAGGCGTTTTTCAATAACAAACTTGTGCAGGGAGAAGGCATTGAACCTGTTCTCCTTGGACTTGTAGCCAACGATTCGCAGGGCACCAACCGAATAATGGCCGCTGGGCTTACAAAGCAGCTGTTCCAGCAGCCTGAATCTGAACATGGCTTTGATCTGGCGGCACTCAATATCCAACGCGGCCGTGACCATGGTCTCCCTGGTTACGGTGCCTGGAGACGCCAATGCAATCTCTCACACGCAGACATTTTTCAAGAAACAAACTTTGAAATCAAAGATGCTACCGTTAGGAAGTTACTCCACGATTTGTACGAAGACGTGGAATATGCGGACCTGTGGGTGGCAGGTCTGGCTGAAGATCCTATTCCAGGTGCCATGGTTGGCCCCACGTTTCACTGCATTATCAAAGAACAATTTCGTCGGCTACGTGATGGTGATCGTTTCTGGTTCGAAAACCAAGGGGTTTTTAGCGATGAACAAATTGCTGAACTCCATAAGACTTCATTGTCGCGAGTGTTATGCGATAACGTGTTTGGCATTGTTTCTGTTCAGCGAGATGCCTTCATCACCGCAACTGATGAACTGAAGCGTGTTGAATGTACGGGGATCCCTGGTATGGACTTAAGAAAGTGGAGAGAAAGCCAGCCTTCACCACCTGAAACATGTAAGTGTCTTAATCTTCTTCATCTTCTGAGTGCATTTAAACTTATGGAAGTTTTGGAGTCTCAAAGCCACCATTATAACGATTACTGTTACTACAGAAATGTGTCCCTTAGCCGATCGAGCTGGCACGACTGTCCGTATACAAGGTTGGGCTGCATTTCTAGAGCGTCACTGGTTTCCTTAATTGTACGCATGCAGAGCCTATTGTCTGCGTTTCATTTTTCTGGCCGAGAAAAAAAATGAAAAGGAAAAAAAATAATAAAAATAACAACTTTTCGTGCAAGGATTAACTTACAACGGTTATGTGCCCAGTTGTCCAGTGAAGGTTCTCACGACGCATAAATTATTTCACGTTACGACTTACGTCGCTGTTCTTTTTATTTCCAAGTATAACACTGCCATCCACAACTTAAATCAATCAAATCTCTTACGGGAATCATTTAATTGATTACATTACTCTCAAGCCATGAACACTGGAGAATGCTTCGCTTGATTTTTCAGATGGAACCTGGTCTTCATGGGTATACACTGTCAGGAAGCCGACGGGAAGCTGGGCTGTGGCGCTAAATGGTGACCTGTGTTCTACGTCTGTGATGGATATAGAGTGTCAGAGAGCCGATGGCTCGGCAGCTCAGCTGACAGGGCAGGTTATTCATTGTAAAGAGCGTGTGGGTGTATACTGCAGAAACACTGAACAGACCGGACCTAACAAAATCTGTGACGACTATCGCTTTAGATTTTTGTGCTCCAACATAGAAAGACCAGGTGAGTTTATAGACCTTAAAGTTTTTTTTCCAAGGTGCACTCTGACAATAGCCTGCGTCGCAGACCCTCTAAATCTTCTATGTAGACAATACAAATGGTTTAGACGAGTGCGTGGGCCGGCTGCAATGCAGGCTATCTGACAAACGATTTTCTAAACTTTTACTTGCCGTGTTTCCCTGTTTTATGGAAATTCCCGACATCCTTTTCAATAAAGCAAGTTTATTTCTTCCCCTTTCTTCTATGCACAGGCTTCATTATCTTTCCCTTAAAGAAAATCCGCGAAAAAGTGAGTGCAGCAGTAGAATGGGCCATTTTCAAGGTCATGACAATATCAGAATCAATTTCGTTATTGCTTTCTAATTTAAATTTGTCAATACCACTGAGGTTTAAAAAACAATATCCTTAATTTGCACAAGTACACAACAAATTGCAGGATTCCGGTAGTCGTAGTAAGATGACGTCATCATGTGATTGTCCTATCACGTGGTAGGGCATGAGAGGAGGATAGCCGCGTTTACTTTCGCGTCAGCACTAACTTTGCACGGAAAATTATAACACCCCATTAAACCCTGCGAAGGAGAGATGCTCTACACGTCGTGCAGATAGCTATTGTAAACCAATAGCTATCCGACAACGCTCTGCGCAAGGCAACTTCATCTATGTACCTTGTAATCAACAGCTACCACAACGGGCATTAAAACTTCAATGTCTTGTAATGACCAGGAGGTCCTTATTATATTGGAACTTTTAATTTGTTTGTCTACTACCGAGCTAGATCACTCACAAAACAGGTTTTCAAGGCTTTCAGATAAAGAATGTTGTTCCCTTGTGTAATTTTTAAAATGATACTCTCTCTTGTTTCTTCATTTTAAAGTATCATAAGAGTCAATTGGTCTTCATTTTTTTTTATTTTTCAGTGTCGCAGGAATTCACAGCTTTAGAGAATTCAACATTTAATTCAAAACTTGCAACACAATGCGATACATGTAAGAATTAAGTAAACACTAATTTTACTTAGGGTATAAAATCTTATTGTTATAGCCATGACCATTCATAACTGACATGGACAACAAAGAACTAATCACTTCTCGAAACACAGCGATAAAGTTCTTCGTCAAGCAAAGATATTACGCGCAAACAAGTTTCATATTTTGGCCTTGCTTCTTATTGGCTAATAAGAACTCAAAAACTTTAGAGCATTGAGCGTTCGAGATTATATCTTTTATAAACGAGGAATTTAGTTGTTTCTATTTATTTTGATTATCACTGTTTCTTAAACGATCAGTCTTTGTTTCTTAAATTAACAGGCACTGTTTCACTTATACAGTGGGTTGTTAATACCATGGAATCCACCGGACGGCTGGGCCATCACAATACACTCTGCGTGAAAGATTTAGAAAGGGACGTCCGCATACTAATTTTAAGAGTAGTTAGAGAATATCATTAGGATGCGGATATACAAGTTCGGTCTTCGTCTAGCACATGTCCGTTTGCAAACTTATTCTCGAGAATCATAGTCAGCTTCCATAGTCGTATGGCACAACTGCTGAAACTTAATTTTCTTAATAGGGAGACACCCGACCGACTTCCCTTTATCATTCAAAGTAATTCAACACGTCACCATAACCCATGCTTATAACACCGAGCTGAGCAGAAAACACATGTTCGCCGGAAAGAACAAAGGACAACCCAAGAAGCGCTTTCTAATTGCTTTCGATACAAAGAAAATTACAAGGAGAGCCATAGTACATTCAGCAAAACTGTATCTTTATCTCGCTGGATTTGGTATTAGTGATGTGGGGGATGACATGGCATCAATTCCAGCCAATACATTGGAGGTGTATCAGATCATCAGCACAGACTGGAATCCTAAGAACACGACCAGTGTGATTCCATGGCATCAAGATTATCTGGGGATTGGGAAAGACGTCTCAAAGATTAAGTACGTGCACAATTTTCTTTTCAATTAAAACGTCAAAAACAATTTGTGTAGTTTACTTTGCTCTTTAAACAGAGACTTTGTTTTAGTATACCTCTCCACAGCCAAAAAGCGAGACCGTGGCCCCTAGAGTGAAAGGTGTAAATTAAAGAAAGAGGATCGTAGACCAACTTTGTCCGTTTGTAACTAGTGGAACTGATACGGCAAGTCTCCTTATTCGAGTCTGTGTATAGACGCCCTTCCCCACCCCCCAGCCCCCGCATTCAAGATTTTTTTCCTCAGGGTAGGGGGCTGATTTAATCTCTAAATCATTCGGTTCCATCGCGCCCATTCAGGCGTTTAAATGTACAAGTATCAAAATTGGGTAGCACGACCTCCCCCCTCAGTACTGCCTATAAACCCCTGTCTTAATCTTCAACCATTTTTAGATATCAAAACGTTTGATTTCGTTTACACAGATTAGCAGAAAGTGATGTCATTCGACCAGGAGATGGGCAACGATGGATTGAACTGGATGTTCAATATGCTATAATAAACTGGCAAATACGACAACAGCCAAATTATGGGCTCATGTTCAAGAGCAAAAGGGAATCTAATGCAAATGCAGTGATGAGATTCGCTTCTAGTGATCATCCCCTTGATGATATACACCCCAAGCTTGTCGTGTGTATTAGTGTCCCTCCGTGGTAGCTAATACTCAGAACAGAGCTAGCTGTTTTAACTTAGTTATTTTTCACCTATTTTGTGGAAGAAATCTCTACGGACTAGAACCCAGACCACATTTGTCAGGGAGGAAAGAGCTCTGAACACTGGCACATAGTTTTAAATGAAATGAGAAAATGCAGTCGCACATGTCAGACATTAAAATACTTAACTTCTGTGATACAGTCTACTGCTTGCATTAACTTAGTGTTGGCAATGTTCTCAAAAAATCAATAGTAAGGAGATCTCAATTTGGTCTGAAAAAGATAAAAAGGGCGGTTGCTAATTGAACGGACAAGTTATTGAAGCCGATAAGGAAGTAGAGTTAAGTTGTTTAATTGTTTATCTCTTTTACGAATACCACCTTGTTTTGGGTGCCGCAAAATTCTCGCGATTCGGATTTCAAGACAACGCTGAGCGGATATGATCCGAAATAAGAGTCTGTGTCAGTGACGCATTAGTCTCACACATAAAACGAACCAAGTTCATAATTAAGCTTCAAATACATGACGAGAGCTACACGAAGAGACGACCTTTGTAGTGTAATAGTTGTTGTGTACTATATACATGTGTCATCCAATTTTGAAATTGTTAAAAACCAGCTCTAAACAAACCCTTCACTAAAGAGAATTATTCCCCAGCAGACGACTGCTTCATAGACTAAAACAAACACGTATTGACGTTATCAGCAGAAAATAGCTGAATTTCCTTATTAAAAAATCATTAAATAAGGTCAAAGTGGAGTATATCAGGGCTCATAAAACTGAAAAAAGCCTTTGTCCTTTGAGTGATTTAGCAACAAGAATTTAAATCCATTTAATTAAACTGTTACAGTCTAATTGTGGTCATGATGGACAAGTAGCGCTGATGATCTTTCAAATATTACTCTCCAACTTTGAAGATTCGACGTGTTGTTCAATAACGTAGCATTGGGTCATTCAATGTCACTTCCCTTCTTTGTGCGATACACTTTAACAATATGTGGCTTTTTCTTTATTTACAACGTGAACATCGGTCGTTATCCTTAGGATATTTTTTAGTGTTTTCACAGGTGAAGCAAAGTAAAGTGTTTTTAATATCGTTTTTTAGCAACTTAAATTACATACTCCCGACCCACTGCAGCTGCTCTTCTTTCTTTCTTTACCTTCTCAGTGATGAGAAATGGTTCTTTTGTTTGTCTGCTTCTTTGTTGATACTTTTCCTAAGTAACCCTTTAATTTTAGATGCACAAGAGCGTAAAAGGGGCAAACTGCCAAGGCCGGTTGTATTATAAACGGCCTTTCATGTAACCCCCAAACTGACTTGCGAGACAAAATTCAGTCAAAAGTATTACGGGATCGTTCGATTTACTCCAAGGCTCGTCTAACAAAAATTCTCGGACCTTTTAAAGCGTTATCCTATAGAACTTCCACTTTCATATACAGGGTTTATCTTAATTTCATTAAGTTTTGATGGTTTTTGTCCAGTAACTGGTTCGATTCAGAATCACAGTTGAAGAAATGTATTTCAGTCAGGCAGGGATTTCAGGGACCAATCTTTTATTTTTCTGGTTAGCCCAGGACAGCTTGAAGGACCCATACAGATTTCCAGTAAATTATAATACACAAACTTTGTACAGTCAAACCTCGTTAATGAGGACACTGAGGGGGCCATAGAAAGTGTCCGTATTAAACGGGTTGAATTTAGAGAGAAATGTAAGGGTTTTCATTACTCATGCAGGTACAAAGTAAACTGTCCCTATAAATAATTCCCTGTCCAAATTAAGAGGGTGTCCGTAAAGCGGGCTGTTACTGTACAATATTTTGTCTTCTGCCTCCAATATTCATGTTCAGCTTAGGAGATAGTTGTGGCAAATATGAATATTTATTATTCTCTGGAACTAAACAACTTGTCGGCCTCCAAACAGGGGACGTTAAAGCTAAGTATGAACCTCTCCGCAGACATTCCAGGACACAATAAACCCTTTTCCTTGTACAGTAATTGGATTAGAGGAAGTATATGACCCCTCATGGTGACGACATGAACAAGTCCCAAGAATGACCAACATCAATTTTCTCCTAACAATTTTAATACCTTATTGAAAGTGCTTTGATCTTTGAACAAATTCTCTCAACTAGTCTTTCAAGGAAACGTATAGAGATCAGTATTGAGAATTTGTATGTGGATATTGGAGTGTGAAGGGACATACCATGAGGTACATCTTTCTCATTATGTAAATGCTTCTGCAGTCTTTGTTTATACAAAATGCATTCTTGACATCGCACTCACCTAGAACAAGGGTTGATACTTTTCAAAAACTTAGCTTGGTAGCCATAGAAGTTTCATCGATAACCTTAAAAAAATCAAGTCTTTTATTCTTGTGGCTCACGTGGTTTATGATTTTAGTTTAAATCCTGGCACATGAGTCCATAAAATGAGAAAAGGCGGTAGACATGGCGAACTAGCTTTTGCCCGTTACATTTGCCAAGATACTAGGATAATTGGCCAGACTCACGCCAAACAAATATATAAAATTCATGATCATAATTGAAATTCGAAAACTAAGAAATCAGCTGGAAATGTGACGCAGGAAACGGCAATGATGGGCCGGGAGTATGCCGCGAGTCGGACTTACGAAAGCTACACGAGAAAAAGAAACTGCCCTTTTTTCCTTAGAGAGGCTGTCAAGCGGAAATGGCAAGGACACACAAAACGGCGTCGGCTCGACTCGGCAACATCGATCGGTAACGTCGCAATTATATTGGTCATTTAGTTGAGTGCCCCTCGACACATAAACACAAATCAAGAAGACCGTATTTCCTGGTAAATTAATACAAGCTTATAAACGCGCGAATTCGCCTTCGAAAAAAGCGACATTTTGCGGTCTTGTGGTTGATGGTTTTTAGATCGGCTTTTCATTAAAGGATTTTTGTTAACTAGCAATTTATATGTAAGGCGATTAAGATCGATCGTTATGCTAAAGTCAATATAAACTAGAGAATTCTGCACACAATCTAGGGGCGCGAGTACATCGAAGATAGCAACATACCCACTATCTTGTTCTTTCAGTGCTACCTCCTTTATAAACTTTCTCCTGTTTTTACTAGTATTTCTTGATTAGCCTACTAGGCAATCTACTAGGCTTTTTCTTTCTAGGGTCCAGTTCGTCTTTAGTAACGGCGCATGCGCAGTGATTGGATACCAGAGAGGTTCCCGGCTCGGCCGGCTCGCTATTTCATGTTTTCATACTTGGCAAAAAGAAGGAAAAAAAAAAATCGTAAATACCAGTTTAACATGTCGAAAAGGTGTGACACAGAATTGATTCACGCGTTTGGTTCCCGTTCCTTAAACCACGGAAAACATTTGAATCCAAAATCAACCTCTAAAAAAATTCTAACATTTACCGCGCTATAATGCTTGTATGGAGAAATTCAGCCTACTCTAGAATACGAAAAACTTAGATTAGAAAAAATAGATTCGGCCTGGGGCCAAAACGTTTAGTTTTATTTTCCATATATTTTTTTCACTATAAAAAATTGCGATAAAACATTTCTTAAACATTTCTTTTTCCTTCGAAAAGTGCCCGCCTTGATAGTTTCTTCGCATTCGTGACTAGGTTATTAATTAAGGCGAACAGCTATTATTTGTCTTGATTCACGTGTTAATGGCCCTGACGGGATACAATTAAAGACGGTGAAAATGACCGACATGGCGCCGAGAACTTTGACACCAGCTACTGGTTGGACCTGAGTGGCGCCCAACACTAGATGAGAAACGTGCTTATTCACGAAAATAGCTGTAGACAGTAAGATAATGAGAAGTTCGTGAGCTTCATTAGTGGCATCATGTGTTTGAGTTTTATAGCATTTGACATGGCTGACATTTTAGCGATGCAAAAATTTAGTACTTGGTACTTTGGTACCCAGTAAGGAAGAAACCAAATCCTAAATGGCCTGTACGTGCAACGAAATCGTTTCTGAGAGCAGAGGCCATGGCGTTTTCTTTTAGGTCATCTTCTTTCCTACTGATCGCGCCAAGTTAAACATAAAAACTTGCTTTTCGGCTACTATTAAAAGGTCCGCCAGTTTTTATTGGCGACGGGCTGGCAGTTTACTGATTAGGCCGGATTATTACATGGACATTAATTGCCGTTTGTTTGTATAATTGACATCTGTTAACTGTGTAATTATATCAACTGGAAGATCAGTCTACACGAGAAACAAACACGCGCTACAGAAACCGCGCGCATGCCTTGGTTTTCCGATTCTAAAATTTGTGAAGAAAGACATGTCAATCGATATCTTAAAAAATACCGATAACAAGTCTTTATTACCTCCCAATCTTTTATAAGTACATTTGTGCCTATAAACGTACAAAAACATTGTGTGGAATCCAAACAATAGAGATTGAAATGCCCTTGTTTCTGTATCCCTTCATTTTTACCCCATTTATAAGGCGTTACAGGACGGGGAATATAATATGACATCAGCCTGTTATTATTTTCTAGTCACGTTATCACCATGCCTTGCCGGAGTTCATAAATTCTATGTGGCTGTCGCTCCTTTGAGTTATTAAACCAGAAGTTATTTAACAGCAAGAAGAGATAATAAAATTTAGTGCCTCCTTTGGACCCAGGGTTTCCCGTTTTTTTCTGTTTTGGACCCAATTTTGAACTTTTGAGTACCGCCCTTTGGCTTCGCTTTCGTTCCGCAAAAATTATTCACATATCTTTCACTCTACAAAAGATATATTGGGCTTACTTTAATGCCTACATTGAAATACTGTTTATTGAAACCTGACTTGTTAGCTTTCTCACATGATTAATGATTAGAACCTCCTAAACAGAAAAGGTGTGACGCTGTGTATGCGCGTAGACTTAGTGGCGAACATTTAATTCCCTTGTTTATTTGTCTTCAATGCGAATGTAAGCAACATCTTTTTATAATGCCA
The DNA here is from genome assembly GCF_958299795.1 of Porites lutea. Lineage (NCBI taxonomy): Eukaryota > Metazoa > Cnidaria > Anthozoa > Scleractinia > Poritidae > Porites > Porites lutea. The sequence continues at coordinate 1,337,488 of NC_133201.1, forward strand.
AGCAGAACTTGTTGCTTGGATTCAGAACTTTATCTTGCATTAGTCTTTTGGTTTTGTTTTGTAGAAATGAGGATATCTATCTACGAAGAGAATGCCAAGTTAAAACTGCATGGAAGAAAGCGGTGACTGCAGAAGTATGATAAAAGTCTAATCAAATCGTGTAATGAACGACGCACGCTGATAGGATAAAAATGGTAAAATCTTTTAAACTAACCAAAGTTTATCTAAAATGGAATTACACCCATATAGGCAGTTATGCGAAAAGAAGAAAAAACACTCAGACCATTAGAATTTACGACTTTGGGCTCGAAATTACACACATTACAAAGCATTTCCTAACAAGCGGCAATGATCCAAGATTTTTTTATGAAACGATAAAACATTTGCCTAGGTTTTATTTTAAAAGTGCGCCGCCAATGTCAAAAACGCAATAATTTTGTCTCATCGTGCGAGTTTCTGACTTTGATTAATGGGGGTTGCCGTCGATATTTTTACCGAGGCCAAAGCTATGATATTGGATTTCCTATACGTACAAGTTAGCATACTGTTTTTTTATGAGCTAAATTTAGTGTTTAACTGATGTTTCCAGTTTGAGATGAATTTAAACGCGATAAGATAAGCAGTTTTGGTTCTTCAACGACCACCAAGCGCACTGGCACTCGCGCTCAATGTGTTAAAAGAAAAACCGCATCTTCAAGCAAAAGAGTGCGTTTCTTGCTATACGGCGCAATTATTACTTAACGTTTAGACTAGGAACAATTGTCAACGGCTAAATTTCGGTAATCAGCCGCATTAGCTGTAATCGATTATCTCATTATAGTTACTGCCGAGTCCGCATTGTGTAATGATACGCACTAGTTACAGGAAGAATATTTACTCGTATGGTTTCTACTGATTGGCTGGAAAAGCAACCTGTAAAGGAATGCCAAATGCCGATCAAAGATGATTTATTAAATAACTAATTTAAGTACTGTTCAGTTCACGCTGAAGAGTGCGTGCGATAAACTTGACTTCTAAAGTACTTCGGTCAGCAATGGAAGGCTCTTCAATGTATACCATTCTCTTCGTGATTTTAGCGTAAGTAAACTTCTTTTGTAGTGTTGTTTTAAAATGTGGTTTCAAGGAGCTTTTTTGGCCTTTAAATGAAAAAGACATTTTCTGTTAGTGCAATCTTTTTGTACCTCATTAAGATTTGAAACGCTGCAGTGTGTCAATGGCTTATTTTACGGACTTCAAACTTACAAAAAAGTAAACTATCGTAGAGTCCCAAAAAGGTTTTTGCTCAAAAGCTAATATTTATGCAACTCAGTATATTGTGCGTCATAGCGCTTGTATATTTTAACGTATTAAACTGCTACTCGCTAATTCATGGTCTGGTCTGAGAGCTGCAAGAATTCCGGTTAGAAATGCTGCTAAATTACCCACGAGCTATGCTGATAACACACCTAGAAGAGAATCAATTAAAACCATCCTTTATAAAATTAAAAGCATGGTTATTAACTCATGGAAACGATTTTTATATCACAGACTTTTCACCGTGACTGGATGCGAGGGAGCAAGGCGAAACCCTACAAATCGTGGAAAAGGTGTGTTCTTGTATAATTCAGTTCATTAACTTTTATGGGGATAAACTAGAACAGCATTTGTTGATGAAAGAGTAAATGAATAAGCACAGACTTTAAAACAAGGTAGTAAGAACATTTCTACTATCTAATGAATTCGCTTGTGAGCAGGCTTTGAGATTCCAATTGAACACTTAAGACTTCCTGTGGTAGACTATCTGGCGATGCTTACACAAAAACATTTATTTGCTGCGCCTGGAAAATTACAGAAGTAATTTTTTCATTACTTTCAAAATGACTGTAACTGGGATTATCTGCAAAATGCGACCATCGTCATAAAAAGAGAACAACTTCAATAGACAACTTAATATCGTTCAGAATGCCTTCTTCGTGACTTGAAGAGTGGTTTCGGTCTGTCTTTTTTCAAAATGTTCGCACTTTTAATTTGTTTTCTTTGTTACTTAAAAATGTTTGTTCAGGAGCGCTTCTTTTTTTAGCACTTCGATTCTAGTTTTATCGCTGATCATGTTTTCTTTTCAGTTTTGTTATGTTTTGCCGCCGAAATTGTGATAGCATATTTTTGGTGCACTTAAATAGTTTTGTTGATACAACGTTCAAAATTAGCTCGCTCTTGCTTAAAGAAGCTTAATTAAGATGATTACATCGATTTGTTCTCGGAAACAACTTTTAAGCTTCGTGATGCTTGAAAAACCAGCGTGGTTTTGATTACTTTGTTTCCACAGCGTATCTTTCTTCTACAACTCTTATACATTTTGCTTCTTGATAAAAAAAAAAACCGTTCGGTCTCATGTGTCATAGAGGCAAAACCTAACCCGGTTTAGAACTAATGATTCAAAATGCGAGGCTCTATCTAATTTCACTGAAATCGAGGAATGAAGCCGACAGTTTCCACTGAGTCAAAGGCGTTCTTTTAACAATTTATCGATTCAAATGTGATGCAGACGTAAGTCAAAGACCACCTCGCTCCAAGGTCAGCCAGCTATCATTGAAAATAAGTGTACATCTGTACACAGCAGAAAAACATTGTTATTAGCTAATAATTCACTAATTACATACATGCAAAAAATGCCCACTGTAATTTAGCTTAACGTCCTTAAAATCGTGTTTCGCATGCTTGTTTGGTGACTGATCTTAAAATGACAGTAGTTGAGGTGCCACAGATTTCTAGTTTATTACGTCCGCAAGCAGTTTATTTATTTATTTTTTTTAGATATATAAAGAGTCATAATATTGATAACCTTGCTGTGAGGATTTCAAAAGCGCTTAAAGAATGCTCCATGTGTCCTTTCTGACCTACTGGAAAACCTGAAAACCCAGGAGATATCGGCGTGCTCTCAGCTATACTTCGGGTTATCCGCTGTCTAGCTGGAAAGATTCCAATCGATGGACTGATTGTATGTCGAGTATTCAAGAAAGCACTTTAAAAATTAAGAGTTTTCCAGTTCTCCAAACGACATGTCTGGGTGGCCCGTTAGTAAGCTTGTCAAAAGCTTACAACTATTTTTTCTTAATTCGTCTTGTAAATTTAAAAGATCAGAATCAATATATATCATGATTTATTAGGTTGGGAAACTAACCTGTTTTATTACAAGGATTATAAGGTATTAGCGAAGAGCTCTTTCCGGACTTGGCCAATTTATCTTACTGATAAGCTGTAAAGGTTAAAACGAAGCATTCTAAGGCACTTTACTGTCGACAATTGGTATTAAATTGCGATAAGAGACCCTGTTCTAGCCTGTTCTATTGCATTTAGCAAATTAGCAGATTATTTTGGCAGGAAGATCTTCGGCGTGAGAGCAAAATTTGAAATTAACTTTATTTCCGTGAAAATGTCTTTGCAAGAAATTGAGTTAAAGTAAGAGAATCTCCATGAAGCTAGTGCCGGCCATTTTATTGTAAGTTTCAACAACTAAAATCTCTGCAAGCGAGTCATGTAATGCGAATTTATGCGGTTATATAATGTACTAGACTCACGTTTATCAGTTCATAGATACAATCAACATACCGGAGGTATTTAAACTCTATTAAGGATGTTACAAACAGCTGCACAGTGACCTTAGTGTAAACAGGCCCAAGATTTACGTCAGGTACCAGTGGCTCTAGCCAACTTCATGCCAACGTCTCCTTGATCTTATTTTAAAACTGGCATCGTCTAAAGGGTTTATAAGTGCGCTCCTGGCAGACTCCTGGCTATCCACGTGTGCGCCTAGACAAATGCTTCAAAGGATCAGGAAACGTAGCAATTCCGTGCACCTGTAGCCTGTTACACGCGTTCAGATAGTTGGGAGCAGCGCGAAAAAAATGCTCTCTCTTTCTGCTCTTTTCCTTTATTTCGCGCTGCTCCAAACTATCTGAACGCCTGCAATAGTCTAGTGCACCTTTTGGCTTGGTAGGTGTGACAAATAAACAGTTCGATTCTTTGGGTACTTCTACGTTAATACAAACAAAATATATTGGGCGGCATATCCCGTAAGTGACCACCCAAAATGCAAAGGCCTACCCCAGTATGATGCAAAATAGACTACTCTAAGGATGTTATCCTTAGTACTGAGGCAAAAGTACAACTTCATGTATGACGTGGTACAGAATGTTTTGATTTCGCTCATAGTGATCAGTAGAAAGTGTTCAGTTGTAAATGTGCGTTAAACAATGACAGAAATAAAGCTGGCTTTTTCGGGTTGCGGAAGTCAGAAGAACAACTTCGATGCTCTCTGTATGATCTCGGGTTGTGCGATTTATGATAGAACAGTTATGCCGAAAAAGGTACAGAAGGTCGGTAAAGCGGTTAGCAGTCACCTTTTCAAATACAGTTAGCTGTTTGCCTTTGCAAAAAAATAATAATAATCACCAGTCCCGTCGTTGTCAATAGCGTTAGTAAAACAGAAAAACAGGATTCCCTTGTTTGCTACTATGAAGAGTTGGCGAAGTTAGGAGGTTTCAGTTTCATAAATCCTGTTGAACGATAATTTGTCAGACAGAATTTTTAGACTGTTAGTTTTGCATCTAATATGGATTCGCTTTAATTCCCAGACGCTCTGACTGAAAATTCTTCTCACTTTTTTTTTTTCAGTCAGCTTTCAGCGGTAGGATCTTGTGCTGACCTTTTTTCGTAGATCCTTCAGTCCACCCTTTTTTCCACTCCATATTTGCAAATAAATTAAGCCTATATATTCCATAGGACAGGACAGCGAGATTCCCATAGTGGAAAGGCTTCTCCTTATGAGTAACACCATTAAGCTGCTATTATTATTTTGTTTTTCGTTCATCCATTCTTCTCTTCACTTTTTTCATTCATTCATCCATCCATCCATCCATTTATTCATCCATTCATTCATTCATTCATTCATTTATTCAGACAGTCTGTCATTCATATTTGAATGTCTTATTTAGCTGTATTTATTTAGTGTTCATTAACAGATCTTTTGTTTACAGCCACTGTTGCGCCCACGGTCAATTCTTCACTGCTTCTTCGATGCGACAGGAAGACCATTCACTTAACTAAGTCATCTGGAACAATTCGCTCCCCAGGCTACCCCCATGAGTATGCCGAGAATCAGCGCTGTACCTGGCGAGTGCAGGTACCTCGTGGATTCCGTATTAGGATTCGTTTTCGACGTCAGTTTGACATTGAACAATCACCTCATTGCTCCAAGGACTATCTCATGTTGTCCGTTAAGAAGAATTTTCGCGATGTTCCCAAATACTGTGGCAGTATGAGACCTAGCAGCTTCTTGGTACGGCATAACTCCGTCTGGATTCGGTTCCGATCGGACAACAACACAACTGGCAAGGGATTTCACATATCCTACACTTCAGAGGGTAAATACATTCCCTTCACATTTAATAAATCAATCAATTAATCATTTGAAACTGTCGTGAGAACTTGTCAATAAGGTGATCGCCGCCATGTTTTCGTTATAATATAACTCTTATGTACAATCCCAGCTACGTTTTGCGTCCCCTTTTTCTCAAAATTGACTGGATCGATTTGGGAAGACTAGCGCAAAATAACCCCTTTTCCCATTATTTTAATGCAATGTAAACGCGATACATCATTCCGTATTTCGCTTTCACTCTTCTCTCGGAGATTCCGAACGCCAGGCACAGTTACGCCCATTGCTCTCACTCGAATGTCTATTTGTTACACACCTGTGACGTCACATAGTTACGTGACATAAACTCGATCGTTTTCCCGTCACGCCCAAAATTGCTAGTTTTAATTAGCAATGTTGAAAAAATGCTCTTATCGGGAAAAGTTTTTCTTTATGTGGAATAATATATGACCAAAGCACTTTCCAAAAAAAACAATTAAAAAAATATGAAAAATGGGTATCAAAAACCTAACACCGGCCCTTTAACTCATGACGCTATTTTATCATGGCTGGCTTTTTGAGGGTCTTAATGATTTTTAGTGAAAGACTCTAAATTACTTAGTGGCCCATTCGATGACCATTTAACCTTCGTCGAGTCAAAAATTCAGCAGCAATACGTCTTCGTAGCTCCAGTCAGATGCATTTCATAAATTTTGTTTTTTTTTTGGACTGCTTGAGAGTTTCAAGTGTTACTAACACCAGATTCATATAACCAAAGCCCTGTGTTTCACTTTTTATTTTGATACAGATGAAAACGAATGCAAGAAAGACATGTGTACATTCCCAACACTGTGTAGAAACACTGTTGGTAGCTACGAATGTGACTGTCCTCTGGGATATGCCAACAAAGGTCCGAAACAATCAGCGAGGTGTGAAGGTATTCAGAATAGCCATTCCTTAACTTTTCCCTGAAACACAGTCTCCCCGCCAAAAGTGGACAAGTCTATAAGAAAACTGACACCAGGAGATGCTCCCTCCCATTGCTCATTTTTTTTTTGTTGACTCCTTAAGGGCGCTCTCCAAAAGTCACAACTGGCCGGTGGGAAGCTGACAGACGGGTCATTTTGAAAAAAATTAGGATTTTCTGAAGAGTTTTCGCTTAAAAAGCCGTCAAGCCTATGAATATTCTTAAGAACTGACTGATCTCACTGGTTGCACAGTTTTGGTAAAGAGTGAAATTCTCATAACAAAATCATTTAAATCCGTCGATCAATCGCATGAAGTATTGTTTAAGAATTTTTGTCATTTCAGCGAAATTTTCATCCGAGAGATTTCATGGTGGTTTTAAATTTAGTAAGTTATTTCAATGTTTTATAATTGTAGATATTGACGAGTGCAAAACAGGCAATGGCCGATGTCAGCACAAGTGTGTGAACACAGAGGGAAGCTTTTACTGTATGTGCAAAAAAGGCTATAAACTTGCAGCAGATGAGAGGAGGTGTAAAGGTAACTAGCTTAACGTTGCAGTCACCTCTTGAGTTCAAGATCGGAATTTAAGCGAAGGATAGACACTTCCACGGTTATTTAAATTCTTGACATGGACCAGTCTGGGAAAATCCATGGACACCATTGGACAGAGCGCCTTAAATTAAGTAAATTGACAAATTTGAACGTGATACTTAAACGAGCTAAGCTATAGCTCCCCAATGTTGCGAAAATTTACAGACGGTTTGTATGGTGGGCGCAAGTTTGTGCCCTCCACCGTATGTCTGTAAAACGTCTGTAAAATTTCGTTAGTTTTCAACAAATCACTCTCAAACTTGGCACTTTCACTTATTTCAAGGCGTTCTTTTCAGTGGTGTCGACGAATTTTCCCTAACTTGTCCACGTCAAAAGTTGAAGAAAAAAACGTACAACGGTCTATGGTTTAAAGACTTATTTAATTATAGGATTTCCATCCTAACAGATTACCAATGAAGCCTCGATTCTTAACGAATTCAATAAACTGTATAACTTCATGCTACTGCAATACATTCTTTTAGAGAACCTTAAAGGTTTGCTCTAGAGTGCTTTATTCTCGATGTCCTTGATGATATGCACTTTTGATGAGTGTCTAAAAATATTGGTAGTGCTACAACCAAATTAAGAATGGCAAGCGTCCTAAAAAGTAAATGAATTTTAAAATTGTTTGCATCCAATAATAGGACTGAATTTCAACGTGTACCGTCATTCGTACACCGATACCATCGTCAGTTCACAGTTGTGAAGAGGGCAAACTCTTTATTACTCCTATGATCTTAAAATATTTTTGGCGTGCAAAAACAATTATACCATCTTTTGATCTTAAATAGCGGTGGTAGCAAGGGAATGTTGATGTTTATTTTAAATCTCTAAACACCTAACAAATTTATACATAATTATGGAAGTCGTTGTTGTTGTAATCATGAGGGTTTGTCCAATCACCATTGTGAACGCCGAGAAGGCCTTGGGACCGAGCGCTCAGATTTTAAGAACGTGTTCTAGAACTTAGCGATCTCCTTAGATGATCAAAAGAGTGACATATACGCTGATACCTCTGGGTTAATCAACAGCTACTTAAATCAATGAAGATGGGATTGTTGCTCTAGTAAATACGCGAGCCTATTGTAGAATAGAATGGTTATTTGTTCCACACGGATTTAATACATTAAAAAAAGGTATACGATGTGCTGTGACGGAACGGTTGTACGTGAGGGGTCTTAAAGACTTCAATTCAAAGGAAATAGTTAAAAGTAAATTTTAAAATAAAAGATAAGTGGATTAGGAGTGTTATACACTGGATGTTTCAAAGCTTTTTTAATGAGAATTAGATAATTCTCGTTTACTGATGTTGCTGTGATTAGGTAAATTATTTGCACCTTGTGGATACCTTGTTTTTAAATGAAAAACAATATGATTAAATATTTACAAGTCATATAAAGTAAACGCAAATACGTTATGTTTACTCTAACTTTACTTGAGAATATGACGTAACGATAGCTAACTATATGAGGGAACCTCGGGTTAAAGCGTAGTTTGCGTTTTCAAGAGAGAAGTAATCAGGTACACATTTCCAGGCAGATAAAAGGTCAAAATTCCGAAGATGTAAATTTTAGAAAAAAGGCGAATGGCCAATTTTTAAACGAAGTACAGCATGTATGTATTAGCTGAATGCGTACAACATGAGCAGAGGTTTTTTTTTATTATTATTTTGAAAGGCGTGAAAACGCGACACGTGTGCTGACAAAAAAAAAACAATTAAACAAAGAAAAGGTATACTGAGACAGTTGCAGGATTTATGACATATTAATTCGAGCCACTGCTTTTATTTCCACCTCACTTTTATTACAACAATTCAGATCAACAAACGAGCTTTCATACTCGATACTCAGGAGATCCCAAATAAACTTGTAGACTAGCAAGGAAGAGGTTTTTTAGTTCTCCTTGTTAGAAGAAGTCCTTGCCCACTGACTTTTCGTGGAACATTAAGGCGATCATACTTCGTGAGGATGAACTGAATTTCCAAGCATGTCATAAAGTTGTCCCCTCTTCGTGAGCCGCGAAAAAGCTTCCCTGAAAAACAGATAATCATAAGTAGATAAATAAGTTCAAAATTACTCCGTTACAAACAGTTTTTTTAGAAAGATCACTCAACTTGAATTTTCAAAAATGCCTATGAGAAAAAATTGCTGGATTTCTGGACTGGGTGCAGTGAACAATACGTTTAAATGACGAAATATAATACACCAGTTTTTAAGACAAGCCTTGCGTGGAAATGAAAACTAGAAAGTGGTCTGAAAAGCCAGATAGAAAAAAAAAGTGAATTATCTTTATAGTTTTAAAGGAAAAAAAAGAAATTAAAGATGAACAGACGAAAACTGAGTTCTCTTTAAGCTTATCATTTTTTGCTCAGTCTATCACTAAGACAAGTGTAGCGAAAGGCTAGAATGATATAAGTTTAATCCTTTCGTTTAAAAAAATCTCGATTTCACCCTGTAATATAAAAAAATCATTATTTTTCCTGTTCCGAAATGAGGATTTTAGGGCACAACTCGTGCGCCATAAATCCTCAATTTCTCTATAATTATGCCACTTTCACGGTGCGTTCATGCTTGAATAGTCTGACGCAATGCCTTATTTTCATCGTAAATGACCGACCATCTTTCCCGTTAACGCTGATAGCCGTGAACCTATAGTACGTATAATCAAACAATAATCATATTCATCGCTACAATCCTAAGCTAAATCGCAGTTCCTTTACTTTTGCTTCTCTGTCCATAGGAAAGAAAAATGCAAAAACCCTAGTCGTGAATCGAAGCAATCCTTTCCATAGAGTCGTCTCTACTACGGCTAAAATGGAACAGAGAAAACTCTGTTCAGAACAACCAAAATACTCGAAAGTCATGGAGAATCTTTTCGTTTGAAAAGTCTATGTCTACGAAACTAATTGACAAACTGTTTTATAACCGCAAGAAAACAACATGGCTTCCATCTACGCAACAACCTCCGTGGTTTTCACGCCTTTTACACAGATTCACCACCCTTTTACATGTCACTGTACTTTGTCCCACCAAAACCTAACCTCGACCCAGCCTTCAGTTCTTCGAATATTTTCGCAGGATATGAGCGCCACCCAAATATTAAAACGGCGGAAATCGAGCCAGCCTCCGACCACAAAGTTCAAAACTAACAGCCAATAATTATCCGTGATAAACGTTTTCAAAGTGGAGAACCAAGATGTTAAGTTGTTTGGCATGTGGTACATGACCCATTGACTCCCAGTAATAGATAAACGCAACCGTGAGTGTTTTATGTATCAGGTAAAACGGAAGTCTCGCGCAAGAGTATGCAGGTAATTTGCACCTCGCAAGCAAAACATCACCCTAGTGTTCTTTTTGGTGTTCGTTGCTAGTGCGTTTCTGTGAAAAAATCTATAGTCTTTCTTCATAAATTGATACTGAATGGAACTGTGAACTGAAATAAACTTAGCAAACTAACATAGAGATTTAGCGTGACTTGGTTGGAAGCCACTTGTCTTCAGGTGACGAGAAAGCCCCTCCAGCACTGTATAGAAAACCACTTTATGGTACCGCCAGTGTAATACCATAGCTTTAATACAAATAAAACACCCTTTTCAATGATGCTTTTATCGGATAATATAACGTCTGAAGTTAGAAATACCCGTCTTGATACTTGTTTGCGGTAGAGAACATCCGTTTCTAATTTACTAGAACTGTTCTTGGGAATGCTCCAACATGCCAAGTATCGCAAGTGTAACAAGTTTCTTGTTACCGCCGGACTTTGTCCTTACGCATTCTCTTCGGCTTTCGTCATATTAAAAAAGTTAAAAGCTCTTTACGGGTTCTACGGTCAAAACAACTAAAAATCAAGTTACGCTCGCTAGTTTTAAATTCAAATGGAACTCGTCAAATGGCTACCCTGTTACTTATTCTGTGATGCGGGCATTATCTTGTGTCCTATCGTACGGCCTTCTTTCTTCCGCCTGAACATGACAAAGATCTCCGTAATTTGCTTAATGAAAAATATTTAACCCGAACACCTTTTCCTTGCCAGAGCTCCAGTTTGAAGTGTGATTCAATTAGGAACATTCTCGACACCCTTCTTTGGAATTTATGTGACCATATCCTAATGCTATTGAAATCATTAGAACGTCGTGTTTTTTTTCTTTTTGAAATAATTCCTAGTAACCTAACAGCAACGATAAAAATTAGATAAGCAACCTGTTAAAAGCAAACCATAAGCATTAAAAATACCAAATTCAAAGCTATTGCATTAAAATCTCTGGAAACTGTTATTTGAAATAAGGCCTGGTCTGCAGTGATTACTTCAGCACTTATGACACTTTTTTTATAAGAATGCCGCTTTTCCGGCCCAGGTTAGCTGTATATTTTTATTTTTCTGACGATTTTAGGCTTTAAATATTCTTGTATAATTTTTAAATTAAAGATTATGACTTTTTCGTTTTAGAATGTATTGGGGTCTAAATTACAGTTGATGCAGGTTCTGGTTTTGGTTGCTAGTCTTACCGTTTAGGGAAAGAGCTTTAGCATCGACGACGGCGTCGGCAGCGAAAACGTCACTTTTAAAATGAATTCGCGTGTTTTCAAACCGCCTCCTTAAAACGTACGTGAAATTAGGCATTTGCACGTCGTCGTAGTCGTGCACTGACGGCAGAGAAATGTACAAAAAGAGTGATGTACGTCCAAAGTTTTTGTTTAAAACGTGTTGCTTTTTTGGCGTTCTCGTTGCCGTCGCCGTTGTCGTTGCTTAAGTTCCCCGCTGCTATTCTTATGAAATCTCATCTTATGCGGCTAGATGAATCGTCCTTCTACTCATTGTTTTCTTGTTAGCTCGCTTCGTTTTCACTCAAAACTCTTACTAGCCTGTGCCCTCTAATAAAATAATTTATGATAATAACTAAGCACTCAACCATCACAGTTTTCGGTACTTTCACTGCACTTGGACAACCACAACTTGAAATTTCCTTATCACGCCGGCTACGTCAGTCCATGGAGGACGCAAAAACACGACCAGAAATTTCCCCCTCTCTTTTAAAACTTGGGCGTGGTCCCTAAGAGTTCCACTACAGGGAAATTCACCTACATTTGACATTTAAGCGCGAATAACCGCGAAAAAAATTGTAAAAACGCGAGTTCACTTTAATAGTGACGTTTCGTTGCCGTCACTTAATATTGCGACGAAACACCCTGTCACGTGTTTGATACAACTTCCAAAACAACCTGTACACACAACGAGAAGTTTTTCATCACGTATTAAACACGCCACCGCGCACGTTTTACTTTGACTTTGGATTAGTAATGCTGATTTTTAGAAAAGCGTTTGTAATTCAGTGCACGCATGTTTACTTTCCAGAGAAAAACATTATCAAGCTTGAATCACTTTTCATTTTTGTGGTAGAAAGAAACTTCCTTCTTACATTTCGCGTCTCGGTGTTCTTTGACATGCATGCAACCAAAGATATTTCCTAACAATGATTGTGTCCAGTCTAAAATCAATGAACTGAAATTCCACTACCGATTACCTTTCCAAATTTTAGCTCAAAGAAGCATGATAGCTTTTATGTCAAACTCAATCCGCGCCTCGTACATTTCAGATTTTTTCCCATTTTCAAACAGTAAGCAAAAGTCAAGACAGAAACATTCGTTTAAATGTAAAGGCATAAAAATTTCCACCAAAAACTAGTAATTCTCAGTTTGCTTGCTAATATTCGTGTTTTGTACACATGTACTGAATAGCATAGATCAGTAACGAATACCTGCCTAGCTGTCGTTTAGTCTCCGATGGTTCTAATGAACAGTGGAGTTCCCTATTTTTTACTGAGTGTGTTTTACAAGCCTACAATCGAAGATAATGCCTTTATTCTAACCTTCCCATCGCTGTAATAGTACCAAGTTAACTAGTTTCAAAATAAGTTATATTAACTTACTTGACTGTCGTGTTAATCTTGCTGTCATGTCCTTCTTTCTTCTCAGCAGATCAAAATGAGTGCAACAGGAACAATGGCGGCTGTTCACATTTGTGCGTGAATTCTCGATCCTCTCATTACTGTTCCTGTCCCCACGAATACGTCCTTCATTCAAATAAAAAGACCTGCTATCCAGGTAATATGTTTATGCGTTAAATACCTTATAACTGTCGCAAGAAACCGCAAGTACAGAGAACTTTTAACTGTGAGTGCTCCCGTTGTGTTCCAGAGAGGCAGAAAAAAGATATGCTAAATTCTTAATATTGCGTTGTTTTCCAGTGTGTTACTGAATCCCCTTTGCAGGATTAATTGCGTGAGAGAAAGGCTAACCACAACGGAACTGACGAAAAGCCACTACTAGTTACGTTCAGGTCTTCTTTTCCCCGGTGTAAATTAATAAATCAAGGAAATGTCATCGGCAAATTGTCAATTTGCACCAAACTCGCGAAATCCGGCCAAAAAAGATCAATTTTAAGGACTTGCTACGTGTCGGTATGGTACTTAGATTCCATTCACAAAAAGCCATTATTTCGAATATGGCCAAGGCTTTTACTTGATTCAAACGTATTCCTTATCGGAAAGAAGCAATATCGAAGTTACAGAGGTGCTCTACAGGAAATTAGAAAGTAGACATCGCGTTGTGGGTGTGGCTGGGTTTCTTACTCCTAAAAATCGAAAGAAAACACTTCGAAACCCTTTTTTCGTGTCGGTCGAATAAAGAGGAATCTCTACAGCGTGGATTACAGTGTAAGAGCAATCTAAAAAGTAGAATGAAGGATTTGAGCTTGTTAGTTTTGGATCATGTTAATCCTCTTATTCTAATTCCACGTGTTAACAGCACTCTTTTCATTAATGCTTTAAATCTGTTATTGATGCTCGTATCAAAGACACCGAGGAGTGCTCGCGAGCTGCATTTTTCTGAATTTTCAAACTGTTTTGAGTAGAATTAATTGCTCTTTTGCTTGAACACCTTGCATTTCATCTTAGTTTTTGATGAAAAAAAGAATGGAAATCAAGACATTTTTCAAGCAAAACTATAACAGAAATGTTCTACAACTGAAGATTTACTTATGGTCCTCCATTGAATAAATTTCGGCTTTCCTCAGCTTGGGAAACGCAATAAACAGCTCTGTTTGGTTAAAAATCATGTTTAAACCTGTTTCTCTTCGATTAACTTCAATGTGCGTTAAACACTTTGCAAAAAGGGTCAGAGTCTTTTAAAGAAATTTGTCAGTGTTTCCGGTATTGCTGTCTCTAATACTGGTTTTACGGGGATCGTTTTTGCCAGATGGCCTTGTATAGTTAAAGGAGGTTTCCTGGCATGTCCCGACTGAATTTGGGTATATCAACGTTTTATTAACAGACGACACTGTCACATGAACCAGACAGCTCCCTAGTAGAGTGCACCTAGGGTTAGTGCCGACTTGCCTATTCTTAGACGTTCGATTTAACACTACGAAAGGTTTAAACGCAGAAGTCATTTTATAAGTAGGTTGAGTACCATCGTCCGGGTGAACGTAGTCCTGAATAGAACTGTTGTTGTTGACAGTGAACAGTTAGTAGACAGCAGTTACTGGCACCGTACAAACGACTTATTGACGAAATAAAGCAAACCTTACTACAAGAGAATGACTGGGCAACTGATAATTTGACTAACAGTAAACGACTAACTGTGACGATAGACGGATCGAAACGCACCAATGACAGTACGAGTCTTCATAGGCAATAACATCACGGCTTAACTGACAGACGACCAATAACATCACAACTTAATTGACCAATCAGGTCAATAATCAAAGTTTAATACCATCAACTGACGGAATACAACTCACTTTGACTCTGAAGATGACTACCGCACAGGTTGTCGAAACGTCAGTCACTGTCATCAACAACAGTCCTATTAAAGACTGACTCAAGACTATGTGCAACCGGACCATCATACTCAACCTACTTAGTTAACTCTCAGGGGCACCCAACGTCAATTTTCGGAAAATTTCTGTTCGGACTACGATTTGAGATCTGTTCCGTTAGTAAGGCATGCAAACGTCTCTCTTTAAGGCCATCCAAGGGTTGTCCCACGGGACGAAAAAACGGATTTACCGAACGTCAAAGGTGAAGTCAAACGCGCGATAAAGGCCACCTTTGCACACCTTTGTACAACTTTGACGCGCGACAAATGTTTACCTTTGCCCGCGGTCAAAGGCGCGTCTTCAGGCGATAAAGGCCGTTTTTGTCACGCCTTTAACCCCTACCTTTGACGCGCGTCAAAGGTATATTTCATTAGCATTTGTACCCCTATCAAAGGCGTCGTCAAATATGTCTGAGATTCAGACCAAAGGTGTGACAAAAGCGCGGCAAAGTTATGTCTGTGACTAAAGTCAAAGGCTTATGAAAAGTGTCGTCAAAAGTGTCTGAGCCTCAGGTCAAATGTGTGACAAAGTTGTCGTCTAATGCGTGTGAGATTTAAGTCAAAGGTTTAACAAAGGTGTTGCCAAATATGTTTGTTTTTTTTTTCCTCCCCTCGCATCGCGCCTCTCGCTCTTCTCGCGCTTCGCGTGAATTCCTCGTTCTCCTCGCGTTTCGCGCGAATGCCGCGTTATTGCCTCGCTAGTCATAAGCGCTTGATATACAGGCTAGAATCCAACTTGAGATTTTCAGTCAAATTCAATTGCGAACTGGATACCGTTTAAAAAGGTGGACAGATAAGAGATTGAGTTCTTAATCTTGTACTTTATTGTCCTAAAACCTCACTAGATGATTAGAAAGCTGAATAATTCCGATTAAAACTTTTTTAAACCCATAAAAATGGTTTTTTAAAACATTTTCACGATTTATTGTCTAAAGTACTCAATGCAGTTTGTCAATGGACAATCATAATGACTGCCGCAAATTTTTGAAGCACTATAAATGTTCCAGATTCACGCTGTTGTCACGGACGGCAACCTGAAAAATAGTTTAAAACACTCTTTCACGAAAGCCAGTGCTAAAATCATAGTAAGTAAGAAATGTTCTTGATCAGGAGCCTATCTGTCTTGATGTTATCTTTGCGAAGATTTTCATTCTAGAGTGCTTTTGACTCTTGATGTAAGTGAAAGACAAACGCCATGTATCTAACTTCAATCTTCCTCTGTTGTGTGCTTTTTTTTCCCACTGGAGGCTTATCACTTTGCCTTGCTTCTTTTATCTGTGAAATAATTGTAAAAAAAATATAGAAATTTGAGATAAAAAGTTCAGTCATAGTGTTTTAAATAAATTTTTTGGCCCCACTCCCTTTTCACTATCGCTCCTTTTCTTCAGAAAATCCCCCTTTCTCTTTACCTTTATCAAAACTTAAAGACCCTGTTAAAAATGTGTAGCGAACCTAATGCTTTTGAATGGAAACATTAGATTTCGTGTACATGTATTGTCATTAAGTTCGTCACCTGTGAAATTTGACGTTTGAATCGAGCCTTATTATCACATAATAAAGTCCAGGAAAATTCAATCAAAATTTCCCTCTATGCCCAAAGCTTAAAATTAAGCTAAAGAAACACTTTATATTATACCTAGCCTGCATAACAAGCGTTTCCAATCGAGTTATTGCGCGAGTTAGCCCCTCCCGGCCCCTCCTTCCTCTTTTTTTGCCCTCTTGCACAAAACTCGCGCGGAAAAGCTTGCTACGCGGCTATTTTTCTACCTTTTTAACCCCCAAAGTTATTGTCCAGTAACAATAATGAAGGGACAGCTCGGTATGTTTGAATGATTGTTATTAAATGTTGAAACATACCCCGCTGCCACTGTAGTGGTAAAAAAATCAATGGAATATTTTAAAAATTAATTATGCAGTATAAGCCCCATTACGTATAGAACCCAGAAAAATCAATAGAAAGAGATACTCACGTTCGCAAAACATCCGAAGTCTTGAAATAATCACACTCCTTTGTTTGATAAACTGCACTGAATCCTGTTCAAATAAGCTTATGTACTTGCTTCAGTAATATGTCCATCAAAGTCTGGTACAGACATTTTTATTGAAGTACACTGTCAATGAAAAAAGATATATGTAAGTCTTATATTATTTCATTACCTGAGTAGTTCTTGCAGATAAATATAAACTGTTAGAAAAACCAGAGTTGGTTAATCTTGATGTTAGTAGGTTCTCGCATGAAGTTTTGAGTTGAATTGCTTTGTGAAATATAAGCCAGGCATTACTTTTGCAGAAATGCATTAACCCTATTAAGAAAAAGGGCTTGATCTAACGTAAACTCTACTGTGATAAAGAAAGATTTTTATAGTTTACTGAATCAGATTTAACGATCAGAAAAGCTCCCAAGCACGATATACACGCCTGTTCGGAGTTGGTTTCTGTAAGCTTAACATAGTAAAACAACTATGAAGTTTGAAGAAGAACTATTGCATGCACACATAGAAAAGAATGAAACGTACCTTTTGAACAAGTTTGTAAACTCTATCAGAGATAAGGGCGAAAATATTTGTTAAAAAAAAGCTGGACTGCTTCGTACAAAAAAGCAGCTTTTGTTTTCTTCAGATCTGCGTAGTTTGTTTGTTTGCGCGGGCGGAGAGAGTTTGCAGCCGCGACAATTTCGCGCCAAAAACAGGGTGTCTTGCTTGGGTTCAGTCTTCCATCGTCCAGTTGTTGAGTCATTGTTTTGCGTCGCTATCATTTATTCATCGTATATTAATCGATCAAGGGGAAAATGATCCACTCAAGATAAGACAAAAACAAAACTCACTTAATTCACCTCGAAAAAGTACATATTCCAGAACTTTTTCAAAAATAATTATAAACACCAATTACAATGATTACCAGCCTGTGTTCGGTATTGTCGTATAAATATCTTTAAAACAGTATTCATATACAGCTTTTTAATTTCCCTTCTTAAAATCAGTTTCGACATAAGTGTTTGTAGAAGTAATTCATTGCATATTTGCTCTCACCCTTGACACCATTCAAAAGTGTTGTAAACGTGTAGCGGTCGTATTTGACTTCATTTTTGACTAGTATCAAAGGTGTGGTCACAGCCACTACTCTTTTGACTTTATCTTTGACGTGCGTCAAAGGTATAGTCAGGTCTCTTAGGGTCAGGATCGTTACAGAGTTGACAAAAGCACGAAACTTAGCACAGCGATAGCTTATTGCAGTACCATGAATATCAGAGGGGGTGCCCACTGCAAATATGCCACTGAAGCGTGCTAAACAGGATTTAATTATTGTAAATTTCATCTGCTGGGGGCCCTGTGGTGTTTTGATTGAAAATTGTTATTTGATACCTTAAATCACTCTGAATTCTATTCTCATGTTGTAAACAACAATTTTACTCGAACATCTGGCATTCCCATCCATTTTTGCGTATTGATTGTATAATTAAGTTGATTATTACTGTGCCCTTAAAGCAAGTCCACAGTCCGCCCACATTTTCATAAGTCATTTCTAAGATGGCCTCGTCTTTGCTTCATAACTTGCAAGTACTCAGCTTCTGGGGTTCTCTTCCCCTTTTCTAATGTACTTCAATTAGAGGAGGCCTTATTATGTGGCTTAAGTCTTATTTATCAAGTATTACTTGTCATACCCTGGGTACCAGAGGTTTTTCTCGCGTACGGCGGGAATTTTCGGTGTTGGCCGAAGCCGCGCTAGAAAAGTCTCTGGCACCCAGGTTATACTTGTCATTACATGTCACTTTAACCTGAAGAAAGCGTATGGCATAGCGATTCACACACAAAATTTCAGAAAAAAGAAATTGTCAAAGAGTCTGTTGTATCACCTGTTATCAGGTATTTACAAAAAAGAGCACAGTTTATCATGAAGCCTCTACATTTGGCACTGAAGCACTCATACAGCACTCAGCACTCATTTGCACTTAGTCCAAAAATAATGACAGCTTATCAAGTCGTAAAAGTGAGACTCAAGTGGTACAAGATTGACTCAAATGATAAATGGTGAATAGTTTAACTGCTGAAACTGTAGAAAGGGGGCCGGGCTAACTTTTAGGGCCTGTTTACATGGAGGAGGGGGACCCCAGGTAGGAATGGTAAACCACTTAGGTGTGGTAACCCGCCTGTCCATATAATCTCTCATTTTAATTTGATCACGTTTACATGATAGGTGGGGTCACCCTTCAAGGTGGGTAGCCCGGTCTGCCACACCAGGTACCCCTCTCAGCTGAGGTCAAAATTTGCCATGTCAACGTTTCAAGGTGAGGTAACCCAGGCTAGTCGGGGTCGGATTCGTGATACATCAAATTCGCGCAAAATTCACTTTGGCGCCGGATGGCTTCACATAATTATTAAAGGTAACAATAGAAAGCCGCAACACTGAAGGTTGCAGCAAGGGCAGCAATTGAGCTTAGACGTCGTTTGCCAGCATTTTTCTTGTTTACGTGCTTAGCGACCATTCAATAATCTTGAGAAACTGCACCCCAGGATGGCGGGGTTTGTAAGATTACATGTAAAGGAGGGTTATTTTTTTACCCCACCTAAGCAGGTTACCTCACCTACCTGGGTTCCCCCTCCTTTTTGTTAACAGGCCCTAAGTCTCAGGAACCGTGAAACTGGTAATAAACGGTATACCTAACCTGGGACTAGCTGTGATACTACCGGCCATCTTCAAGAACGTCAGCATAGCAGCCAAAGAAGCCTTTATATCGGTGTAAAACGAATATTAGATTGCGGTTGTTTCATGCGTCTCGTTTTGTGACTTTTTTTGTGTTCGTTTTTGTCACCATCTCTAAATATCAATCATGTTCAAAACACCCCTCCTAACAAAATATTTCGTAAAGCTCTTTAGAATGATATTCAGCAATAAAAACAAGGGGTGACCAGGAGCTGATTTCTAGGTTCCGGGTGTGGCAACATAGGCATAAGTGAACGCAAAGTTTTGCAGTATGTAATCAGTCAGAAATCTGTTTGAGTGGTCTAAGTTGGGGCTGATGGGCTTCTTTATCATGACCACTCCATTATTATAAGGGACCAGGTCATAATTATTGTTGACCCTTGCTTTTTTTGGTATTTTATGTAATTTTCCACAGCATTATTTTGTGAAAAGTTGGTAATTGAATTGCTCTTTAGGAATTCATGATCGTAAGATCATGTCGTAACCACGGGGTATTCGCCTAATTGCATCAAACAAATTACATTCATTTTCATAAATGATGCATCATTGGTTGGCTAAAAGAGGCCTTTTTCCTTTTAATTTCAGCTCGTCTGAAGTTAGTTTGTTTGTAAATTGTAACGGACGAAACGACCTCCCTTTTTTTGAAAGATCGTATAGACCTACCATTAACACTCTGGTCCAAGGGCTCTGAAGTAAATGAGCCGCTTACAGGTGTCTAGGCATGCAGGGACCTCATACACTTCTTTTTAAATGCAAATGTGCAAAAAATAAAGAGTGTTAAAAAATTCCTGGAGAGACATGTTTTACAACCTCGTCCCCAGGGCTTAATAAAAAGGTAGAAAAAGATAAAGCGACCATATTTTACGTCAATAACTCGTGACAGTAATACTAAGTGATAAACTTGAGGTCGACGGTGCGCACCTTTTACCCCCCTCTCTCCATTAATTCTCCGTTTTAAGGGTATTTAAAGATAGTCAAAGCTACACAGAAAAAAGAGAAGTTGAAATAAGGATGTGCTGACACCGGGGATCGAACTCGGGACCTCGCGCACCGAAGGCTGCGCACTAACCAAGTGTGCCACCCTTGCTCCTCCTTTTCCCCCTGAGGACGAGGTTGACATGTTTTAATCATTATCTCAAGGACAGGCTTACCAACGAAGCAAATTATAATCTAATCTTAGCTGCACAATTACAAAGTGGGCGCGTTGTCAGTTACGGTTCATGAGGTCGTTCATGTGGCATGTCAAACTTTAACGATTCTATCGTTTAGGATGTGATACATTTCAGTTTTATGTTATTGTATGACATCTTTGAAAGCTGGCTTTGTGATCTGTTTAAATTGATATGTATGATACTATCACTGGCAAGTCTTAGCAGTGACACTGATAGCCGCACAGTCCGCACAGTGAACATGGCCACACTTACCGTGTGGAGACTGGGCACTGGTCAGTATTATGTACGTGTAAAACTATTTTGAATAGTGTAACAACAACTAAACATTGCCAAATTAAGAACTTAAAAATTTGAAACAAATGTTTTTTAGCCAAATCAATCAAGAAGAGTACTCACCACAGGACACCCAATCTGCTATTATAGGTGAAAGTTAACCCCCCTTTTCTCTGTAATTAGGACCATTTGTAATGGGCACCCCCTCCAGTATTAATCGGTAGGTGCTAAGGAAGCTCTGTGCCAAATTTGACACTTTTGTCACGTCTGTAACGATCCGGCCTATATTTTGCACTAAGAGACCTGACTAGTAAAGTCAAAGTTACCAGCATATTTGACAACGCCTTTGAAAAGGGTTAAAGGAATAGCAAAGCATTGATGCATTTGACTTGATCTTTGACGCACGTCAAAGGAGAAGTCAAAGTTGTTACCAATTTGACTTCACCTTTACCGAGGTCAAAGGAGTAAGCACAGAGGTTATATATTTGGCGACATCTTTGACGCGCGTCAAAGGTGACGTCAAAGCCAATACCATATTTGATTTAACTTTTGACGCGTGTCAAAAGTGTCGTAAATCCAATTTTTCGTCCCGTGTCCGTCTTAGGCACAGTCTGAACTGTTGTCAGAGAAGATTTAACATCATATTTTATTCCTTTTTCTACTTTTAGAAATATCATTTTATGATAAGCAGTACACAGTGACTGTCAGTGAAGATGAACAGCCTAACACCGTGATTACCAAAGTGCAGGCTAGGACATTTCCCCTCACACACAGTATCACCTACACTCTACTGTCAGAAAACTTTAAAAAGCCCTCTCTGTTCGCAATCAACTCTAGAACTGGGGAAATTATGGTCAAACATATACTTGCCAGCGTCAAAGTTCGAAATTTTTTGCTCGAGTTGGAGGCAAGCTTTCAAGTTCCTGATAATCCTGGTGATCGTCAACGTCGATCCACAAAATACTTTCTGCTCATCAACGTTCGAGACCCCCAAAGTGAAAACACGCTTTCTTTTACAAATTCAACATATCACCTAAAGATCCCATGCAACGTGTCTCAAGATGAAACGGTTTTCCGAGTACAAACCGCTGATACAGAGAACAGCAGGCATCTACGAATAAGATACAGATTTCAAAAGAAACTGGACTACTTCCACATCACGCCTAACGGGAAAATGAAGGTGAAAAGGAGCCTTCTGTCGCACTGCTTTCTTACTCCCGCCAAAACCTTCCAAACCACCCTCATTGCGCGAGACACCAGTGGCGTGAGGAGAAATGCGCACGCTCTGATGCGAATAGTGGTAACTCCACCAGGACAGCTCTACAAAGTTACCACAAGCGTGATTCCTGACACTAAAAACACTATAACACCCCCACACCCGGTAAAATCAAGCCATGAGAAATGAAGAAACAAATGATAAACCTCGAATCAAAAAAAAGGCTGGAACAATGCAAGCATTTGCCAGAATAAATTGTAAAGTTAAACTATGTACAGCCGTATTCATGCAAAAGCAAACAAATATGCTATTTAGAATGTAGATAATAATGTAATCGTCAGCATATCTGGACAAGTCCACAATAAAATTGTGGTGTGAAGGCTGACGTGAAGGCTTGAATAAAGCCAAGCTCATGACCGGATTTAACCTGACTTAACTCAGGTTCAAGTTAACATTCTTAAGAACAAATTAATTTCAAGGGTATTTATCTAAGCGCGACGGCGACAAGTACCCTTATGGGGTAGTTTCACCCAGGTTTACCTGTCTACCTTGATGTCTCTAAGGGCAACAGGAGCATGCGCATTTCATAAACTATAGGAGAATGGGTACAAGCTTCCTGGCGCAACCATTTCTGGTAATATTTTCTGGCGAACAATGATTGGTTAATAGTTGCCTTTTGATTCCATCGACCAATCATAACTAGCTTTTGTCCACCCAAACTATCCCAGAAATCGTTGCCCGCAAGCTTGTGGCAAGTCTCCCAGTCGTTTTTATAATATTTCTTTACTCCACTGTTAATCAAACTTTGTTACTTAAGTTTAACATTCAATCTCAGTCCATAGAGACTTGACCCAATACAAGCTAAGTTTGAATAGATTGGTCTTGTTAACTCTTATAAAAAGAAGCCAGGTTTTAATATTACAGAAATAAAGATTGAGTTCTTCATGATACTTGCATCAATTGAGTGGCATTAATTGTTTACAAAATGCGCTTCAACCCGCGCAATTGCGAGCATTTAAGATCTAAGGCCGCATTCCTTGCTGGCCGGCTCTAATAAAACTGTTTGAAATAACCGAATACACGAGTATAGCATTTTTTATTTTATTTGTTATTGCTATCTTGTTGTGACCTTTCTCTAACCTTGCAGCTTACGACTTGCCACATCTTAGCTAAAACTGTTTGCAGTAGCTGTTTTGTTTTCTAAATACATATCTTATTTCCAACAATTAACGATGATGATGATAATAATAATAATAATAATAATAATAATAATAATGATGATGTCGATGATGATGGTGATAATGATTTTAATAATGATAATGTGCCCATTTACCAAAGAAAATACCCCATGTTCAATGCGTTTTACTCAAATTCACTCTCTCCAGCTCAACTCAAATGCCATAGGTATTGCATTGACGAGCAACTAAGGATTTGGCCCGGCACACCCCACTCCCTCTTGCTAGCCTGCAATCTTCAGTAGGGGCAAAAGCAGAGAGGTGTCATCAGAACAATGTTGAAAGGGACGTTACAATCTCCAGGGCATGTCAAGGAGCCGGAACACGCTAGTCCTGGCTCCCTTTAACCCTGCCGTCTTTTTAACACGTTACTGTTGCCAATCATCACCCCAAAAAATAATTTAAAAACTGAGGATTTTAAAACTCGAGTTAACAGTTCCCTTCATGACATTTTTGTGGTATTTCGGAAGGAGAGTTTAATTCGGAACTTTCGAAAAAAAACTGTACTTCAAGTTTATAAGGCGTTGTATTCGTCAGACATGTAGGATCATGTCTAAAACGCATTTTTTTTACGCGACTGAATGTTAAGTGTGTTTTGTTGTCTAGGCTAAAGATAATCTTGCGCGCTTATTTTCCTCTTTTCATTTAGCGGCATTGTGATGGGGTTATCGGCATGTTGTTAAATTTGTTCCGCATGTGTTAATTTTTTTTTGTCTTTTCAGTCTGACCTCGAGCCCCTGGGTCTCACTTCTACCTAAGAGTGCTAAGACCATGGATGTTTATTACATTTTTCTCTTTGGCTACAGTGTGTTCTAATCCATTGCTCTATATTGATCATGGACCTTGGTTGTGAAAACTGCTAGCTGCTATTTGCAAAATTATCAGTTTTCTATGCTTTCTATACTTTCGTCTGTCCATCCAATATTTTAGTGCTACTAGTACTAATTAAATACCGTGGCCTGTGATACCCAAGAAAGTGTTGTCGGTTTTTAAATTAAGTTTGAACTAATTAAAAAAGAGGAAAACAATCTGGGAAAACGATCTGATATGTTTATTAATATAAAGCAAAGTTCTCCAGATCACACGTGTTTTCTTTTTTCGGCCTTCTGCTCGAGATTAAATCGCCACCCGTGATATATGATAAAAGATAATAATACTGATTAAAAGAGACTGGGTGGCCGAGTTGCAGAAAGGACAAGGTCTAAGTAAATTGGTGCCTGTAACAGTTTACAAGTATGTTGGACAAGAATTGTTTTTGTTTTTGTTTTTAAATAAAATGAATAGGCTTGGAGCGGATCTATGAATTATTCAACTTTAATCGGATGAACATTTCAGTATTAATATAACATCTAATAGTAGATCACCGCTCATCGTTCTGAAATTCGTTCAGCCTCCAGTCCATGGCCTCGACAGGGTGAAAGTTTTAAAAAAGCAAATTATTGAAACGCCGTCCTATTATTTGTATTTATTAGCTGTTCCTTTAAGAGAAAAATTGAAGTTATACAATGTTTAATCAATCTATATAACAAACGAAACGTAGTCAACAGCTTTTTTAGTTTTAACTTTCCTTCATGAACAACGAGTTTATTTAGCGTTCGTGTTCAAAAGCATCGGGCTCCGTTGGCTAGTAGCCACAGTTCATCTCTTTCTTGGTCATCTGCTGGCCAAGAAAAATTGGAGCTAATAACTAGATCAAACGTGTCTTTTCAGACTACAAAGACACGTATTACACATCTATCTTTTTTATTCTCTTCGCAAGATGAACAATGGTTTATACCTTGAAGAATACGCCTGATTACTCTGCTGTGTTCGTTAACTCAACTTTCAAGAATGGCCACAGATCTTTGGTTAAGCCTTTCAGTACTGCAGGTACCAGAATTTTGACATACCAGACGAATATCGACGTGATCATATCAGTGGTCTATAGCCGATTCCAGTTATGTTGCTTCACGTTCTTGGTTTGTTCTACTCCAACCGTGACTGAGGTATGCATTTGACTTGTCTCCGTAAACAATTCTGGCTGTTAGCCTTTGTGTTTGGTGGGCGATCCTTCTGTTTTCTGGGATGTGTTACAAGGCTTCTCGAGATGAGATTTCGTTTCTCCCAAAATTATCGACAAACACTAAAAGTGGTACAATCCTAATGTATCTGGGACTTCACATAGTTGGCTCATATACATTGCATGAGACGCGCTCGGGCGTTGAAGTCGGTAGTACATCGTAGGGTTCACTTCGTCAGTGTCTCGGTAGTCTCCTCTCTCGTTTACCCTTGGGACCTTTCGTTTGCCCTCTCTAAATCTGCGCTTCTTTTGTTAGCTATAATTAGAGGTTTTGCATCGAGCTAGGTCGTAAGCCTATACAATTTGTTGAGGACCCAAGTTTACTGCGATTTCTCTTGATTTACTGATTCATTTGAAAGTTCCTCGCACATATAATACTTGCCCGGTATTCTCCCTGGCGTAGCCATTTTTGTTTATCAGTGGTGTATATAATAATAATTACATGTTTCACCTTCAAAGTGCCAGGGATTTTCTACTATTTCGGAATATATTTAATGTTGTCAAGTTTAAACTTCTAAGGAATGTCCTGCCATGACTTTAAAACATCGGCCGCAGTCAAAACGGATAGCTGATCACTTTAATTTACGGATGTTCTCCATTGTAACACTGACTTATCAGGAGTGAACGCATTCCTGCCTCAGTATTTTGGTTTCCTTGATGCTGCCAGGGGAGCTGGTTATCTCCTAATTTTTTGCTTCTCTCTTAATTAGCACCGTCGTTATTAAAACGCGCGAGTTAGTTGCCGTAAACTTAAATAACAAAATCCGGTCAAGGTAGCCATGAATTTGCCCTCGTCTTTGTCGCTGCTAGCTTCCGCAACATTTGAAAAGTTTTCGGTAGTTTTTATTTCTCTAAAATATAATGAGACGTCTTGACAATTCCAAAAACAGTCAACTTTAAGTTACTGCAGTTAAAAGAGTCTCGCCTTAAACTGAATCAGCTTCCATTTTTTAATAGAATGATTGTTGTTTATCTTGGAGCCAGTTTAATATCTGTCTCGTCCCACGGTTTCCCTCTTTCATGTTTCGATGTGAAATTAATGAAAGCAAGGGTTGAACAAAACTTTTCCTGTAGTTCTCAGTCCCTGATGAAGCAAACTGTTACTGCTACTTCTTATTCGAAGTTTGCCGCCGTCTCTTCGAGCTTGACAGCCAGGACTCTAACATAAACAGCCATTATATACAAATACGTGTATCATGCTGTTCTTTCATAAGACGGATGATCCGAAAGTACGAGAAAATCGGCCAAACTCATTAGAAGACAACCAGATAAATTTTCAAAACACTGAAAACTCATACAACATGAAAACGCGCATTACTGTGGGTGCAAGGACATTTTTTTATAATTTTAGTCAAAATCGTGCGAAAACCGGACGTGCGCCTCAAGGTTATGGGTGTCGCCGCTACCGCGACACGAACTGCGCTCGCTTAAAGCATCCCGATGGATATAATCGATCGATTGAGTTACTTACTTTTAAGTAGAAATTGGAGACATAAGGAAACTGTAACAGTAATAAATTAGTTAACTGAACTGTTCTATGTGCGCTTTCCTCTTTATCTCCGTGAGATCTCGACTGAATTAAAACTGAGGTTATCAAAACAAAGGGCTATTCAGTGTTGGCAGTAAGAATCCTCAAATCTCTGAGACTCTTAGAGAATAGGTTGGTCGCCTTATTTCCTCTTCTAGGTGACTACAATTATAGCAGTTCACTTTCCTGACTGCTAAAAGATTGACGACTTCAGCAGTATGATATCGAATCAATTCGGTCTCATCTCTATTATTGCCTTGATCTTTTTTGAGATGTTTTCAAACTCCTTGAATATTCAGCAATATTTATTTCTTTTCCCTGCCCTTTTCACGAGGGCACAGTTCCAAGATAGAAGTTCCTTGCCTTACTCGTTTTCTAAGCGGGCTCAGGTGATTCTTTGTAACTCTCCTTTAAAATCTCACGGTGTTTTATGATAGCTTGCTGGTAACTAATAAATAAAGGTGAGTGGCCTCCGTAGACATGGAATTTTAAAGGCTCTCTGGGCCAATTGTTGCTAGTTCGCGATCTATCTATGTGAAGCTTCTCTCCGGCCGTTACTCTGGTTCCCCGCAGCTCCTCAATCAGTGACATGCCAACTGATTTCAAATGATGCCAATTCGGCGATACGGAACGCAGAACACTCAGTTGAAAACGAGTTTTTAAGAGCCTCTAAATGTTTAGTAGGTAAACAGACAAATTCCATTTACTTTGACGTTTTCATACTTGGAACTCAAGCCCAGCGATTTAAAGGGGCAAAATTCAAGTTTGTTTCTAAAGTTGCATACCGATTACTATTTTTTTACCTTCGGAACCGGTTGCTGGACATAGAGATGGATATTTATGTTTGTTTAAATCACTTGATGCCTCTTTTTCAGGCTTGTGTTGATCAAAGTATTCGGCCTATTCTGATAAAAGGAAAGTCAAGCTTTTTTTCACAAAATTTGGTTTCTTAACTGATTTCTAAAAGTAAATCCACCATCGTGAAGATTAAAAGGAGCAAGTTGTAGCTTTTTGTCAGGTATATTCACCGTCTTCAGGGGTTTAAAAAGCAGCTGATAATAGCAAGTCCAAAGCCATTTTAAATACACGTCTATTTAGTCTCTGAACCAAAACTGAACGCCAATACGATGAAGCCTCATGGGACCAAAATATTCGACGGCAGCTACGATAATGTATGGCTTGTTGAAGGTAATATTCCTTCGCTTAAAATCCTTATTGTGCCTCCTAGAGGGACCTTACGATCTGACAACGGCGATACCAATGAAAATGTCGCTGAAAAACAGACTTCGCGTCCCTTGAAACTTTTTCGCCCTTCTACGAAGCTACCCAGTTACTTGAAAGTAGGAAAGTTAGGTTGGAACTGAAGAGGGAACCGCTTTTGAGTTCTAAGAGAGATACTAAAATTTATCGCCTTGCTGTTTTCAAGTCAACACAAAATTTGGTCATTTCACGTCGTAGTTGCGCAGGGACGGCTACGTACGAAATGTTCAAAAAGCGTGATGCACGAATTGATGCACGTACAGAGTTGTTGTTTTGCTCAAATAAACCTTTTGAGTTTTAGACGTTCCCGTTCCCGTCGCCGTAGTACCTTCGTAAGGTCCCAATGTACAGCAAATACCCAATCTCGCACAAAAAATAGTCTAAATTTAGAATTAAAGCAGTAGATTGTTGATACGATTACACGGAAGCATTCAAAATAGCTCATGCACGTTAAACGTGCCTATGTTTTTTTAAGCACGGCTACAGAGGACTGGTTCGAGGGTGAAGGGCTGGTTCCTAAAGCATCAAATATGGAGGACGAGCGAACGTTGTGAGTGTCGATTGTCATGGAAGAAATAAGACGGCGACCGTTCAAAGTTTGTAACTCAGATCGGACAAGAACCATAGGGATGGTTTTACAAAGCCTTGAAGAACTGAAAGACAGGGCGGGGAACAAGTTTGGTTTAACACCAACAACCTGCCGTGTGTTTCTTGAGAAAGATGGAACTGAAATAGACAATGAGGAATATTTTAGTTTTCTTGACGATCAAACAAAGCTGATGGTTGTCAATGATGGAGAGGAGTGGATGGCTGGATCACAGAGTAAGTTATTGAAGACAAACCTTATTTATTTAGTCGCTAATCACTACTTTATACGAAGTAATTTTGTATCAACTGATCTGCATTCACTTAAAACTATTATTATTTAATATGCATTAAACATGCAATAAATATCGGTAAGCCTCCCAGCTTTCATGTTGTAGGAACTAATACGCAACCTTTTAACAGCCATTGTTTTTGTTTTCTCGGGCTGGTGTAAATCGCTGTTATTGCAAATCAGACCTCTAGAATTGCATTATAAAATGAACTAGTTTTTAGTAAGGCCATCCCCATAAAATGTTTCGTTTCCCATCGCCCGACCGACCCATTTTTTTGAAAAAGTTAAAAAAAAATTCCAGAATCACTTGTAAAGAAGCAGGTACTTAAATTTACAAGCACACAATCTTAGACATTTGATAGTCCTGTTAATATACATCTTTTACCATCTGATTATATCTTGCAGATAAACGTGAGATTTAATATGCCATCATGTGTTCATTCTTTTTTTTTTTTTTTGCCCGACCGACCGACCCACCTTCACGAGAGGGAGGGCAATGGGAAACGAAATATTTTATGGGGATGGCCCAATAGGGATACACTGTACATCGACTAAGGCAGGAATGAAGAGTTATGGTAACGAAAATGTGCCTTGCTTTACTTCCTAGTGTATGAAATGGCGGTGGAATAGGTATGGTACGTTTCATTTTTTATATGCACTCCAGTTATGGATGACAACTTTTCAAATCGAGGTTCAGATTTCTTCTTTAAGAAGCCGACAAAATTTGGACCCTTTCAGTGAGACAAATTTTTCAAAGGTGCAGAACGAATCCTTCAGATTTCATTTTTCAAATGGTTCAGACAAACAATTGAGTTTCAGATTCTAGTCAGCTTTAGGGGAGGGGGTTCTGGATAAAAAATGGAATGTCCCTATGACCATGTTGAACTACCTGTGCATAGCTTGCACTGTACCCTCATCTGTATTTCTGTACAACAGGCCCAAGTTTCAGTCAAGGAAGTATTGCTGCAAGCTTGGAAAGAAATGAGAGTATGGAGTTTGATCGCACAGATGCTGGAGAAACAGACAGTATCTCACCTGATCTTCTGACAAGAATTAAAACTGACCCGGCTTTTTTTATTTCATTTTCGGATGACAACCTTCAAGACGTGATTAACTTTGACCCTGAGCAATTTGCAACAGCATTAGATAAGAGTCTTGCTGAAGCCAAGCACAAACAAGAAGCTTGCCAGCAAGAATTGGATAGACGGACACAGTTTAAGGAGGCTACACAGTTGTTGAAACTGTTAGACAGGGCACAGCAAAATCAAGGAGCTGAAAATGAGATACCAGTGGGTGCCAAACGACAGAGGACTACACCAGAGTAAAAATGTACCCACTTGACTACTGCAGCAAAATCACTGGTGTTATGGCATATTGTGTGTCAAAATACACAAGATAGATAGGTTTTTTTACAAAGAGATAAAAGTCCCAATCATTATGTAATGTATAGTAAACCTGTAACCCTCAAACAATTTAAAAATGTAGTTGTCACATTCTCTCTAAGGTGGAAACTAGAGAGGAACCAAGCCACTAGGTGTTCTTCTTAGAGATGTCCCACATATATGGGATCAAGAAAAATAACTGAACAAGCTCGGCCTATTTAGAGAGGTACATGTATCTATTGAGAGGAAGTTGGCCACATTAGTGCCATTTAAGGTATACATAACTCTCTCACATTATTAGTATTTTGTTTTAAATTTGTGCATGTAAATATTAGGGTTAAACTCATTAGAAAAAAAAAAGATTCCTGAGCCTTTGGCTTCGAAAATAATTATCTGCTCTTTTATGTAGTTAATAGTGCTTGTTTCAGTCCATTATTGGCATTGGTATTAACAAAGTTACGTGTAGGTACTGTCATGTATTCTGTCAGTCCAAATAAGGTCTTATAAATTTTAATCTATGGATATAGTAGTCTGTGAACAGCCACAACTTCAACTTCTCTAAAAAAATCAGGGAGAGAGACCTCTATGTTGCACCATTGTTAATCATGTCCCTGATTAATTTGGACAAATGAAGTTTTTTGTTTTACTGTTAACAGTTTTGAAAAGTTGTTGATCGGCCAACACAAACAACAACCATGGGAAAGGGGCTGTAGGGCTCCTTTTCCCTAAAACCTGAACAGATGGCAGTATGACCCTGAATACTGGTGATGATTGTTGCATTTAGCTGTCGCCAGGCAGTATTATCATGTTATTGAAAGGTTTTTTTAAAGTACCCGTAATTAATCATGCTGTAAGGAACATACATTCCTACATTTCTAATCTGTGGTCTGTAAGGCAGCTAGACTGTCTGGCACTATTTAACAAATAGATTATGTCAATGAATAATAAAGGCATGATGTATAGAATTCAAAAGTAAATGTTTGATTTCTATCATTCCATGCATGGTCTTAATTATTAAATTGGATTGCCCTTAAACAAAGCCCCAAGTGTCTTGACATTATTACTAGAAGACTGTCTCATCCATTCCAGGGTTTTCTATGCTTTCTCCTACTACTTTGATTGGATGATGGTTGGGTTTAGGGATACTTATTATTATAACATTGATATTTCTTAGGATGCATATTTAAGATCAGTATAGACCAAGTTGTCTTAAAAACGGGATTTGTTTATTTTCCCCAACAAAGTGATATTCTGTATCATACAGTTTGTTTTATCTGAAAAGAGCAATTCACTTTGCATTCATCACAAAATATAGTAACAAATCATGATGCCATTTGTCATTCCACAAACAACACCTCCGTTTAACCTATTTTTTTACCTTTGACAACCAAGAAGTATAACTGCTTTAGTCAATAACCAGCCTCAGTTAACTGTTTAATCAAAAATTGTACTACGTAGCCTGAAAAAAAAACAGCTGTCATTTCACAATACCAGCAATGGCTTCCCCACAAAATGATGTCTGAGGAATGAGAGAAGAAATTCCATACTAATGACATTAACCAGATCTGGATAGTGAAGCACCATCAGTATGGAAGTTCTGCGCACATTCCTCAGGTGTCATATCCTGCTGTTGAAGATGCTGCAATGAAGGCTGTTTTCTCAGGCTAAAATTGGGCAAGATACACTAAAAATCATGTGTATATCAGAGAAATACACAAATAGTGCTTTGAAATGAACACGCAATGGAACATCTGTTTGTTCAGTATCCATCAGGACCAAATTCCGGGGCTCTTTGGATGTCTTTTCCAATCTCCTCAAGATCAAATGGCTGCATGCCCAACCTTGGTTTTCGTTTTCTTTCCAAACTAAAAACAACTGTTAAGGATTGTCATTCTACATTTACATTGTAATGTATTTTTGTACCAAGGCTCTCTTGTCTATCAACATGGGCAGATTTAAAAGTGGAGGGGGTAGGGGTAGTGAGGGGGATCTGTGTGGAAATGAACAGTGCACTGGGACCATAAAGATACTATTTCACTAACAGTACCCTTAGCTGTATGAGGGTAATTTAAAACAATATTGAAATTTCAGAAATGGGGTGGTTATTTAGGCATTTACTATATTCAGCTCTGCTTTACATTAGTGGTCCAGGCCCCCATACCAATTTTTTAAGCTTACTGGCTAAAAGCCAGAAAGCTTTATGCTATCGTCGGGATAAGAATGAATGATGGTAAGGTCATTTCTTTTTGTTCTCGTAAATGCAGTAACACATGACCTTCGGAGCCAAAGGGACTGGGTTCGATACTTGCTATCTCCCATTTTTTTTACTCTGTTTTATAAATTAGTGTCGTCATGACAAGGAGGTATTTGATACTGATTGTTCTTAGGGCTTTTTAAAAAGTTTAAATGAGATATTACGCTCCGTTATTTTAGAAAAGCGTAAGGTGTTTGTGTTCATGTGGAATAGTCTTTCAAATATCATATTACAGGAAAAGAGTTCTATTTTGACTTATGATAATTCTTGAATAGGGGCGTTTAGCCAAATTAATTTCTTTGCTATTAATTTCTATCCATGCATAATTGCTTTATGTGTTGATTGAGTTTTACCAGTAATGAATATTTTTTAACCTTTGGTAGTATTAAACATTGAAAATCACAATGTGGGAAAATGCAAACACAAATCTGTCACTTTTACAATGTAATCATTCAATTTAAATGCCACAAATTTGCATAACTTTGAAACAACTTGCATTTTTGAAACTTCATGTTATGGTAATTTCCTTACGACATTTGCGTGTTTACTCTTGGCAAGAAATTACCATAGTGCCAGAACCGTATCTGTGAAAGTCTTAACTTTGCCTGTGGCCGCTGAACCAACCTTACATGCTATAAAGCACTTATAGCACGTAACACACAGTGACAATAAGTGCATGTGCCGAGAAGTCAATACTTAACATGACTGCCTTGAAGAACGATTTGGTTTTGCAAGCACATGGCTTTTGTACAGACTATTCATTGCCAGTAAGCTCATGTCCTCTCAGAGGACTATTTTTTGTTTATGCTACTGGTAACAACTAACAATAATATTGTAAATCCCACATAACCTGAACTAGCATTGTCATAATATAAAGGATACTACTCATCACATCGTTGTCGAACAATGCGCATGTGTTCATCTCTTATCTGTTTTTGAGTCTCTGGATCTGGCATAATGTACTCTACCATGAGTCTTGTTATTAAAGGCTGTTGAAAATACCACACACACACACTTACAGGAGATTGCATATATTCATGCACACTTATCAAAATGATGTATTTACTGTATTGCATAAAATTTTGTAGAGTTGAGACAGTAGGGCCATTTGTGCAAGGACAAATAAGGTGTGTCCCAAATAAGACACAAACTGTAGTGTATAAACGGCACATTTTGTTTTAAAAAAAACTTGACTCAGCTATATAGTCAGATGCCTCTTGTCTAACAACAGGTGTTAAGGGCTGTTCTTAGAAAGGATGAATCTTGGCTAAGTCACGTCTTATTTCAAACAAAATGTGCCGTTTATACATGACAAAGTGCATTATTTAGCATGTGTCTTATGTTATGTAAGACGTGTCTTATATTTTCCTTGGAATCTATATAAATGGCCCCTTATTAATGTGCCTAAATACAATTATGATATAATGTAATTTACACATTCAAACTGGATATTCAGTGACTAAGATAAACCAACATTACTTACCTCTCTCATACCAGTCTCATCTGGTTCTTCTATTGAACAAAAGTAAACAAAAAAAGAGTTAAACCAGGGGTTTCAATAACATTAGTTATAAGCGGCCACTGAGGGTTTAATAGGCGGCTGTGACCACTAAAGGGGCCGTAAGTTTTTTTTAAAAAAATCCTGCTTTGTGGTCAATAAAAATACGCATCAACAACACGCTTTTTGATGCCCAAAACGCTGGAAATCGCATTTCCGAGCTTCTAGATTTCAAATTTTTCTGGGGCATGCTCCCCCAGAAAAATTTGAAATCTAGAAGCTCGGAAATGCGATTTCCAGCGTTCTGGGCATCAAAAAGCGTGTTGTTGATGCGTATTTTTATTGACCACAAAGCAGGGTTTTTTTTAAAAAAACTATTAAATTTTTGATACAAAAAGGTACATTTTGAATACCTTTCTAGGCAGATAGCAGATATCTCTTAGTGAGACTTGATATCCTCTTAGGCAGTAATTTCTTTGAAGTCCTTTCTTAAAACAAGTACAACTTTTCTGCTACTCATTCAAATGTACCAACATGCATGCAACAAACTGATTTTTAACTCTTCAGAATAAAATATAATGATATAAACTTTACAACAAAATTCTTTCTACTAATATTCTTACACAACCAAACCTCATTTTCAAATTTTCATTCAAAATTTCAGTGGTCGTCGTTGTTGTTGTATTTGTTATTTTTAAATCACTTTTTATTTTCATTAATGAAATCCAAACAGATGGCGGTAAGAGGTCCTACAGGCGGCGGTAGACCGCCGGTAACCGGCTTTTATTGAAACCCCTGGTTAAACATTTAACTCAATACCAGCATAAATCTATTTTCACTGCTATGTAGGCTACATGTACAAACTAAATTATATACATGTACAGTTTGTTTTTAAATGGCTAAGTAAATAGGTGAGCTCTAGAAAAAGTTTCATTTTCTCACAAACCCAAGAAACAGTACACAACTAGTCCTGTAGGATACTGCTACAATGCTAAAATTTCCACTTCACTAATGTTTTACTGTGTGATTCTTGTGGCACAATTATGCAGCATATGATGCAATTTGTGTAGTGCAGGAAATTAGATATGACTGACAACTTAGTTATGAGTGATACTGTAATCATAACATCTCAAAAAGGCTCAGGTTTACTCCCACTCCCTCCTCTATATTTTTGCAGTTTTATTACTTTCATTACTTTCATATTAACTTACCTATGAACCTTTCATAAAACAAACAACCAGCTACTCCACTTAGGAACACTAAAGACTAAAACAGGCAGCAAAAGTTATCTTACACTTTGACAAGAAATATAGCATTTTTGCATGTACAGTAACTGGGGGATTTGAGAAAAAAGTTTGATTTTATCAATGGTCTTGATGAGGCAAATAAGCCACAGTGTTCAAAGGGATTCTTTAGTTGTCATTTCATTCTGAAAGAGAGCTACCGCTCAACAATTTGGGGCACCATGCAGCTCTTACAAGGCCTCACAGTATTGGTTGTGAAAACAATAGACATAGAAATATAACAATGACTCTATCCCTAAAACAATAGAGCTGTGTGTTATGGAGAACCATGCACTCAGGGCTATTCCATCTATCATACACAGCAGGGTAGGGGGGGGGGGGGGGTGGGGTGGTGGGATACATTACATGGAATTGCACTATTATTTTAAACATGCATAGTCTACAGGCTGGTGTAAACAAAAACTTACCAGCATCACTTAAATACTTACAGGCGTTTTCCAGTCAGTGATTATTCTTCTCAGTAAACCACGTTCCTTTTCAGTTGTGTTACTAGTTACGTTCCTTACTGGCTGACTGATTCTCACTGCAAACAGCAAACAAAACAATGTTTTTACACTGGTCAGCTACAGTACCACCGTGTAGTTCTTTCAAAAAAGGACTTAACTTCTCCTGTATTGAGAAGACTTGCTTATCCGCTTTTCGGCCTAATAATTAGATGCCGAATACCAGGAAAAAAACTCAAGAACAAAATCAGGTTAGAGCAAGTGCTGCGTAGAGTCATATTGGTCCACTTGAGAAAACTAACTTAAATCCTTTGGAAACCTCAATTTCTGCCTGTAGAAAACCCGATTTAGAACAATTTTAAAGTGAAATTAACATAAAGATATCTACTACCATGAATAGATTGCCTTAACTTACAGGAACGGTGAGATATTTGTCCCAGTCGAGCCCACAACTGACCTCGAAAGGCGGCCATCTTGGATGTGACCAATTACTACTAGTCCCAACCCTCCGTCTTATCGCGCCAGTAACGCCTGGCCAGAACTTGCTCTTAACCAGACCCTCGCGTCTTTCTCGGCACCGTTTTACGGCATCAAACAGCTGGTATCAAATTATTCTCTTTTTAATTGCCGCTTCTTTGTCGGCTGAGATTCTACATGAAACAACTTAACACGAGTACAGGTTGTGGATACACATGGTCAGCCTGGAACAGGCTAGGGTCTGATCAAGTCAGCTAGTTTGGTACTGGCGAAGGTATTTTTGAAATATCATGGCGGCGACTACGCACTTAGCTTTTACCAGGTTGGCCTTTCTAGACGCTATTCCTGCAGAGCACATGGCCGCCTACATATCAGTGTCTTGCACAATACGCTGCCAAAAGTCTTTATATGCTATAGTTAAGAGGACCTTCTCAACCTTGATTCGTTTACACTGGTTTTACTGCTTTTCAAATTCCAGGTAAGTTAAATTTTCATTCAAACTCTTTTCACACCACCGCGACCATTTATCTGTTTTTCCTCGGCATAGTCATCTTATAATAAATGTTTGTCAGTGATAATCTGGTAAAGTATAAAAAATTTAACACATTTCTTACTCGATAATGCCTCTTCCAGTAGAAGAGATTCTCTTCTCTTCTCCTCCCCTCCCCCTCCCCCTCCCCCACCCACTTTCCCCATTCAAGGTTGTCCCTTCAAGTGTTAGCCTACAGTGTTAGTGTACAGCCATCCCCTCCCCTCAGAAAAAAAATTGAGAAGGGGCATCTGTGATTCACCTTTGCTCATCGTGTATGGAGGCCATGTGATATTTCCTGAAATGTGTGGAAAATGATTTGATTGGTTGTTACTCATAGACCACTACATCATGTAAATGAAGATTTTGATTGGCCTTAGTGCCTGTCATCAAAGCATAGCAGGCAATCAGAAAATTATCCCATTCATGGACAACTACACGAATGCGGCTATTCTTCTTCAGGGATTTCAGAGAAAAGAAAAGAAACTAAAAATCTTTATTGAAAGGTTCTTTAGCCTTACTAAAAAGCTTTAGGCTTTTAAGAGGTCAAAGAAAAACAATCAAATTCTGTCACAGCAACATACCTACAGAAACATAAAACCACAGGAAATACATGTAATAACTCAATTCGGGGGTCATGAAGCTGGAATGTCTCGTGCATATTTAGCCTGCAAAGTGCAGATGTATTTCTGGTCGTCACTTTTTTTGGAGGGAGAGAAGCGATGACCGGAAATACATCTGCGCTTCGCAGGCTAAACATGCATGAGACATTCCAGCTTCATGACCTCCGAATGCAAGAATTAAAGGCAAAAATAAGATTTGTTCAGGCAAAGTTTATGGTACCCTAATGCACTGGGATACATAATCTATCCACAAGAAAGAAACGAAGGAAAACCTGTGTTGCTCAAGCAAACTCTAAGGTCACGTTTCACACTGTCACAAGCTTATGAGTTGTGTATGACCTGTCAACAATTTATTTCAAACTAATGACTTTCCGTTTCCAGTGGGAAGGCTTGCATAAGATCCTAGATCTTTTCCTTAAGTCGCATGCACCGGCATTTTCAGACATGAAACTTGAGCTATGGAAATTTTGGTCGGCAGAAACTATTGTTTTTAATTTATGCAAAATTATTCCCATGCACAATAACCAATAGTGAACACAGACACCCCTTCTCCTATTTTTTCTCAGGGGAGGGGGCGACTGTACACAGGCTAGTCAAGTTAGGGTTAGGGTTAGGTTGAATTCCATCCTGGAAGCAGGCCTTAATTACAGCTTAAATAAAAGGAAAGATGGGCTTGAATCATGCAGAGCCTCAAAACTCTGCATCTACCTTGGAGGAGTAAGATGATACAGTGGTCTAAATTTTCTTACATAATTTAGTTGTAAGATCCAGCAATTTGAAATCTCTTTTATACTGAAATATTATAGCCCAGACAAACAAATGGGCTCTAGATTTTAAACAGTTCATTTACAGTACTAGAATAATGGACATACCGGTACAGGGTGAAAACAAATATGGTGATGCCTTTTTTTAATTGTATTTTTTCAATGCCCTATACATGGCTATCAGTAATTGCTAATGATTATTGTGTTAAATTTCTTTAAAAACTTAGGATAGTATGTTTTTTCGAAGGGGAACTACCTTAAAGATAAAAAAACACACATGTTGGTGCCCAGTACTCTGAACCAGTGAAAGAATTTCTTAGTCTTGTTCCACCTGAAATTATTCTGTGGTATAAAACAGGTTTCTGTAAGCCCCATGCCAAAAAAATGCAGAGCACTTTCTTCTTTCTTGCTTTCTTTTTGTTTTGCTTTTGTTTTTTATTTTATTTTATTTTTTGAGATGTGTTAAAATTCAAAAGACAGTTTGATAAAAATGCTTCAAAATTAACTGAAGGGGTATTTAAAGTAAAGCATCCATCAGTTATACAGGATTTGTAAAGCAGAGTCTGTGTCACAGTGATTTGCCTTTATTCTTCCTGACACTACTAGAATTGTTTGTTATTTGTGCATTCTGGAATGACATTTTGTTTTATCCTCCTGTCCCAAACATAAATGTTTGTACATACACTGTATATGTTAGTGGAGGCATATACCTAGCCTTATGAATATTGGAACTAAGGTGTTTAACTTGGTTGTACAAAGATATTATGGGAATAGATTAGACCCATTGATTAATTGAGTTCAATCAGTATAGTCAGCACAATCGTGTGTTTGTAGTGTCATTGTGTTTTTGTCTGAAATGCACGCATGGTGTAAAATACTAGCAAACCGTATATTAATCATCCTGCTTTTCTTTTATTTGAATAACCTTCGTTTTTCGCTGTAAACCTCTCAAAGCGAACACAGCTGAGCGAAATTTTCCGAGCCCAATCTTGCTGTTGCTATCTACATCCTCGTGCTGATTTCCAGCAGGTGCTACTTTGTTTCTTGCCACCATCGCCGCTCGTAGCCGCTCCAGCTGCTCTGAAGTTTGACGTTCAGTGCTGTGATTTACCGCGTGCTCACAGAGATCTGCTCCTAGTCTCTCCTCTTCCTCGGAGAATCTGAAGTGGATGAACTTGCCGATGATGTAGAACTGGGCAAAGGCGATGAACGCTGACCAAAGAGCAATCGTCAAACAAGCCAACAGCTGCACCCCAAGAAGTCGTATGTGGCCACCTTTGAAGACCCCGTATGTTTCTGAGAAATCCTCTAAGCGATCCAACTCGACAAAGAAGGCAACAGCTATCATGCCCCACAGTGCGCCACCAAGGTGGGAGGGTATGCATCCAACAGGGTCGTCAATCTTAAGCTTTTCCAACAACATCCAACCCATCACTGAAATCACGCTGCCGATAAATCCTATAAAAATGCTCTCCCCAGGCCGTGCGACGGCACAGATGGCTGTGATGCTTACCAGGCTCCCGAGAATTCCTGACATGAGAGTGGGAACATCGACACGCTTGAGGTAAAATACACTGAAAAGATGAGCGAAAATGCCACCGCCTATGGAGGCATTTAGAGTGCAAACAGCGGATCGGGAAGCAAGTTTCCACTTGCCACCACTCACCCCAAACGTACTGCCGCAGTTAAAACCAAGCCAACCCCACCAGAGCATGAATGTGCCCAGCAAAACATTGGTTGGAGAAGCCATCTTTTGTTGTCGGCCATCGCCTGTAAATTTGTTTCTTCTTGACTTAAG
Organism: Porites lutea; assembly: GCF_958299795.1. Lineage (NCBI taxonomy): Eukaryota > Metazoa > Cnidaria > Anthozoa > Scleractinia > Poritidae > Porites > Porites lutea. The sequence goes on from NC_133201.1 coordinate 1,377,710, forward strand.
CATGATTGTCCCCACTAAACCAGCCACGCCTCCAACTAAATGCACCGGACTAGCTCCACCAACATCGATAACACCCAGCTTTTTAAGCCAGCCATGATTCCCCCACACCCAGTAAGCAGGAAAACAGAACGAGAGCGTGTTTGTGAAAGAAAACACCATGTACGCTTGCAAATTGGCACGTTCCGCAATGGCGCCTGATACGATGGTTGTCGCAGTTGTTGCAAAAGATGCCTGAAAGAAGTACAAAGCGTAAACGCTGCCCATTGCCTCGTCTTTTGCGTCAGCGAAAAAGTTAGCTACGCCAGAGAAGGGATTTGTGAATCCCTCTGACTCTCCTCGACTGAAGGCGAATCCGAACATCCAGTAGGATAAGCCACCGAAAATTACATCCAGGGCATTCTTGACCATGATGTTGGTTTCATTTTTCTTCGATACCATCCCTGAATAGAATGAAAGATAAAGCAAATTAATCATCCTTTTTTTATTTTTCTTAACTCTGTGGTATCATAATTTAAAACTAACAGACCTGGACGATTTCTAAAACTATTCTGATAATTATTCTGTTTTAAAACTACTACTAAAAGGGTTGTTGGACAATACCTTTCCTAGGTAGTCATATATATATTCGTTCTCTCATTTGTTTCCACAAAGCCCGAATTTTATTTCTTTGGTTACGCATTTAGTCTTTGATTTGACAGCCAGTAACATGATCAGGACATTTACGTGTAAATTTTGAAATTCTTAGAACTTTCGACGAGGAATCCTCCTGCATCAGACGCGCAAAGCGTCACAACGCCTCTACTGAAGAAGATTACAGAAGAAAAAATTAATTATTCCCGTTGTTTAATCGATTCCTAAATTTCCGTTTTTGTCCCGATTTTTTTCGGCAATAAAGATCTCTTTTCAGTTAAATGACACGAAATAATTATTTGATGACTAAGGCCAGGGTTAATCCTATTGCTTTTATATGATGCGATCGACTCAAACAGACGAAATGAAGGTTCTTATGTAATACGCCCATTCAGTAAGTCAACTCTCTGAACCTTACACTGAACACTGAGGGTTTAACGAAAAGACCTTATCACCGTTTAACAGTGTTTGTATGAGAATCTTATGTGGAATAATTTTCGTAAAACGACGGCTCTGAAGAAAGTAGGAATTACAAACTAAAGCTACTCACCAAAGGATTCCGCAGTCTACTAACAAATTTTGGGAGCCGTACCTGTGCTTAACGGCCGTTTTACGGAAATTTTTCGACATTAGATTCTCATACAAACACTTTAATTTCTCACCCGGTTGGCTACCCGTTAAGATAGCTTCCAAACCCGTGAGAAGGTCTATTGACGCCTTAAGGTTAAACCTCACCAGATTCAACTAGACCAAATCCAGATATCATGGTGAAAATAATAAACGCGCTCGTTAAAATCCACACTGCATCTCCGGGACCAACTTCACCAGTGTCATTCTCGGCCTCAGTAGCAGCAGCTTGGGTGACATTTCCAGATATGTTCATGGACACCATTTTTCAATAATGTCTTGATTTGATGCACCAAGAAATACTTTCCTGAATAAATCAGCGAGTTCACCAAAAGTTTGCGACCTTGCAGACGAATGAAGAGATAAAGGAGGATTTTCGATTTGTTGATGATATGATAAATAATGCATACGTGCATTTCAGTGGGTGAATCTGTTTATGTTAAGTCTATTCAATTTTTTAGGCTGAACAGTGTTTTTCGATTTTGTAGAACATTTTTATCCTGGGTACAGCAAAAACGGCGGGCTTTTAGATCGGCATTCTCTGATTTTTTTTTATAGTGTGATTTCCTGTTCTAAATATATATTTTTTCTTTTTACTTTTTAATCGTTTTCATTTTTTATAATAGTTCAATGTTACTTAACCATCTCATATAATAGAGTGGAAAATCAGGATATTTTCGTCTCCTAAGCGAACTTTATGTCATGTCAGTAGGAAATGGTCAAATTAGCATGTCTATATTCTGAAACTCGGAGAATGGAGTTTATACAATATGACATTAGTTCCTTATCGTCATATTTCTAAGATACCCAAAAAAATCGCAAACTTGGAACCCTGAGAGAGCAAAGCTCGCGATAAGGTATTTGGAACAGTGCTGAATTTGCAATAAGTGTTATAAGAACAGTGGCAGTGACAGATTGTTGCCTTCAAGTTGCTACGATTTGTTATGGTTTAGTTTTATTCATCATCCCACCCAAAGCCCGCCCCCCCTCCGCTCTCTCTCTAAGGGTCAATTACGGAGATATGTTTTAACCGCCAGTTCTAACTTCTGAGTTTGTGGATTAAATACTATGGTGCAACTATTCAAATGAAACCACTTTAACAGTACTTTTAGTTGGTACCATATTTTTCTTGTCTTGTGATTTTACCAGACAAAATTTAATATTTTCCTTCACTTATGATTTTTGCGTTTGGCTACGGTTATCTATATGTACAGGATTATGAAAAGTGGTAAACTTGAAAATAATGTTCTACATACGCTCGACAGCTAGCCGTTGTCAGTGTAAATGGAATCAACTGAGATTGAGGCACTCTGTGCTCAAGTTTGCCTGAAGTTTGTAATACGTTGTAACCCTGCTGCTGTTTAAACAGTAGAAACACCACCTTCTCAAATTCAAGCTGTGGAATCTAGACGCTTCTGCCGGGTGGGGGGGAGGGGGGAGGAAAGTCTTAAAATCTGCCATAATCTTCTCCAAAAAAAATAGAACATAAGTCACTTTAAAGAAGCAAATTAATAACAACTTATACCGAATTTATCTCAATGGTCGTTTCTAAAGTTGGCGTTGGTGTTGTTATAAACTCCATTTCTATTCTTGATGCGAAAACAACTGCCGATAAAAATAGCCTTAAGAAATAAAACAAAGAAAAATAAAGTCATGGATCTTTTTTTGTTTGTGGCTCATTTTGTTCATAATTTATGACGAGTTTACGAGGTCGCACCACACGACAAAAAGGTCTAAAAGTCTAAAACCCGCTTGAGTTTTCTAGACTAGTCCGTGGATACTCTATACCTATTCCTAGGTAAACATTTCAAGGCTTTTGGTAGGTTAACTCTGAGCGTGAAAGCTGGGGCCTTCTTTGGCGTGATGCGATTTTTTTCCTTGCTTAATGATTTTTGGAGCATATCATTTCTGGGCCCAACTGTCTCATTCTGTTCTACTGACAAATAGTGCAAAATTTATTATGTTTATTGTTGTCTATTTTCGATACTGACTAATTCACAAAAGTTTCTTTTTGGAAGCCCTCCGACTGTCCCTAATTTAGTTAGTAATAGTAGCTGTAAATCGTTTAAATAATTCTATAAAAGTAAGGAAGGTTGACCCATGTTTCATTTCTTGGAATTATGATTCAACTAGCTATAAATCCAGATATTTTCTAGAAAAAGAAAATGAAAATATATGCGGCAAAATAGTTACGATAGGAATTAATATTGTGTTTCTAGTTTTGATTTCCTTAATAAAACAACATGGCAGACACAGGATATAGCGACAAACAATCAAATAAGTCTGAAAATTGTTGGATTTATTAAAAACAAACAAGTACCGCTAAAACTTGCTTCGTCGGCCGCCCTTAACTTTTATTATGAACCGATGAAATTTATCTATTTGTATTTTCTGTCCGTTTTATTATTTAAAAACCGATTCCGTAAAAGATGCAACAAACTGGTATTTAAATGACCCCAGAAACTGAAGGGATATCCTCAGTATCAATGAACCGATCAATCTTGTTTTGTGATTGTTAAATGTCTTTGTTGAATGAGTTGATTGAACATCATATTTATCACAGCAATTGACAAATGAGGAAAATGTATCCAGTGAAAATTTCTGACTTGTTATAAAGGGTATTATGATCTTCCATTCTACCATGATAATTTGCAAGGTTATAATCAGTAGAAATCATGGGTTTTCGAGCTTAAGAGATGTGAGAATTGTTAGCTACGATAGTGAGTGGTAACAAGCATAAAGGCCAAAGTCTCGATCAGAAAAATGTCTTTGTTTCCAATGAATAAAATGTATGAATCATTTATGAGCAGTGACCTAGCTACTGCAGGAATAACCGTGATTTCAACCAGAGCGCTATGGCTGCTAACGAGAGCACCGAACGTCCTTTAGAGGGTTTAACGGGGAGACCAATCGGTTATGATGATGCCACATGGATTCTTACCAGTGCCTTCATTGTTTTCACCATGCAATCTGGTTTTGGCCTTATCGAGTCAGGTATGTATACAACTACAGTACTGAGAACCACCAACAGAGAAAACCGGCGCTGCCACCATCAAATTTCTACAACTGTAAACTCGGGCCTGTTTCTCGAAAGTCTATATAAGTTTTCGGCCCTGGAAAGCTCTGTCTGTGTTTATACTCCAAGGATTCAATAGTGTTGCAGATTATATGGTAAAACTATCGACCAGCTCTTTCACGATTTAGAGTTTAAAATGAGGCTTGACGCCTGCAAAATTTTCCGGGTCTTTCGACAAACAGGCCCATAGAGCTAGAAATGGGACGAAAACTTTCAAAGGTATACGAAAGTTATTTGTCCTTAATTCTTCTTGACATCCCCGTTGAAACAACGGACAATTTAAGCACCTATTAGCTGAAGACAACGTAGAAGTACCATATTAAATAATTTCATATTTCTTGTTTGAGGGCTATTCATTTCCTTTTGAAAGTGATACGGTTTGGTTGCTTATGAATTTAGATTTAGACTGATATTTGTGACAATGACATAAGCAAACAATCAGAACCCAATTTTGGTCGTTGAGTTTCCCGCTTCTTATGAAATGCTTGATCAAGAGTTTTTTTTTTTTTTTTTGAATCTGGATTTTCTTGTCGGTAATATTCAATTTCTTTATTGTTTAGGTATGGTCACGATTAAAAACGAAACCAACATTATGGTAAAAAATGCCATCGATATCATATTCAGCGGCTTGTCGTTCTGGATTTTCGGTTTTGGTTTGAGCTTCGGTATCGACGAAGGCACGAATGCTTTCTCGGGAGTCGGCTACTTTTTGACCGAAGTTCCCATGGATAAAGGACAGGTGTATTCAATGTACTTCTTCCAAATGGCGCTAGCATCAACAGCGACCACTATCGTTTCCGGAGCAATGGCGGAGCGGACAAACCTGAAAGCGTACATGCTGTATTCGTTTGTCAGCACTCTCACCACGTGTTTTCCAACTCACTGGATTTGGGGAAAGAATGGCTTGCTCAAGGAACTCGGGGTCATTGATATCGCAGGATGTGCCGGTGTGCACCTGGTCGGAGGTGCCGCGGGTTTTGCAGCTGCCTTTATGTTAGGGCCCAGGACGGGGCGCTTTGAAAATGACAAGAAAAGGCCCCAGCCTTGCTCCGTGACTAATGTCATGCTAGGGACCTTCATGTTGTGGTGGGGATGGCTTGGGTTTAACTGTGGAAGTACATTTGGTATTAGTGGATGTAAGTGAATAATAATTTAGAATTTTCTTATTTTTTAGAAGTTTCTGTGTTAGCTATCGTCGAAATCTCACGAAAACTTGATTAAACGTCGAAAACAATCTTGTTCTGTGAAGAAAAGTGGGAGTTTAAAGACAACCTCCATAGAATGAAGACCGAATTGCATTTTAAGAAACGCTTCGGCAAATTGGATTTTGCCAGATAAACCCAATCGAACAACATTCATGTTTATTTCAAAAAGAAAGTTACATTTTTATTTGAATTTAATCCTGTAAAATTCTCTATCTGAAATTGATAGACTGAACTAATATCTGGGAGTACACGATCATACTTAAAGTAAGTGCCTTTCAATCTTCTCTTTTCAGCTAAATGGAAGCTAGCTTCCCGGTCAGCGGTAGCAACGCTAAATGGCTCAATCGGTGGTGGTATTCTTGCCATAATCTACAGCTACATCAAAGATGACGAGACACTCGATGTGCCTATATTTGTCACTGGCATCCGAGGGGGCCTGGTGTCAGTAACCGGGATCTGTGCCCTTGCAAGGCCATGGGAGGGACTGGTGATAGGCTTTTTTGGAGGGCTTTTCGCGTGTTTGCTGTCGGACTTGATGATTAAGCTCAAGATTGATGATCCCGTGAACTGCGTTGCCACTCATGCTGGGTCAGCGGTATGGGGTATGATTGCTGTTGCGCTGTTCGTTGAGCAGGAGAAAGATGAAGGATTCTCACATGCGCATGGATTGTTCAAGGTGTGAATATTTGCTATTGATTTGTACCAATTTTTATTCAAACTTTTGCGGCTCATTGATCACTTTAGTAACGAGAAGGAAACAGAGCAGAGTTAACTTTCGCAAAGACTTCTGGGACTGTCCCTGGGGACAGGGGAATGGCCAATGGCTAAACGGTGCATTGCCAGAAACGATCCCAGAATCAATTGCGGGAGGCATTTCGGCTCCAGTCCCTTTCAGTTCTCGTTACTAAAGTGGCGAATTAAACTTTAAAGCCATTAGCAGAATCGCATCAACTGTTTTCTGGAGAAACTTTGACGCAGAAAAGATACAATCTTAGCAGTTTAACACATTTTACTGTGCAAATATTCAAAGATATTTGCATCATGTCACAGCAAGAACGCTGTACGTGAAAATCTCTTTCGCTTGGTAACAAGGTGTTTGCTTTTGTTGCGACAAAGCTGCGCACAATGTTGTTTGCGGTAACTTTTCCCTTTTAACACAAAGGTGCAAATTAACACTTGATCATTTTATTTTGTCCCTTGCAGGGGGGTGGCTGGCGGTTGCTTGGTGTTCAACTTCTAGCTTGCGTGCTAACAGCGTCCTGGGCAGTCGTCACAACGGTAATGCTACTGTTTGTCATCGAGAAGACAATTGGAATACGGCTTACAGAAGAGGAGGAGAAAGAAGGCTGCGATTTGGTGGAACATGGCATCGGAGAGGACAGCGAGGATGAAGATGTCGAGAAGAGCAAGCCGCAACGAAAGAGAGGCAAGGCCTTGTTTGCTGTGTTTGGAAAGAAGGCAACTAATGAGGTAGAGGAATTCCATGCTGACGATGAAGAAGATCAAGAAGCAAAAGAAATGAAGAGCAAAGGACCTTTTGTTCTGAAAATGCCAGCGGTCGGTCGTAGTATTCGACGCAAACGCATCAGCAACAATCACCACGACACTGGGGGGAGCACTGCAGCCATTGTTACTGGCGAAACAGACACAGTGGTAGAAAAGACATGTCAGCAAACGTCCAACGGTAACAAGTCAGCGTTTTGGATGAGACTACCATCTATTGCTCGGAACCTCCGGCGTAAACAGGAGAACAAACGATGTTCTAACAAGGAACCAAATGCCACCGGCAGTTCCCCCTCAACAGATACACATGGTCAGGACGAAACAGTGGAAACTGCGAGTAAACCCCGTCGCGCACCAATTTCCGAACGAGCTGATAGCGAAATTTCACAAGCATCCGATGATCTGCGGTCAATCTTAAGTACAGAGTCAGATATCGAGGAATTGGTCAAAGCCGAAAAAGTGCAAAAACGTTATCCCATGTTTGAACAGAAACGAACGGAAGAAAAATGTGTACAGGTTGCTTGTGAGCATGGTGTGCTTATAGAAATGTAAAAAAGAAACTTGTATGCAGAAACTGATAATTGCCGTCGACTAACTTACAATGCGTATTATTTTTATCCTCTTTTTGACTGATGATTGTAAGTAAGCCTCAGAATGGAAACTATTAGTAGATTAAAATCTACGTCTGTACATGTCTACTATTTTCTAGAGTGCCACCAGGCCTAGTAATCTTGTGCCAATGTCAATGGTAGAAGCATTGTCCTATTAAACACTCCATAAACTAAAGGAAGAAATGGAAACAAGATTTTGTACTCAATGCGAAATATAAAACACTATTTCAGTAACTCGGAGAAACGGCTGGATAACATTCTTGAAGAAGATCAAGTTTTAACGTTCACAATTTCATAACAGAGAATAATGAAAGAGTTTGTCAATTTTTTTTTGGCCGCATGAATAGCTTAAATTAATCATTTAGATCTATTTATTTACTAATTTACTTTAAATAGTGATATTATTATCTATGTAGTCTGCGCTGCGGTAGTGGCCAACTCAAAAGCTTCACTTGTCCGACTGCTACGCGCTGTTCTAAAGCAATGCATAATTCAACATTGTATAAGTTAGTTCTGTTTTTTGTTCTTACTGTTATTGAATATTGTTTTTATTTGAATAAGTGTGATTGCAAAAAAATAACTTGAACTTGAACTTGCCTCCCGAAAAGAAAATTAAAGTTTGTTGTTGTTGTTAATGTTGTTGTTGGCATCCGTCTGTCTCAGGAGACAATGGAATCAGCGCCAAGGTTTAGTTGACCAGTGGTTAAGATACAGCCCCTGCTGCGGCTATACAGTCCGATTCTAGATCGGAAGGCTTTGTTGCAGTTGTTGCAGATGAATTCCGTGCTTGGTTCTGTGAGTACTGATGCTGCCTTCAGCCGCCTGCGCTCTCTTCTCTCATTCCACTGCTCCTCTCCTCTCCTCACAGTACACTCCTGAGTACCTGCCTTGACAGCAAGCCTCCAGTGTTGTCGGTTCGCAGCTACAGCTTTTCAACCAGCAGGGTTGATATTTGCCTGCCCGTCAGATCTCGTTTACAAACATCTTTGAAACGAAGGGAAGGTCTTCCTTCCGGTCTAGGTCCAGCGTCGTAGAAAATTAATAATAAATTAATATTAATTATTCCTAATTAATCTTAGGAATTTTCCCGTCCTCCATGCGGCTGACATGACCGAGCCAGCACAGCCGTCTCTGACTGAGCAAGGCGAACATGCTAGGTACTCCCGCCTACGTTAATTTATAGGAATAAATTAGTTTACCGTACTAAGATTAGATTTATAAATACTACGCTTATTCTACTCACAGTGTGGTAGCTTTCTACGTTTTTACCGAAAGAGGACATTTTTGTTTTAAGTATAGCAGTTTTCTTAATTACATATTTTATTTTATTTTATTTATTTATATTTATATCTTTATTTCTTAACTCTTCTTGATGTGTAAAACGTTGAAGAGTAATAAAGTAGATATAGATGTTGGCTACGTAGTTAGAATTGAAATTAACAAACTTAAAACCATCGCCCTATCAATTCATAGCATTTTCTCTCGCAATTGTTTTGTTTCCTGACTTCCCATAAGAATTTCAGAAGTGATTCTTCTAACCAGTAGCAATAAAAAAGAACGATTAATGCATCGATACTGAAAAAACTAATAACTAAAATCTGCAAACTTCGCTTAGTTCTCATCAGCTTCATCACATACTTCTTGAAAAGCCACATTCCCGGACCCCATTCTATTAATTTTAGTTTCCCCTAACATGCGTCAAAATAAACTGCAAAAAAAACTCTATATAGGGGTAACCCAATTACTGGTAACCCAGTAGTTTTTGTCGTGGCCCTCAAATAAGGACAGAAACAAACATTTGAAAATAAACATAAGAAGGTTAAGAATCTCAACTGGCCAGAGATAATCCAGTTGGCTATTTACAAGAGAAGCCGAGAATTTGAATTCGGGTAGGCACCGACAACAATATAAAGTCAGCTAGCGGCTAAGGCCAGCGGGAATTGAACTTGGTGTCTCTGGATCTGCCTCCTCCACATGCTTTCACAAGGCTTAGTCGACAAGCGAGGAGCGTTAGATATCCGCCAAAAAGTGATCGCGAGCGCCGGCCAGCCACGCTGCCTCCTTCAGCAACGTAGCATCTCAGTGCAAACACCACAAACACCTGTTATGTTTCACTGCTTCCGGAAATTTTTCAAGTCACCAACACTTAGCCTGTATGCACGATCATCATTTGCCGGCGTTAGAGTTATAATTACAGGCGTTTTTCTTCTAAAAGGCGAGAATGAGCTCCTTGCTTTCCTTTGCTCTTCACTGCCCATGCTGTGAAAGGTACTAAGTTCTGTTGTGGATTCAAGAGCTCTTCTCCACCTCTTTTTACTAGAATCAGTTGAAATGTCGCCGTTATCGTCTGGTTTGCATCCATCTTGGGTAGACTGGATGATGCCTGGGATATCTGCATTTCTTTGTAGAACGCCATCGCTTGCTATTTCATCATAAGATTCCTGATAATCTACCAACTCAGTGTCATCGATTTGGTTCCCATTGTTGTCGTTAAATCCTTGTTCTGCACTTTCCTGTCTCTCACCTGTCTGCTCTGGGACCACTTTATTTTGCAAAGCAGGAACTGGCTTCAAATGACACTCAGCATTTATCTGCGATTGGTCGATTCCATGTTCACAAGCGTCCGCTCCAAGTATTTCCTCCTTCAGCGACAATCTGAGCCCTACAGACTTGTCAATGATAACAAGTTGTATTGTAACAGTAACAAGAGTCCACGCAGTAATGGCCACACACGCCAACAGCTGTACTCCCAGTATTCTAACATGGCCTCCCTTGAAAGCACCATATGTTGATGAAAATGGCCTCTGAAGGCTGTCTTTCTCTACAAACAGGCCAACAGCTATCATTCCCCATATTGAACCACCTGCGTGGGTGGAGACTGCGCCGACAGGATCATCGATGTGGAATTTGTTGAGAACTTGCCAGCCAAAGATGGCGATAGCTGAACCAATGAAACCAATAGCTAAACTCTCTCCAGGCCTCACGACCCCACAAATGGCCGTGATGCTGACCAGGCTACCAAGTATACCCGCCATAAAGAAAGGAATGTCCAACCTGCAGAAGAAATTTTTACTAAGTATAGCCGTTTCTATGGTAATGAGATGAAATAAGCGACCTTCTGCGTGGCTTGAATGTCGTTTGCATTCATTTGATAGTTCTCAATGGTAACAGAACAAAACAACAAGGAAAACACTAAACCCGTGGTATAGCCAATACCCTCTCTTGCGACGAACCATGATCACCGCACAGTGGCAGCCATGAAGAGCGGTTTCTTTCTTGTTGATACTCATCGGTAAGACAAGAACACGACCCCCTTCAACGCCCTGTGTACTTGCCCTTTACTGTCGAAGCGACTGCTACACAAATATTTACTTACTGAGTTTGTGTTCGAGTTTCTTCCTTGCTGATTTATTTTGTTTCTTGGTTAGTCAGAGTTTTTTCTTATTACAAGAGACAATGCAACAAATACAAATGTGGCGGACCTCTCGAACGGCCTGGGTCTAGCTGCGCGAAAGGGAGGCTAGCGAGGCCTCCAGAGTTCTATTTTTGGCCTCTTGCTCATTGTTAAATTTTGCATCGAAATTTTTGTACGCTGTTATGGAAACTATTAATTGATGAAAAAAAGTTACCTGTTGCATTTAAAGTAGCTGTAGAATGTAGCAAACATTCCGCCACCACAAGAGGCATTTATGGTACACACTGCTGACCGTGAAGCAAGTTTCCATTTACCACCGCTGACCCCAAAAGTGCTGCCACAGTTAAAACCCAGCCAGCCCCACCAAAGCATAAACATACCTACATGTAAAAGTAATTAATAACAGTGAAAAAAGTATCGTCGTTAACTTGTGCATAATAACAAAAGTCAGAAAACAAAAAAATGAAAAGTAAAGTGAACCAAAATATAGGAGAGGAGTTCAGTAAACGAGAACAAAAAGGGTCGCAAGGGCATTTTAGGCACAACTTTTTGTCTAAATGCGGAGGTTAAGTTGTAAAGGTCATCAGAAGGTAATTCAATTTTTCTTTACGTGACGTGTTGAAACTGTCAAAGCTAGTCGATAAGTCTAGTCATTTGTCCGGAAAACGTATGGTGAACGCGACAATGGACCTGTTTTCTAGGCCGATTTCATCTCTGCGAGACCCTTTAGGTTAAAAATTGGCCCGGTTAATCCCTCTTAGTGCGTAAAGTGGCCGATATGTTGGGACTACATATCACCCTGTAGTCAGTGTCTGGCCCCTAGGTAGTAGGGACTCGCTAAAATAAAATAACTCAAGCGAAGATAGCACGCGCGAGATCTGGAGAAGAGAACTCTCCTCCCCCAGCCCCCACTTTTCGCATCACTTTTTACTGCACGAGCTATCTTAGAGCCTGGAACAGGCTAATCATAATGTTTACAGACGGTAAAGGACGAAACCTACCAAGTAAAACGTTAGTTGGACATCCCATGTTATGTCTTAAAGATTTACCGCCTGAATCGTTTTTGAATCTTCCGACTCGAGGCTTCAACATCATAGTGGCAACTAGCCCCGCTACTCCTCCCACCAGGTGAACCGGACTGGCTCCTCCCATGTCAATCACACCCATTTCCTTTAACCAGCCTTTTTCTCCCCACACCCAGTGGGCTGGGAAGCAGTATGTCAGGGTGTTTGTAAAAGCAAAGATAATGTAGGCTTTCAAGTTCATTCTCTCAGCGACTGCACCCGACACTATGGTTGTTGCTGTAGTCGCAAACGAAGCTTGGAAGCAGTAAAGAGCGAACACCTCTCCCATGCGTGTCTCTTCTGCGTCCGTAAAAAAGTTTCCGAATCCAGAGAACGCGTTCACACCATGGTCATTTCCAAAAGTAAACGCAAAGCCGAACATCCAGAAACCTAAACCACCAAATATCACATCCACTGCGTTTTTTACCATAATGTTTGCTTCGTTCTTCCTAGAGACCATACCTAAGGATACAAGCATATGAGATGACGCAACATCAGCTATTAGGCTAAGCTCCAAAGGGGAAAAAGAAAATGCAGGTAAGTTAGTATTTAATTCATTTTTACGGTAAATTTTGTAAGTACAGATCGATTTGCCATTTGCCTGTTCCGCATGCAGGAATGTTTAATCTAATAGATATTTTTCATCGCGGTTGTCATCTGTCGAGGGATATTTTTGTCTTCCGAGCCACTGCCTCTTTGCATGACGTCAGACTTCCCCTTTTCCTATCGATATCACTACGAATGACGTGAATCGCACTGATATGGTGGTTTTACATCCTTTTTTCCAAATTTGGTCCACACTTGCTGGCTGGCGGACTTAAGCCAATCAGAAAAGGGAAAATAAATCGAACGAGTATTGGGATATGATTATGTGACACAATCAGCAATAAGAAAAGTAAATCTGGATATAAATTACCTTGTCTTTTGGTAAATAGGTATTGATAATAAATTACAGGCAACATATGAATTTGCACGGGAAAACCGATGATTGTCATGATAAATATAATATGAAATGTAAAAATCAAGAAAATTTTCTTGTATTTTTCAACGTGCTGAATATTGCCGCTTTAATAAGTTGCTATTTTTCGAGAACCATGGTGTTATTTACTTCGAGTGAATGTCAAAATTTTAAAATACGCGATGAAAAAGGAGAAAAGCCAGACGCGTATTTTGAAAAACTTTACATTCACTCGATTAATTGCGTTGCACAGTTTCTTCAATTTTTGGTGTTTTTATGTCTACAAGTGTTGGTCGAGGAAATGTTGAAGCCGGAAAAGTATCGAAAAATGAATTACCATATTTCAGAGTTTAGAGGAACATATCGCCTACGAAACGGGAAAGTTTTAAGCAAAAAAAGTGTAAACCAAATATGTATAAGCAAGTTCGCGGTGTCGAAGCTGTACATTCAATGAACGCTTCTTATTCGAGAACGTTTGAAATAAAAAAAAGAGAGAATACAGCCACCATCAGGGACAACTAGTAATAATTAATACAACTTACCAGATTCTACAAGGCCAAATCCAGAAATCATCGTAAAGATGATGAATGCACTTGTTAATATCCACACAGCGTCACCGGCACCATTCATGCTAACTCGGCTACTAGAGCTTCCGCTAACCGACTCCTCATCGTTCATTGTTGTAGAAAATGTTGGATTAACCGAGAAGTTTGTCGGCGCTTCCATCATAGGTGCCCAGTGAATATTTGGGCAGACCGTTTTGAGACGGCGAAGATTGTTGAAAGAAGTATCTCTTGTGTTTACTTGAAAAGTGACCATGACGTTCATGAAAAGGCAAATAAAGTGTTATATTATTAAAAATGCCTGTGATAAAATCTCTATTTTATCTCCTCATGTCCTGTTGAAAGGGATGAACGGTGTGGCAAAAGATACACAAGCTTTTTTAAAGAAGAGGGAAAGTAAATTCAGGGCAAAAAAATTATCCCGACCGGTAGCTATGTGCAGATAAAGGAACGAACAATTTTCTAGATCGCACCCTTTTAAAAAGGATCAATGCACCGCTATTCAAGAATTATAAGAAGTAAATAAATAAATGCAATTTATGCGAATAAATGCAATTTTGTATTTCATCGATTCTGCAGTGCTGGCGGGTAATAACTGACAGATACAACTCGTCTGTAATTTAGACAAGCCTTCGACTACACAGTATACTATTAAACGGCGAAGTCTCCTTGAACGCTTAATTTTCGATTCGAAGATTATATAAAAGATCCAATTAAAGTACAGTGCGTGTTAAATAATTTAGTTTGATATACGAAATTTCTAAATGTCTCTTCTGTGCGGTTCTTTCCATGATTAAGTTGCAGAATAACGTTGCAATAACATTCTCCTTTGCTAATGCACAGCTTATACTTACCTTCGTTACTGTATGAAGCTCCTCAATCAAGAAAGAAAACCAATTCTTTCATCTTCCCTGCCTCAGTTGTAATTCAGTTCTTTCTCCTGTACTTAAACGAAAACGACACAATTTGTGGCGAAAGTAATGCTTTCGTGTTATATACCTTTAGGCTATTTCCAAGGTATAGCCACGTCCCTATTCCAGACGTGATGCAAAAATTTCCTCTTGAATTTCTTGACTTGTACTCACAGACGTCAATAGCAGATTTAAATGCAATGAGCGAACGCCTTTATTGAAACGTGCCGCCGTGACAATGGATTTTTTTTTTATATTTAAATAATTTTCGGCGGGGTAATCTCTACAGGTTTTTTTATGGCGCAATATAATATTTTGAATAATTGAACGGTTAAAAAGTGACTGGAGGGATCTTACTCATTTGAATTGGTTTATATATTTCATCTCTTATATTCATCATGTCTCTTTTATATTCATCTGTCAATGAGGCAACGTTAGTGCCGGGGGGGGGGGGGGGGGGGTCACTCCGTATAATGGCCTATACTGGGAATGTCCGCCCGAAAGGGGACTTTATAGGTGTGTGGAAGGGTAGGTAAATCTGTCATTTCGGTCGTCAAAGGGTTAACAAATGCATTATGTGGCTGTGAAAAAGTCGAAAAAGCGTGCTGATGTTTTAAAAGGGATACAAAGTTCTAAACTAGGTATATGAAAGGGGTACCATTTGTCAATAGAAGGTAAACAGAAGGGGTATCGGGCCTTTTCTGCCAAAAATGGTATATAAAAGGGAAAGGGAATGGACCTTGGGGCGGAGCCTCCCCGTACAAAGCTCTGTTAAGTCCCCCCTACCCCCGTTCGCAGCATAATGCACCTGCGTTCTTTTGGTACAATCAACCAGATATGCTTTTATAGTTGCTTTCACTAATGTGTAATTATTTTTATATGGTTTCAAAATAAGTTAGTTCCGCCGTTGAATTCTACTCCGTACGGTAGCAGGTAGCAGCCAACTCGTTATTTCTAGGGGTTTTCTATTTCTTAAAAACGCAAAGAGTACAACGACTCTGCTTTAATTAACACTACATGATAAAAGGTAGGAAAATCGATTGGATCTCAGGTAGTTTGATAATTACTCGCCATTCCATTTTCATTCAGCTTTGAAAACCAAAAAAGTAAGAAAGTCCTGTTAGCAGAAAAAAAAAAGATCCTAAAAATCTCTTGATACTATTACATACGATAGATAAAAATGAAATACATTTTGAATAATGCATTTTTATCATCACTGCTATTTTTTTTTACATATAGCTGGCCATCGATCATTCTCCGTCTTTGAACAAGGACTCTTGACCAAAAAAACTGTTTAAAAAATAAAGATAAGCTTTTTCCTATAATGAAAATCATGTCATTAGTGATAGTTGTTTACTTATGGACTGGATTGGGAACGAAAAACACTGCGCTTCACATTTAATTTATTTTTTTCGTTTCACAATTTACATTGCAAGTGACTGTCAGGCGATAATTAACAGCGAAGAATATATTTCGGAGAAGGATTATTATTTTAGATTCGCCAACTTTACACGAGAACTGAAAAGCAAAATACTGACCAAAAAGCAAGATAAGAAAAAGAAATAAATTATGAAGCGAACATAAGTATATCGAGAGTGTTTCTTTGAACGAGTACGCTGTATAATTAGCACCTGCAAGACTTCTACTGGTTATATTTTTAGCAATAATTATTTTAAACGCCTACTGCTTTGAGTGAATACCTTGTCTGATAAACCCAAACATTAGGATGCCCACCTATATACTTTACTACTTTTAAGACCTTTTAACCATTTCTAATCAAATGGGTTATGAAAAGGCCACCTTAATAACATTTATTTTAAAAAATATGATATAGATAATTTTCTCTTCGTAAAATCAGAAAGTCCAGCCAGAGTGTATTTCAAGAAAATAGCTATCTAAAGGAAAGAAAAATGCGTAACTTAAACCTCAGCAATGCAAAGCCTGCTACTCTATGAGGGGTTTTAGTGCAGCCTTTTTCTAGAGTAGAATCCTATTTGTTCTCGATTCGCAGGTGAAGGAGATCTAGTCTCCAATGAACTGAGTGATATATCAGTAAAATGGATGATAAAATCAATTATTGAGAAAGCCAGCTTATTTTTGTCAACAAAGGCACAACACAATAAAAGTTTTGTAAACACATATCATATCTCTTAAAATTACGTAAGAAGTTTACAGTTTTGTGTACGGTAGGGGATAAAGTCATCATCATGTGGTCGTTTTGGATTTGAAGGGTCGTTTCTTGAAAACAGTTTATTTTAAGTGAAACTTGAAAACAGCAACAAAATCGCGATCACCTTAAGCAACTACAAGGATGAACGAAACCCAAAACATTGCCAACTTTTCAAGCAACTCTTCGAGCCAGTCGCCTCCTGCAGATGATGCCGGGTCACTTAATTCAGACGATGCAACCTGGATTTTAACAAGCGCGTTCATCATTTTTACAATGCAATCAGGGTTTGGACTTGTAGAATCCGGTATGATCAGCTCTAGAGTTCCTTTTAAACTTTGAAAACTATGAATGCGTTGAAAAGTTTAAGATTTATTAGAGTGGTTTTTTTAAAGAGTTTGACATCGGTGCAGGTCTGAAAAAAAAGGAGTATCTAACAACAAAGATTTAATTAGGTAAATCATCTTAGTGCGTCAAAGCGCCGGACTGCAGACAAGCATAAAGGAATTTTATTTTAAAATATCTTAAAACTTTAAAACTTAAAAGCTTAAAATTATTAAAGAACATGAACGAGTGATACATCAACGAATGATCATACTAATTAAATTAACTACTAAAAAAAATTTAAAATATTGGGTATTCTCTCAAAAATTCGTCGATGTTTTTTTTTCACTTCATGGCGTGTGAAAAAAATGTTTCGAGATTAAGATTTGTTTGCTTTAATTCCTAAATAGGTATGCAGTGGTGAATTTGTGGTAAATATCTGTAAACTTGCACTCCTTTTTACTTCTCCGTGACATGTAAGGAGCTAGCAGGAAAAGATTTAAGCCTAAATTAATTTCTATTGAGATTAGAATCGTTCTTTATTCAATCTTTAGGTCTAGTTTCCAAGAAAAACGAAGTCAATATTATGGTAAAAAATGCTATTGACGTCATATATGGCGGCCTTTCCTATTGGTTGTATGGATTTGCTTTCAGTTTTGGTCTAGAAAAGGGAACCAATGGATTTTGTGGAATAGGTAAGATAAGCTGATAATGAACTGCCATTATAAAATTGCAAATAAAATAGTATAGCATTTATTTGCTTCTATGTTATTCTCGATAATCTACAGCATCTTTTTCTTTGGCAAAAGAGAGTTTCCTCCATATCCTTAACTTTATATTTATTACCCTTCTCTTGGTAACCAACCTAAGACTATGTACACACACTATGTAAAATGTCAGCAAGTCCACAGCAACAAACCAATGAGTGGTGTCGGATCTCCCAGTTGTAGACCTGGATCAGTACAATTAAACTTGTAGACAAATGTGAAACGGCAAACTGATCCTTACGGCAAGGCGACGAAGAAGTAACAAAAGAATAAAACAGAAAAATTTATATTTGAAACAAATCGCCCAATTTGTTTAAATATATTTTTTGTTTTATTCTTTTTTTTTACTTCTTTATCGCCTTGCCGTAAGGATCAGTTTGCCGTTTCATATTTTTTTTTATTATATGGAGGAGAGTGTTTTACTGGGAACTAAACCACTCGTAGATTCCATCCGCCACTTCATCCGGGACCCGAGTGGCGTATTTTCCGTATGTCACCTTTGTGAGTGTCGTATCGTTCAATGACGTCACGATTCCCGCCTTTTGCTTTTGTTGAATTGGTTTCTCCATATAATAAAAAGAACATTACACGTTGGCTCGAAGATATGAATTTTATGTTCTCGTGGCAAGAACAATATCTCACTCGTTCGCTTCGCTCACTCGTGAGATATTGTTCTTGCCACTCGAACATAAAATTCATATCTTCTCGCCACCGTGTAATATCCTCAATATATACACACACTATACCGGATAGCTTTTGCGCATGCGCGAAAACTAGACCAGATAGGGCTTCTGTTCACACATAAGAACGTTGATTTTTGGCGCGATTTCTGTAACGGAGTGAAGCTGTGCCACGCCGATCTCTTAAGTGGAGAGTCACATATGGGATAGGTGTTCCTACTTTTCATAATAGCTTTTCTTGTCGGCACGAAAGGCTATCTGGTACATAACCTAAGATAAAAAAATAAAACAAAATAAAACATTGGGACTGTTCGCAGGTTTTCTGTATTTCCATCCTGACTGACAAATAGGTTTTCACAAAAAAATCATACGTTTTGGCAATATGAACTGAAAGTTTAGATGTTGAATATTACAAGTTACAGAATAAAAGTTTGCTCGGAGGAAAACATACGATGAATTGTCTTTCTGTTCTGTACTCATTCAATGTGTTTATCTCAGGTTATTTTGCAACAGATGTGGAAGCTGAGGAGGGAGATGTGTTCGCTTTGTACTTCTTTCAAATGTCATTCGCTACAACTGCCACCACGATTGTATCGGGCGCTATGGCAGAAAGAACTCATTTGCACGCTTATACCATCTTCTCTTTCACCAACACTATTTCGTACGTTTTTCCTGCTCATTGGATCTGGGGAGAGAAAGGATTTCTCAAGGAGATGGGTGTTATCGACTACGCAGGTAAAAATTCCAAAAAATGGCAAGAGTCCCACACGGTTAATATTTTTGCAAAGTTGTCTCAACGTCTGGCAAGAATGATACGTAAAGAGGAGCTCGGTAGCCGTGTGATTTTTCTCCGAGGGCTACCTCTTTCCAAGTCAAGAGTCTCTTCTGAAGGCCATTTCTAACCTTTTGAGTTTTGTATACACTAGGAAGTATTTCCAAACTATCAATAAGAACTGGCTCGCGAGTATTCAATTACTGCACGCATGCTCACATGTTAAACCTGGGATGCGGGTTCTTGTCCATTTTCGTTCCCAGAGCCACTTGGCTTTATTTGTAACGACCGAGCTCAAAAGAAACAGAAGGCTCTGGGGACGAGAAACGTTCGAAAAGACGTTGGTACAGCGCATATTCGGGCTTCTCCATGTTCTCAGAACCTTTGTTTGTTCAATTGAGCTTAAAATAAAGAAAACAAATGCGCTCTTAAAACATGTGCGGCTTTAGGCATCCACTTCTCGATAATGATTGTGAAAGATTCAAATTTATTAACTTACTTTCACTAAGCGGATCAAATGAATTATGCAAATCATACTCAGTCTCATCCAATAGCTGCGAAATAATTTTAATTGGCTAATTTCAGGTTGTGCAGGTGTTCATCTTGTTGGAGGAGTGGCTGGTTTGGTTGCTGCTATGATGCTGGGTCCTCGTCAGGGTACTTATAACAAATCAATTAAGAAAAGCCAGCCTGGATCACTCACAAATGTCATGCTGGGGACCTTTATGCTGTGGTGGGGCTGGCTTGGGTTTAACTGTGGAAGTACATTTGGAATCAGTGGAGGTATGGAGTAGGTCCAAGTTACAAGAAGGCTAGAATTAAGGCACTAATCGAGTGTGGAAATTTTAACGCACTATTTGGATTACTTTCGTCCTGATAAGAGAAGTCTAACTGGACACCAGAGAATTGATTACTGCACTATGTCGATTTAAATTTTTTAGACTGACAGGGTGAACTTTTCTGATTTTCTAAATAAATTATTTGCCTGAAATCTCGACCCAGCAAAGTTAATTAATTGATTGATTATAACAGTTTTAAGGTCTAATTTCTTGATGGAATAAACTATTACTTGCCAAAGAATAGAATACTGAACAAAAACTTCTTTTACAATAAAACTGCCAATAGTCCAGTTTCGAGTTCGCTATGACCGCTGAATTAAAGAAGTGAAGACGCATAATTACAGGCATAGCCTCCATCTGAAGTAATATATTCACAAATTCCAAGGAGAAAAAGACCTGTTTATTACTCTGTCTATGTGTATTTTCAAATTTCAAACACTTACTTGGCGGAATTTCTGAATATTTTACTCTATGTCGAGGCTAACCCTGTATAAATGTGCCGTTAATGTTTGTATTTAGCGGTAATTTTTAATTCGAAACTGGACTATCCGATGCATTTTTATGTCTAAAGATAAGCCATCTGACAATGAAGCTCACGAAAGAGTGAATGGAGCGTATATTGCAGTCATAGCTTAAACTCCTACAAAAGCAAAAGTTCATAATATTATGATCTCTTGGTAAAAGCTAATACTAAATACTGAACAATTCGAAAGCCAAATTAATTGGTGTATTAATTTCCACAGCAAAATGGCTGCTTGCCTCAAGGTCAGCGGTAGTGACTCTGAACGGCTCAATCGGTGGAGGTTTACTGGGAGTGATATACAGCTTTGTGTATCGCAAGCGGAAGTTGGATGTTGCTGTGTTTATAACTGGTATACTGGGAGGTTTAGTGGGTATTACCGCTATCTGTGCAATGTGCAGGCCATGGGAAGCATTCTTGATAGGATTCATTGGAGGGTTAACGGCTTGTGGAAGCTGCGACATTATTGACAGGTTTGTGTTGTTATTGTAATAGAATAATCCAGTCCAACTGCAGCGAATATTGCGAGAGATTAGGAGCCCATAACCCGGAGCGAGGAAGTTCCGTGCGCTTGTGTCACGGCGTTTTCACGGACCAGTTTATTTTCAGAACGGTTTTCGCTCGAATTTTGAATCTCTTTTTAATTCCACAAACCAGTCAGAAAAACTTACAGACCTGGAAATGATATTTTTTGCGTTTTAGTAACGTTTAGTTTTCCTTTTTGATATTTTATACTTCAAATGCGCTCATAGACATGGTGGAGATTCTATTTTCGCGGTAAAAAGTGCCCTAAAATGTGTCTAAAAATAAACTGGTCCGTAAAAGCTCCGTGACATAGGCCTAGTATGGGAGTTGCTCGCTCCGAGTTATGGGCTCCTGAATAGCTTTAGCTT
Source organism: Porites lutea (assembly GCF_958299795.1). Classification (NCBI taxonomy): domain Eukaryota; kingdom Metazoa; phylum Cnidaria; class Anthozoa; order Scleractinia; family Poritidae; genus Porites; species Porites lutea. Next base: position 1,399,235 of record NC_133201.1, read on the forward strand.
TTGTCTTATGTTTTCCCAATGACGGTCTCAGGGGAATTTGTTACTTTGTCTTTTCATAAATTATGCGTACATATGCATGCTAATAAGACGAATATAAAAGAAACAGTTTTCTAAAGTATTATCACGTAACCTCCATTGGCAAAACAAAACATGCAAGTAAAGAGGTCTATTCGCGAATCGCACATCTCCCATAATGCACCTTGCCTACCCCTCACCCCTCACCAGCCGCACCCGCTCCCCTAACAAAAAAAATCCCATAAGCATTGTCCTCAATTTTTCTTGTGATGACCGTAACGCAAAATTTGTCGAGCAAACAAGGTGTATCATGGGAGATGTACAAATGGTGAGTGATGAGATATAAACCTTATTGCAATAACAATATTAGGTTCCAAGCGGCGGTGAGCTCGAGCAAAGAGAGACGGCTGTATTCACAGGCCACTCTCCCGTAGGATAAGGAACACTGGCTCTAAACTAAAACGAAAACCGTTGATCTGAATAATACGCCGATAACCTCTCCTTAGATTCAAAATTGACGACCCCGTAGGATGTATCGGAACACACGGTGTTGCAGGAATCTGGGGAATGATTGCAGTGGGCCTGTGGGTCGAGGAGGAACCGCTGGAAGGACTTTCCCCTGTGCGTGGGCTCTTCAAAGGAGGCAGTGCCAAGTTACTTGGTGTTGAGATTTTGGCTTGTCTGGTAATTACTGCTTGGTCTGCCTTTACAACGTGGTTACAGCTATTCCTTATTGGCAAAATCCTTCCACTCAGGTTGACGTTTGAGCAAGAGATGATAGGTACGTTGGCTCGATAAACCTAAAAGTCCTAATTACGCTTATTTTTATTTATGTTACATAGTTCGTTCACTTAGGTAGTCTCATGATTATCGGTACAGGGTAGCTGAACATTAAGGGTCTTTTATTTAAAAGGAGTTTAGACCCTGTTTAACAAAACCGCGTTGTAAGCCATTTTCAGTTTGCCCAACGCTTTTGATCTAAACATCATTTATCGTGAATAATCTCAATATAGCATATAGCGTAGACTGAAAAAGCAGTCATTTTCTTAAATTAACTCACTAAGAAAGAGATCTCAAATTCTAAGCATTTCTTAAACCGCTCCTTTAGTTAGACTTCGTTTAAATAACGGACCGTAAGTGTTATAAATCTCAACGCCGTTTTTTTTTTTCTTTTTCACTCACATCGATCTCTTTGCGCCGTCCCCACGTTATAGCAATCTTGTTCCCAGATTCTCTCTCCTGGACAGGTAGGAGAGAACCCTGGGAACAAGGTTGCCACAGTCGAACGCCCAGAACAGGCCCCATACTCTTAACAATTATTGAATTAGGCTGAGTATGATGTGGAGAGTTAGCCTTCCAAATATGGAATGCGCCGGCCGGCTGGTTATGAAGCCAGAGGATTGGAGCCAAACAGAAACGGTCAAATACTGTGTGAATGAACTATAAACAGTAGACGCATTTGGCTGTCCAAAAAAGGAGACAGAGACTATAATATTATCACCCTTTAATAGGGAGAGCCAAGGACCAATCTTATTTATTTATTTATTTTTTAGGTGCGGACAAGCTGGAGCACGGTATAGATTGTGAGGACTCTGAAGACGAACTTGCTGACTTCCGAGATCCTGGCCTTGAAGGAGAGGATGGGCTAGACAGTGACAGAGAATTAAGAAACAAAATTCACGGCGTTGCACAAAGAAACGCAGAAGGCCACTCCTTCACCTCCAACGCTGAGATGGAAGAAATTCTTTCCCTTCAGAACCTACCAGGTTGCGTTAATTATGGTTTTGAGCGTAAAAACTCTTCCGAAAGTTTGAGAAACAGAAAGTTGAAAAATGAAGTTGGCGTACAAGTTGACTTGGGCGATTAATTTAAAACGGTTTTTGACTCTTCTATCCTTCTTGATATTTTTTGAAATTTGTTGCAGTGGATTGGGAGATCCTTTAATCAGCGAGAAATAATTGGCCTGCGAGCAGAGGTTTTTCTCTTGCATGGCTTTAAGCGTTGACAAAGTCTCTCGCGTCGCTTGTCATTCGCGTAATAAACCAGCTGTACGCGAATGACAAGCAACGCGAACAACTTCGTAAACGCTAAAAGCCCTGCAAGAGAGAAACCAACGCTCGCAGGGTAGAAAATATCGGAAATTTCAGGAACTATTTAAAACGTTATTTTAGATTTTCAATTTATCTTTTTCATATACAGCTATTTCGAGAAAGATTGTCGGAAAAAATGAGCACGCGACAATCCCGAAAGGTAATATGGGATTTGATCAAGACGCTGTTCCTGACACTTTAGCTGTCGAACCTACTTTTGCTGCTTTCCTTTAGCACTCGCAAACATACGTCCATGGTCTCTCCTGCCATTCTTTCAAATTTCTTTGAAAAACAGTGAACTCAAAACCACCCACAATAGCTTTCGGGGTTGTCGCGTGCACTTTATCCAACAACCTTTATCGAAATTGACACATTGGTTGAGACAATCAGATAAACTTTTGCACAGAATATTTGAATCGTAATGATAAAGGGGTTTGTGAAAAAGGACATTCCCCATCGCTTTTTCAAACGGGATAACATTTAGTTATTATGATTACTTGATGCTGAAACTTACGTTAACTTTATGATTCGTCTTGGGACATGGTAACATTATAGCGTCGTGAGTTACGTGAGAAAATCGATTCCTAGTAGAAATTCCTTTAACATAAAATCGTTGGGGAAAAATTACTTCCTTTTAATTTCCGGCGCTACCAAAATTTTCTGAAATGTTTGAAAATATCTGTCAACTACACATGAAGATTTTGATCGGAGATAAATTAAGAAATGTGTGTCGATGTCTAGCGTGAGACAGAGCCAGTCTCGCCGAGATTATTGGTTATCTTTCACTTACAGAGCTTCAGTTTTATAAAATGTATATCGTCTGGAATCAGTAGAATTTTCGTCGATGTCATGGTCCATTTCTTAAAACAGTCGGAACATCAAAGTAAAACGGTGTGTTTCAAGACGAGTAAACCAAATCAATTACCTACGTGAGGGCTTTTTTTTAAATTCACGCGCAAAAATATTGAGATATTAGTTATCCTGAAATCTCTATACGTTTTTGATTAAGCAAGCCTGGGCATTATGTTGATTAAGCAAACCTGGCCATTATTCGAGAAAACATTTGATAATCATCTAGAGTTTCAAGTCTCTGTCATGATGTCTGGCAATTATTAGCAAACGAGTTAGTCTGGTAAATACCCTCCGTTAGTGTCGTAGAATATTAACCCCTTCACCGTAAATGGAATCTTTTCCTCAGAATCATTTCTTCTTCACTACCTTTTTATTGGAAGAATACAAAGGAAGACACCTCTCGCCCAAAATTTCTGAACTTCTGATATCATATCATTATTGTTCTTTAAGGGAAATGGAACACGAAAAACTTCATATTTTACTGCACTTTTTACCCTTTAATCAACGACAGTCTTTTTCATGAACTAATGAACGACAAATATCCTCTTCACTCACTAAGCACAAACGAAAGGATATTCTTTCTCATAAATAACCCAAATCCCCTAATTTGCAAGAAACTTGGTCACTTTATCTTCCTGGCCTCTGAAAAACGTAAGAGTACAACAAAAGATTACCGTCTGGTAATTTTCTCTATGAGTGAATTTATCCCTCAGTTTAGCTATCTTTTAATATTATTTTATTTCATCGTTGTTATTGTAATCGACAATACCATTTATTCGTTTGGAAATGCCAATAAATTGATTAACTGATTGATTGATATATTTATTCCTGCTGACAAATTGATACACTGGAAAAATCTTACGAAATTCCTGTTTTACAGTTTGAGGAATTTCGAATAGGTGGCATGAGGGCGAGCAATTTTATGACTAGATAACAAGCTTAACCCCCTCTTTTTTTGTGCAGAAACAAAAGTGAAAGCACCGAAAGATTTTTCAACTTCACCCCATTTTAATTGTGTTCATGTTTGAGTTATTTTTTTGCTTGCACCTGAATATGAGGTAAAATCCAAGATGGCGGACTAGGTAAGCGCCATTTTGAATGACGTCACGGGTAACCTATTTCTTATACTACTTACGTCATCGAATAGTGATCATTACAGTATGATTTTGTCTGGTAATGGAAGTGAATTTTTTTTGCAACTGTTGGCCTGGTTCGGCACGTAGTTGAGCTCGGCAAGAAAATATCTAACAGTATTTTATGTATAGGCAACACGTCATAAAAATCACTTTTTTCCCCTTTGAAAACAGAGTCATGCAGCACATATGACTTATTTGTTGAGCAAACCTAATTTCGTTTACCAGCCCTCAACTGAAATAGGAAAAAATATAGATAGAAATAGATACAGTACGCTGAGTTGTAAAAAAATCGTAAAAGATACCCTCATACGTAGATTTTTCCATGGCCATCCCGATCTGACTGATTCTAGGGATGGCACAATGGACAAAAAAAAAACAGTCTGAATGTACATTTTAAATTTTTGTCACAGTTTAACAAAGAAAATATCTACATAGCTTCAAATGTTGTAGCTGAACTGATTTTCAATTTATAACTGAAATCTTTGCCCAGCACATGCGTTCCAACGGACGAACATCTTGATACGAAACTTATATGATTCTTGTGAGAAATTTTTGAACTCATCCTCGAAATAATTTTCAATAAAGTGAGCAAATTTTTTTTTGAGATGTCTATAGATTGAAGACCGGAACAAATCAAAACGAATTTACTTTGTTTGAATGAAAAAAGAGGCATATATATAACCCTGTTCACGGTTAATGCTCTTGACGAAAAGGAATATATAAACTGACAATAAGAAAACAACAATTCCTCGGAAATTAAGAATCTTTATTTTATTTACACTGACCTGCGAGCAAATTATTCCTTTTAACTTTGCAATTTCATAAGCTTCCATATGTGGAGATAAATTTCTCTGAAGTCGCGAAAACACTTCCAGCAATCTTATTAGAAGTATGGTAGGGGCTGATGAGTTCGGTCATGACAGAAAATTAGAATGAACCAAAAGCGAAGCGTAAACAATTTACTGTTTTCTTTATACTCGGTTTTTATTGATGCATGTGCGAAGAATTTTCAGTTACTTTATTGTTTTAGTCGTCAGCTTTTGATCAAACATACGGATTCTGTGAGTCCCTGCAGTTCAGGGAAATTAAAATCCATGGTTTTAACATCAGGATCATGTATCAATGGAGACATGGTAATCTAGAATATTCTAAAGTCCTTAACTGATAATTTGCTTTTTTCATATTTCGTGACTCTCTTGTTCTTATCCTATGCATATATTGTTGATTTATGGGTAAAAAAGTCATCAAAATTCAGACATAATATTTCGCTAAAGGGAGTTATACTTTCTGTCTATTTTTTTTATGGTTCAACATTGAGTCAAGCAATTTACTAATTAACTAGAGTGTTTTTGTGAGGCTGACTACAACCAGAAAATGTCTCTTGCGATCCTTTAGGTGACTCTATACAACGAAATATACTGAAATTTGTTGACATATTGTTTATACGGGACTTTTGGCAAACCAAACAATAGCTGGGCATTATATATTTCCTTTCGATATAATAAGATAGATCTACTATCTTAAGTAACTCCAAATGACAATTTTAAATAACTTAAAGCTTTGTCGTATCCGCCGCAGTTTGATATCGCGTCAAACTATTTTAATTTGAAAAAGGTATCTTAATGAAGCCTGTACAGAGGTAAATTAGACGCCTTGTCAGTTAAACACACAATGAATGAATTCGGTTAATACGAACACCATAAACTTGTCGCAACCACATAAATATACAAACGACGATAGGGCGATATTCAGAATCACTAAAACAGCTGCTAGCTCAACGTATCGCTAACCTGTACTATGAAAGAAACCATGGATAGTTGAAGGGGTCGCGATTTCTTGACACTTGGACCAGAAAAAATGGTTAGAAAAAGTATTTACTTTATGGACGTAATACTTCAGCAAAGGCAAAACTGAGCAACATTTTACCGAGACTTCTGTTAAACTTCATTTTTTGCAGTGCAACTTGTGAACAACTGAACAATATTTCACTGTCACAGTATTGAGATGAATAACATAGAAAATCTTAATGCAAGTAATGCGAAAACGAGCTCACAATCGTCTCCGTCTTTGGAGACGTACTTGATCTCTGCATTGTTTGTGGTCATTGCTGCCATCTCAGTTTTTGGCAACATTCTCATTATGATGGCGATCTTTATTAACAGAAGATTGCGAACGACAAGCAATTATTTGCTCGTTGCGCTGGCAGTACCGGATTTCTTTCAGGGAGCTGTTTCCCTTCCTCTGAGGCTTGTAGAAGTGTTGGACACGAAATCCGATCATGCGTCATTTTGTCGCGTGGCAATACCACTTTCGACTCTTTTCGGCGGCACTTCAAATCTTCACATCTTACTGATAGCTACGGAGAGGTTTATCGCCATTTGCTGGCCATTCTTCTACTGTAACTGGGTTACCACCAAAAACGCCTTAGTGGGCGTCGGCGGAACTTGGGTGTTTATGACAATTTTCTCGCTTTTACCAAGTCTTGGATGGGGTGGAAAACAACCTGAAGCCTCCATCAAATTTTGCCGATTTCCAGTATTTCTCACGCAAGAATACATAACAAGTCTGTATGTAGTCGTTCATGCTTTTCCTATCATAACTGTTATCTTCCTCAACGTCTTTATCTTGCGCGCCAGCTTTGACCACGCCCGACGAATCTGCGTTCAAGTGGCAGCCAGCAACGCCAATTCTCAAGTGGAACAGACTTCAACATTTTACCCCGAACAATCGGAAGAGGTGGGCAGAAGAAAAAGGGAAGCTTCAAGACAGATGAAGGCAACAAAGATTGTAGCTGCAGTCGTTGGATCGTTCATACTGATGGTTGTTCCAATCATCACTATCGATGTTGTTGAAATGATGACTGGTGCTGTGGTACCAGGCTGGATTGTGAAAGTCACTGTTCTGATGATCTATGCCAACCACTGTGTTAATGTTTTCGTATACGCGGGCTTTAACAGTGATTACAGAAACACTTTCAAGAAAATCTTCAAGAGAGGAATGAACATTGTCAGACCGGAGAGAAGTTAGTCTAATCCTTAAAATAGAAACTCCAACACTTAATTCATAAGATATAAAGCCACTTAACTACGAAAAGTTAGAAATGCGTGTCAATGCAAATTGAACTGCTATAAGTGAGAAAAATCGGAAAAGTTAAGCCAGTCAGCAAATCACTCCTATTAAACTTGTATGGACTAATAATAACAGGACGCTCTATATAAGTCTATCGGGAGAAGAACGTTGGAGTTTGATTCTGAAGCTGCTGAATCTTAACTGGGAGAAGCTGTTTCTGACCAAGGCAGTTTAATATTTGGCAAAAAGGGAAAAAAGGACGATAAAATTTAATATAATTTCTACCCTTGCTTGCCCAACCGGGCCTCGTTTCCATGCATATGCGCTTTCGCGTGCAAATCTCTTACTTCAAGTGGGAATTCCCCAAATGAAAATTCTTAGTGTAGAAATGCAGCAAAGTTTCATTTTACCGAACACGAAAGAAGAAAAGTCCCGCTATGTTACATCCACTGTTTTACTTCAGGTCGACTTAGGTGTAAAACTTGACTTAATATTTTTCTAGAAGTAACGTATTGAAGCTAAATATGCAGTAAACCATTCAGATTAGCCCCTTTCTATTCACCAAGAATTTCAAAAAATCCGGTCGGGATGGGCTTTAAACTAGAAAATTCCCGGAAACAAGTGGATTTTTATTAAGATAGCCCTCGGTTTTCCCGTTGGAAACTTTTCCGTTGAAAATACGTGTTCCATTCCAGGCTAGTCAAGAGAGGGGAACGAATGAAACAGGTTCTTTACCCGAATTGCTTCTTTCCGTCGAAGTTTCCGTGAGGTTTTGGTAAACGGAAAACGCGCATTCACAACTGAAGTTTTATGAGAATGATTTACTAACGTTATAAATATACAAATGATTGGATGACTGACAATTATCGAGAGATTAGTGCATGTTTTCTTGTACAAAGGACGCCTGAAAAAAAATAACGACAGGAGCAATATCAATTAGTTTAGGTAATAGCATTATTTGCAGTGGTATTTGGCATAAATACCACGAGTGATATTTCGAAATTGTTATACGTAATTTCACGAGCCGTTAGGCGAGTGAAATTTGGGACAATTTTGAAATATCACGAGTGGTATTTATGCAAAATATCACGAACAAATCATGCTGTTATTTGTTTATACTACTACCCGCAAAAGGTTTGTAATTTTCACATGTAGGTATTTCAAATTAAGCTTAAAAACCACTGCTCTAAGCCAGTCAAATTGCAGAAATTTCTCATGTTGTAGTATAACAATCTTAAATAAGTATAATTTGGCTGCATGGTTTGCAATAGTTTGTCAATAGCTATTAATTTTTAAAAATTACTCTGATTTTGCCTGATGAATGCCTATAATCTATATAGCTAGCAACATGAATACATTAACAGAGTTGAAATAAAATCTAAGCCTTAGATATTTTGTTTGGAGAAATCTGACATGGTCAAAGTAAAAGATCTCAAACTGTCCCTATGTTACTAATCAATAACAAGATGCAAACACAGCAGGCAGAGTATCCTCTCAAGGGCCATAATGGCTCTTGGTCCTCGGCTGTATAGAGGTGTCCCTTAAAATGTGGTAACAAGTAGAAAGGTAATATGGGAGGGGAGGGAGTGGGCAAAGTTTGCGTCCCCTGAATAGAGGTTCGATTCGTTCGATTTTTTCTACACGCCTAATGTAGCTCAGCTCTGTGCTGGTAAAGCCGTGTGAAAATGGTCGACTGTTGATAAAAAGGGGATCCACCTAGTGACCTCGGGAAAAAACGTTTCAGTCTAAGAATAACTAAGTGTATTATTTTCTTCCCAACGTTTAATGCACAGTAATAAATCATGCTTGCTCCTTTATATTTTACCTGTAGAGGGTCGGTCTCAAAGCTTCTCTCGCACTAATTTGGTCCTGAAGAAGAGCCAAGAGAAACAGTAGTCGGACTAATGTTGCGCAGCCGCAAAGGTAACTAGTTTTAAGGTTGAAACTCCGTAAGAAATTACTGATAGCTCGGCGTCAGTTTTACTCAACATCTTTCAAAGTGTAAACTAATCAAAAGAAAACAAGGAAGAAATTGTTGACGAGAGAAAAAAAACGACAACCAGGCCTCAGTAGAGAACTTGAGCTTAGTGTGCAATTTTCCAGAAAAATTAAATGCACGTCTTCGGCTAAAAGACCAAGTTTGAATTTTCCATTTTATTCTAAATGGTATTTGAGGGTGATAATAAACAAGATGATATAGCCTTTTATGGCTGGATAATCTGGTAATTGGGTGAGATGAACTTCTAACAACTACAGCAACATGAGATAGGGATTGATAAGACAAGACCAAGAAGAACAATTTTATATTGCCCTCCAAACAGCTGGGGACTGATCTTCATTGCACAGTCCTTGACAACAACCAAAGGCAGAAATAAAACGAAGAAACAGGCGTTGTCACGAGTGCTTCTTTTAACATAGGTCAATAGAATATGAAGGAGAATCACAAGTCATTTAACCGAACATTTCAACCCCACAAGGGGTTGTTAGCACAACCAAATCGAAAAAAAAAAAGTCATAAGTTTGAACAAATAAGATCTTATACCATACAGAAGTCACTATTTGAACAGCTTTCCTTTGTGCGCATAATTCACCGCGTTTAATGAAAAGTACATAACATTGGTGAATGTGTTGAGTCAAGCGAGAGTGCATTTACTTTAATGGTTGCTTTGTTTTTCTCCTCTTTTGAAGAAAGAATGCGGATTAGTGACCTGTTGAAGGAGATTAGATAGTGTTTTCACCGAATGCCGCTAATTGGTAAAATGCAAATACACCTTTTAGTGAAAAATGTTTCACTTGTTTTGAACAACGAACCATATGCTACATCGCTTCGGTTCTTAAAACCTTGAATCCAGTTAATAACGGATCATGTCAAATACAGTAGATGAAGATTTTTAATCAAGAGGATTTATTGCTGAAGCGTAAACACTTTCGTGGCCCTTACGTCGAAAACAAGATTGGTTTATACATATAAAAGAAATGAAAAAAAAGTCGTTTGTTTGCGGCGATGATGATCAAAGAATGAATTTAGTCAAGGAATACTTTGTTCGAAGCCAAGAGAGAATTTAATGTCATACGGTTCGCCGCGGGACTGGATGAGACAGAGCTTTATTGGAAAGTTATGTATTAATGTTGGCACTGGTAACAAGACTTGACGATAAAAAAGGAACAACAATATTTATTTTAAAGACGCTGATATCATGAATGAAATGGAAAACACTGGCCAAAATAACTCTTCGTTTTCAATGACTTCTAATACACTGGACCACCAGTCTCACGAAAAACTGGCAGATGGTTCGATTTTCCTAGCTTGTCTATATTCAATTATATCGTTTATCGCCGTGTTCGGAAATCTGCTCGTTATAACAGCGATTTTCTGGGATCGAACACTGCGCTTGTACACAAGTAACTACTTCCTAGCGAATTTGGCAGTAGCTGACTTCTTTCAAGGCGCTGTGGCGATTCCTTTACGGGTGCTTGAAGTTCTTGGTGCAGAATACAACCCCAACGTATTTTGTAGGGTCGCCATCCCTACATCCATATTTTTTGGAGCCAGCTCTAATTTAGCCATCTTAGTTATAAGCATCGATAGATTTTTAGCTGTCAAATATCCATACATTTACATACGCTATGCTACCACAAATTTCATCATCGCCGTTATTGCATTTTGCTGGTCAGTTGCAGCGGTGTTGAGTTTAATAGCGGCTTCCAAGCTGGTTTGGATCATACCGGATACTTTGACAAGAATTTGTCGTTTCCCAGTTTATTTGAAATCAGACTATATCATAGCAATGTATGTTATTGTTCATGCTATTCCTATTGGAACAGTTGTACTTTTGTATGGATTTATTCTGCAAGCCAGTTTAGTGCACTCAAGGCAAATACACGCTCAAGAACTGGCTGTGGTCGCTAGCGTTTCAATGTGCAGTAACAGCAACGTTAATGAAACTGACACCACAATTAGTACCGTGACAAATGGACGGAAAAAACAGCAACGAGAAACAGCGAGGCAGAGGAAAGCTGCCAAAACGGTTTCTATAATCGTTGGTCTGTTTATCATTCTTGTTGTACCTATAATAGCAATAGATCTTGCCGAGATGCTTGGTGCTCCACCAGCCCCCTTAATCTTGACAAAAATTTGCGTTTTTATGATATTCGCAAACAATTGTGTGAACGTTGTAGTATACGCTGGTTTTAATCAGGACTTTAGGCGAGCTTTCAAAAAGATTCTTTTAAAGATTGCAAGAAGCGTCTTTCGAATGCGGACTTACAGATAAAAATTCAGCAATGAAGCACACACCACTAGTAAACTCGGCATTCTCGCCCCCAGAGCCCGTCGTTTCTGTTGGTCACGTGGCCTTGAAGCCGAGTGGCTCTGGAGACGAAAATGTAAACTCCGCGGTTCCGTGATAAAAAGCAACGACGACGTCGACCTCAACGAGAACGGCAAAAAAGCAATTGGTTTAGATTGGCAAAACAACAACTTTGCACGTGCATCACGCTTTTCTGTACATTTCTTAGCCGTCAGTGCACGACTACGACGTGAAAATGCCGGAATTCTCGTTTTTTGGAGGACGTGAACAAAAAACAACTACTTTCTATTTCTTTTCCTGAACTTTGTTACAGATTTTAGAATTCAACTCCAGAAAAAATTGTTAACATTTGACGAAATGAACGAGATGGAATGAGCGCGGTAAAGTTTGAAGCGGTGCGACTTCACTTTTTAAGTGACGTTTTTTCGTAAGGGCAAGTACGTCGCGCACCTGTCCAGCCTTATCTACCTGCTGTAGTCTGTGCTTCCTTGCTGAATAGGTCAGTTTTTTCAAAATTCATACTTGGGTGTGAGGCTTAGGGGAATCACAGAAAAGACGTAGCATTAAGGTTCAGTAATTAACAATTCTTTTCTGAATTCCCTCTGTCTTGCAGCAAAGAATGAGTTCTGTGTATTAGTAAGCTGCGTGATCATATAGCATTTACAGTGGAACTGACTGAGGGGTCCACTGTAATTGGTTAGGCTGTAGTGGTCTCCCTGCCTAATAATTTTTATGTGTTCATGTATAAAGATTGTATTCTAGTTAGGCGAAGCTAAATAAATAAATAAATAAGTAATATCTGGAGAAATATCATTACTAAATATCTTGTTGTAATTTTCCCTGTGTATTTTAATTGTTTGTTTCGATCAAGGGAGTCCCCGAAGAGAAGTCAAAATGCTAAGAATTTACAGAGGTTGTAATGGTCACTCGGCTTGCCTTAGGTCAGGTGAGCTGCTCTCCTACTGTTAGCTGTGACACCACCGAGAAACACGTTGACCCTTACTAAAAATAGGGAGCTTAATAAGCAAGGAGGACGGCGACGGAAACGAGAACGGCAAAAAAGCAATAGGCTTAGATTGGCAAAACAACAACTTTGCACGTGCATCACGCTTTATTGTACTTTTCTTGGCAAGAGAGAACGCCCAGCGACTCCGTTGATGGTATTAGGTAGTCATCCACATTTTGCCTACTATGTAATCCGGCAAGCTCTACCCCAGATATTTCCTAACTTTCTTTTCCTTTTCAGTCTGTACAATTAGTATATGATTGTGACAAGGAAAATAGACAATAAGCAGATAACCAGTGAGGTTAACGAGTCGGTTAACGATACATGAGAGTTTGTGCCTCGGGAGATAAAAAAGAGTCCGTTGTTCGCATTAACCCGGGCTATATTAAGCGGGTTAATTTTAGAGAAAAATATATTATGAGGTTTTTGACGGGACAAACGAAACTATCAGTTTTTGGAGACATTCTTGACAACATTGTTTCTGTTACTCAAACTTGTAACGAGTGAAACAAAAGAATCTTTTGCTATAAGAACCAAACTTCTGGTCAGCACATTAATATCAAAAGGTGACGTCAGCTTGAATATCGCCATATGCGTGTGTCCCCATTAAGCGGGTGTTCGTAGAGCGGGGTTCCACCGTATAGCAACTGTAAATTTTGTCCCACCTCATACGTAAAACCCATGAATAACACAACATCACCAGACTTACGCTAATAAACAGTTTTATTACTCATTTTCATAAACTTAGACACAACTTTTATACTTAGACTGGGCTATGAGTGGTCGTTCATATTCCTTAAGGATAGAAGAGCGAGCGGAATACGCCAGCGCGCGTGAAAATCGCCGGTGACACTCGGAGGGTGGGGAGAAACCTTCCTTGCGGGTGCCAACTTTCACGCGCGCTCGAGTAGTTCGCAACCTCTCAAAGTATACAATGTAGACAAATATGGAGACAAAAAGCCAAGCTCCCATCTGGCGCTGGGTTACAGAATAAAACGTAGAGGCCACTCCCGCCTTGTGTGAATCGTTTAGATTGCAATCTCTGGGTATTTTGTTTTTAAACATATTAGAATAGAAAATCAAACGTTTAAACGCAAAATATGGAATTAGATTAGTTATGAGCTTGAAATGCGGTATGATCCACACATTCGCCCAAAACCTCCTCTCTCTCTCTCCGTACAAACGTTGCGGGAAAACCATCTTTGATAACTTTCAAGCAACTTGCACGCAGTACGTTAGGAGACACGCTGCAGCCCAAGCCATGCACACAACGATTGCAGGAAGTAACGAGCTGTTTTAGTTTATAATTGTAAAGTCACAAATCACACAGTGAATTACTTCTTTGACTCGAAAAAGTCTAAATTGTACCTTGAATAAAAAGAAAACTGAACCAAATCGCAACAGAAAGGGCCGCAATTAAGCTACAACTATTTAAACACGGAACTGAGAGAGCCCGGCTGACGGCTTATCCGGAAAAGATAAATTCATGCAGCAAAAACAGGGTTCGTACAGATTTTTGGATCCAAAATTCAAGACTTTTTCCAGACTTTTTCCACAACAAGAATTTATTTTTCCAGACTCGAGGTTATCAAACAGGGGAACTACAAACCTTAAAAAATATAGGACGAACGTTTTTTTTTACGATGCACTGGAAACGTACGGGCGAGATTTGACCAGAACAAAAAAAAAATTCACTTATTAAGCACTTGTGTAACTTTGGGGAAAAAACTCAAGACTTTTTATCATTTTCCCAGACTTTATCTCTATTTTCCAGACTTTTTCCAAGTCTGGGAAATTGCTGGGCAAATTTGAAATCTTTTTCAAGGATTCAAAACTCTGTACGAACCCTGCAAAATGATTAGACATGCAGAATAATTCACCACAACGAGTTGAGTACAGTTCGGTGACTATATGACGGTAAATTACCAAGACCTGCTATCAGCGGAACAAGTCCTTCACATTCTTTCATTGGGTACGGTTAAGAGCATCCAAACTTGTTGTTGGGATTTGTAACTTAAACGGGTTTGGGCTAAGTTCAGACGGCAACGGATGAATTTTCGACGGGTTGAAACCGAATTCGTGCGTTTAACTGGACCGTTCACACGGAACCACATTGAACGCCAAAATCGAAGTCAAATCTTAAGCCGGTAGAGTCGAAAATTTGACCGGCGTGGTGTGAACACCATAATCGTCTAAATATTTGTACGGAAAAGGCGTGGTTGGATGGATGAGTGGTACCTCCGCTGGGAGGCGCCATTTTAGATTTGCTTAAGTAGCGCTCTGGGCATGAGCAGATCAAAACCACTCAATTCAACCGGTTCGCCAGATCCGTGTGAACAGAGAGAAATTATTTAACTTTTCCGTGGAAAATAAAATTACTTGCTCCGTGTTTAAATGACCGCGCTAACTTCGCTGAGCCCCTTTCATGCATGGTATTCCAAAAAAACTTTTTTAAAACATGGACTTTACAAATATATGGAATACCAAACACTAACACAACAAAAATTAACGTTTTAAATATCTTTAAATATATAATTTTTCATTAAAATAGCAATAATTCATTATTATAAAAGTTTTCTTGTAATGGAAAAATCATGATCGCAAAGCATGAGCAAGGCACCACTTTTATCTCAACTTACACATTTATATTTAAGGAAAAAACATAATCACTTTCATGCCTGCTGCGCTGCCAAGATTTTTCTCGTTGTAATGTCAAAGGGTTTTAATGTTTTGTTCGTTTATAATAAAACAATTTTAGAAACTTCCTCGGAAATCTTAAGCAACATGGTAAAATCTTCAACAGTTCTCGACAAATCACAACCGTTCGTACACACTTTTAACGTTAGTTCAAAGGATGTTGGAAAATCTCCGGGAAATTTTTCAGAATTTTTTTTTGTAAAGAGAGCAATATGTACATTTACAGGAATAAGAACCCTTCCTTCACTTTCGGATCTTTACGGGCGACGTTCTCGCTAAAATGTTCGTAGTTATGTCGAGGACAGCCCTTTTTAAAGCCAGCCTTAGAGAAAGTGTTCAAGGGGAAGAGGGGTTGGGAGAACGCTCTTTCCGCACTTGCTCTCTTCCCTACCCCACTCCTGCCCCCGACAGCTTGCTCGCAGGCTACGTAAAGATAAAACGCATACAAAGAAAGACATTTACCGCTCTCCATACCAAAACGATGTGGACTTTCAACTAAACCTATCAAATAAATATCCGTTTACATCGTTCCGCTCCCCGTGTAATCGGAAACAGAAGCCACATACGTCTACAAGCATTTCTGTCTTCAAACAGATTTGTACATACATACATAGCTGACATGATCCAAAGAAAACTGAGAACCTCGGGAATCACTCGTTACCAGCGTATCTTGAAACACAACACCACCACACTCGCTTGTATCCACCTCTATCCGCTTACGGACTCGTTGATCATTTTGGCTTGTGCAGAAACCGCAGAGCAAGATATGTCAACACTCTGAATACAACGATAAACAGTAAAAGTGCTGCAATATTCTCACCCACAGTTCTGGAAACGTTCAGTTTTTCCAGCACTTCACTGCCCTGGATGATGGTACCGTTGTTCCTACAACCCGCATACGACGAATCCAGCGGTGCACAGCTAAACAAGGCAGGAAAGAGAGAAGAGACAGACATTGTTAAAATAGAAACCATTTAACTGGACTTTTGGCAAAATCACTTAGTCTATTATACTCAATTACGATAAATTTCAAGACGCCTAATACTTATTTTTTTTGTAAAAAGAGAAGAATGTTCCCAGAAGCACAAGGACAGCAATTTCCCGTCTCTTAAGAATCAAATCATTAACAATTATTGGACGAGGTTGAGCAAAATATCGTGATTTGTCAGTGGCCAGCGATAAGTTATTTGGCTGAGGCAAATAATTGATCTGCGAGACACCGGCAAATCATGATATTTTGCGATGACTGAGTTCAATGATTGTTTCATCATTCGATCACCGAGTTTGATTTTTAATGAATAAACTCATGGATTGGAAGCGATCTGCCATTTTCACCCAGCAGCGATCGCAAGAAGGAGGAAAGCGTGGTTTCATTTACGCATGAGCAGAATATTATTCGCAGCCAAACAAAGTTAAACGACATTGCGCACAAGCACACCATTATTTGTAGGCAGTTATTGGCAGGTTACGTGATGGGCTGTCGGCCAATGAAAAGGAAGAAAAATTTGCATCGAATGATAATCTGTGTTGCTTTTGCTGAACACCACCTTTCGTCGTATTCTCCGGTACCTTTCCGTGAAGTTTACTCCATGGTTCACCAACATTGTTACCGAACTAGGCATTTGTAATCTTCAAGAAGCAAAAAAGCGGTAATTTTAATTTGCAAAAGGCAATTTCCTTTGTCAGGATATATCTAACGCCAACTTTTAAAGTGAACTTACCGGTAGGAAACTCCCAAGAACTCAGTCACCTTATTTACAAGATTAAAAGCTTTCCAAAACAAATTCGCAATGTCAAGCACTGCGAAAAAAGGGTGCGCGAGGAAGGAAGAAAGGTTTCAAAAGGTTCCCTTCCTTCTTCCTTCCTCGCGTATTCATCACTATGATCTCGCGCGCTTCAATTCTTCCCTTCCCCCTCCCCCTTAAATGCCAATCACACAGACTAGCCTAATAAGGAACTAACGGCAAATCAGGCCATTCCTTTAGAGTCTAATATACACACCTGAACGTTGGGGAAGTAGAGAACTCTATTGAAAGAAGAGCATCATAAGAATAAAACAGGTAAGCAAAGTACTGAAACCAAGATAACCAAGGCGGTATGTTCTGCTGATAAAATCCACCCAAAAGCATACAGCTGAGACCATACACTGCTGCTACAACTATTGACTTCTTGAAGTCCATCACAGTAGCGCCAATACACAGACCTACAGACTATGAAACAACAGAAATGAGTAATATATAAAGGATATTACATGACCGCGCGGAGATTAGAAATATCTTTTCGCGTGTTGAAAACTATTTCAAGAGTGAGCGCACTATTTATTAGTCTCGCTTGCTTTAGCAAAGCGAGAATATTAAAATGCAGTTCGGTTTTTTTTTTTCGGTGGGACCTAGTTTGTAGGTCCCGCGTTCCTAGCGAAGACCGTGGAAACTGGGGATAAGAATCGTGACGACTTTCATTGTATGGAAATGAGTCTCGTGATGAGCATGTGGTTTATTTTGGGGGATGACTGGAATAACGCGCGCAATTTTTATCACGTTTAAGTGCTTTTCTTCCATGTAAGAAATCAGACTTTGTCTTTTGCGTTAAAACAGGTTACGTTTCATGCTTATGACATAGTAAGCCGATAAAATCGTAAGTGCAAAACATATGGGCCACCGTATTACGACATAACAAAAAGTAAAACTGTAAACTCTCTCTGATCTTATGGTAATTTGGTTCTGACCTTCACGATCACGTGCGAAAAAGTAAATACAGCTAAACGTGACAGAAAGAATAGTTTTGTAAAGACGTGTTCCGGGTCATGGTAGCGCAGAATCTGGGGATGAAAATCGACACGATGCTCTCAATCTCAGTGAACGCTTCGAAAAACAACGCGCAATTGTCCGAATGTTATGTTCTGAGACGAAAAATTTGGAAAGATTAATGGATTATACGGTGATGTCGCTTACAAATCCACACACCATTCGTGGTAGACCCACACTAAAAGATGTCGAGCGTTTTCGGAATGGTTCGTTCCACGAATTCTGTCGTTTGAAAGCGTTGACAACTTTGAAAGAAGTGAATACATCAGATGTTGAACAAGGAAGAATGTTCATGAGCAGAACTTCGTTGATGAGGTAAAAAACAACAAGCAAATCGTGGTTAATTTACCTCTCGTGTTCAACAGCCTGATTCTTTTCCTTTTTTTTCATGATGCTGGATACTTAATTGTAACGAACAACTTGATATTTCGTACATCATTAATATTATTGTACAGGCGATGATAAATGTCGAGGAAACAAATCTTGGGCCGATTTTGGAATCTTTGAAACTCAAATGAAATTCAATGAAATTGCCTGATTTGACTAACCTGATCTAGAATTCTTATGTATTTGCGAAATACTGTAGGAAAACGGCATAAAAAAGAATTCAAATTTATTTTCGGCGACCGAAATTTACGGCTTCGAGACAGCACTTCCGTTTGCCGTCCACCGCAACAGATGATGACGGAAATGACGTAGTAAGGTAAAAGTGTTCAAGATCAGAGCAATAAAAGGAGATGGTAAACCTACACGACTTTTACCTCGTGCCAAAATGCTGCTCGTTCCAATCAAGTTTTTTTCGTCTGCTGGGTACATTATGCTCTGGAAGGTTCTACATTTTCACTGAGTAAATGTTATTTTACCCGCATGTTTCACACTGAGAGATCATGACACACATATCGATTTACGGTGGCTATTAGCGGGGAAGAGCGTTGCGTGACGACATTAAAAACGGCTGTGTAGCAGACTATTTTGAAGCATGATGGTGAAGCTTTTTATTACGGCTGAATAAGGGTTCCAATTTTCTCCAAAGTATCTTCTGGATCTGAATAACTAAGCGATTTTCTTTAGTCCATGAATGTAATGTTTTTGTGCAATGCTGTATCACGTTAAGCCCAACTCATTAGTTTTGTTTGGAAAATCTTAAATTATTACGGGTAGTGATTTACAGGTCGTGTGTACTGTTGCAATAAAACGTAATACTGAGAAGAGCGGAGGTACAAGGCAACTGTAATATTATCACGACTGAGCCATTCTTCGGTGGTTCCAACAATGTTACCTCTTGCGCCTTTGGCTGTTCGTTTTGCGACTGGGTAGTGGGAAGCCTTTACACAAGCGAAACCTGCTTAGAGACATCGAAGACTGTTGGCATGTACACAACAAATCTTCAGTCTTGAAAGATCTTCACTTCACTTAAAACTCTGTTGCCTTCGCATAGATCTCCAAGATCTTTAAAACTCCCTCCGTAGCTGATGTTTTGATTCTCGAATTAGCAGCGGTCTGTTGCTTTTGCGTTTCCGGTCTCATTCACTTCCGTCACCGAGAGATGCGGTTCACAACGAACTAAGTCACGTGGTACAAGTATCCTCCCTTATCCTTTTTTTTACTCGTCACTTCGCGCTTCGGTCGCCCTTCGGGCGACGGTCTTCCGTCACCCTTCGGACGACCTGCTGTGCACCAACGAGAATATAGCTTGCGGTTATTGATTTTCAAAATGGCCAACAACAAAGTCGATCTGGATCAGGTAAAAAGCAAAGAAATCCTTTACAGTAGATTCATAAAGATCCCATTGGGCTAATGAATCGTGCTAAGCGACAGGTATAAACATTTTTCGAGGTGAGACTTTAAATAATTAATTTATTTATTCACACGCAACTCCTCTGGACCCTGTGCAGTAGATTGAAATCATAATTCAACTTTTTCACTTGCTGTCGGTGACTCTGAGGAATTATGACGAACCCCTGGGGAGGACGACTCTGCATATGAAAGGCAAGGGGATGCTCGTCGGAAATTTTGAATTAAACCCCTACAAGAGTTCGATCCGGGCGTAGCCCAAGCTTTTTTGACCCCTGAGAGACTATGTTACTGAAAACTCAGACAATACACGTATTTTTATATTTTTTCACATGCAACCCTAAACAAGACCTTCACGGCTAAATATAATACCGTTTTGCCCAGAACACCGTAAGTGAGACCAAAATCCGAAATTTACACCCCGGCCTAAGCAAGACGACGAGCATCCCAAGCCCTTT
Source organism: Porites lutea (assembly GCF_958299795.1). Lineage (NCBI taxonomy): Eukaryota > Metazoa > Cnidaria > Anthozoa > Scleractinia > Poritidae > Porites > Porites lutea. Next base: position 1,419,466 of record NC_133201.1, read on the forward strand.
TATATGCGGAACGCCCCCCCCCCCCCCCCCCCCCGAGTGACGAACGCTCGCGCTCTATTCACCTCCTCACTTCTTATCTTATCTACAAACAAGCGAGACTCAACGCTACTTAGAGCGTTCTTGTTATAATTATAAACACCAACGAAATGCCACATCATTTCACTTTTATATATTTTTTTGTAGCAAAAGTCGCAATTACACACAATCCACCATCCCCAACCCCAACTTTTGTTTTACTTTTGATTGTGTGTGTCTTAAAACATTGAATCACTGACAATTACACGACTATTTCTTATAACAGCTGTCTGGTGTAATTATGATTCAATTTCGACCCTGCTTGCCATAGAGCTTCCAGTAGGTCTATGGTAAGGGCATCCGAACTAGAACTCGGAGGGTCGTGAGTTCGATTCTCAAGATCTCGAAATTTTTTCTGAGTTTTCTGGTGTTACAATTCTCCTTCTTCCAAATCATTAATTTTATTAAGGATAAACATCACTGCATACCTGTCCTGCAATGGCGGTTAATAAGAGAAGAAGGAGAGATAACAGGAAAGCCTCGCTTCTGTTCAGTCCCGCCATCCAATACACAACGGTTAAGAAGAACGTGGGCATGAAAATAACCAGCGGTAACTCACTGAAGAGCTTGGCTAAATAGTACGCAGACAGCCTGTAATAACCAGCGGCTCTCTCTTTATTAACCACTGTCCGTTCATTTGGAACTGAAAATCATTAAAAACAAAAAGGACAGGTAAATGGGAGAAAAGTATGAAAACTAGATCGACATTTTGTTTTTCTTAATTATACACTATTTTTGAAACTTGAGTTTGTGGCTGATTTTCTCATCAATATCACTATGATGACGTAATTAATAACCGCAGGATACCCACATAAATGGACAGAACAGTTCACAGTTCTGCTTCCCAGGATAACAACCTCAATGTCAAGCAAAACTTTACTAGCACGTTTCAAGGAAACTTAGGCAAGTAGACAGACCTTCACGGGTAAGGAAGACATGACGTGGGGAAAATACATTGAATGAACATGTGTAATAAATTATACTGTTGCTGCACAACTTGGAAAGAACAGTCACATGTCTGACTACACTTTATACATTATTCTCGTTCGTATAAAAGCCGCCGCGTGACGATTTAATCAACTAGATTACTGCGTGCTCCCTCGGGAAGCAGTCTATTGGTCCTTTACGGTCCCCAGGGAAATTCCCTAGGCCTTTTATACGCCCTAGCAAACAAATTCACCGTCTTCTCGCAAGTCTACTCTACAACGGGCAAGCAAGTTTCGCCACCCTCCTCCCCTTCAGCGGCGCTGGCAAATTTTCTCTATCAGCCCACCTTATGCCTTATGCAAAATTTTTCACCCATAACTTATTCATCAAAAGGCATAAGGTGGCTTTTATGCGAATGTAAATTAGTTACTATGTAGGAAGGCCACCTTCACAATACCCAGCGTACCAACACATCGGAACAACAAATCTGCCGTTGAACAATTTCAAACGGCGATATACATGTTTTGTAAACTTACATGAGATAAGAGATTGGAACAGTGGAGTGAAATTCCAGTAAACCACAATAAAGAATATCTATAAGGAAGCCAAAAAAACAGACCATTAATGGTGGAAACACATTTAGACCATTCGCTGACAGAGTTCAGGGGGTGATTCACCAAAACTCACAAGTCAGTGCTGATTTTATGACACAAGAATCCTCAACTATAAAAATATTTCACTGTTTTTGGATTATAAAAGATTTTTCCTTACGATTCATAATTATTTAATAGACAAAATAGTAAATAAATTGGCAATGGTAAAAGTTTAAGGGCCTGTTTACATGGGGGTAGGGGACCCCACAAAGGAAAGGTAACCCAAATACATGCAGGTGGGGTAACCCGCCTGTCCATATAATCTCGCATATGGTCACCCCACCTATCATGTAAATGCAATCAAATTAAAATGAGAGATTATATGGACAGGCCAGTTACCTCACGTACCTGGGGTATCCCACCTCCACATAAACAGACCCTAAGATGAGTTAAAAATTGGCATTTTGGATTGGTGAGAACCTGTTGTTTTAACAAACTATACTTAGTCTGAGTTTAACTTATCACCAATGTACACACACGCCATCCCACCCCAAACACTATAAACTTTGAAAATGAAATTATCTCTTACAAGTACTACTACCAAAGTGCGAAAAAACAAAACAAAGCAAAGCAAGCACAAACAAAATAATAAGAGAAAACCACATACCAATGAATATCTATCCTGGATACTCTCCTCTTTGTAAGGTACCTGGAACCAGATGACCCCAGCTATAATAGCTAAAAGCGCGCTCTATTAGAAACAAAATAGGAATTCATAAATTATTAGGATTTCAATATTAGGCATCTGATGGGTTTTAATCACACATACAAAGCCAGCTGAGGCACTAGTTTCGTTGTGTGCAACTATCTCTTCTCACCTGTACAAAATTCAGCTTGGAAAGAATATCTGGCTTGGACTGTTTGAATGTGCGCACAAGTAGAACAGAGAACTGCGTCCAGAAACTTGTGGCCCATGATGTAGAAATATCAGTGTAAAGAGCGGAATGATCTACTTCATCATCATGATCATGAACATCAATCTTAGTGTAATCCTGTGATGTGCTACGCTTGTAAGTGACAACAGCCACATTAAAGTCCGCAGATGACACACGTGCTTCAGTGTGTACCGGCTTAGGGCCATCGTCTGATAGTTTACTCAGTGATCTTTTGAAACCTTTCCAGGATGTTTTTGAAGAAGACGATTTGGGGCTTTGAATGAGAGGAACAGAGCTTTGGCTAGCTTCAGATTCGACATTTCCATTAGGGATCAGGGCATTTTCTATGTCACGTGAAGGCTCTGTGCTGCTAATATCTCTCGGGGAGTCAACTTTAGAATAGAGCGACTCCGATGATGAACTTGATTTACTGTGATTGTCTTTTGTACTGGCCTGTTCTGTTTCTGTTGATTTTTCTGAAACGTCTTGTGTACTTCCAACTTTCAGATTAGTTTTATCCAAAGGTGCCTTCCCAGTGGTGTCTGCATCTTTTTCACTGGATTTTTCAGGGTTAGGGCTTGGAGTGTCAAGTCTTGAAACTTCATGATTTGGAGAAGACGATGCTAAGTATTTTTGATGCCTCTTTTTTCTGACCATTAAAAGAAAATGTTTTAATAAACATACATTGCATAAACAAAGAGATGTTAGCCTACAAATTAGCCCTTATTTTCTTTCTTTTCATCGCATTTTACTTGATTGTGTTTTTAAGAGGAACAATTAGGCAAGCAGAGGCAGCGACCCCTTCAAGTGCGTTTTGCACCACATGCCTGCCTCATGCTTGCTTTTTTCTTGCCTGAAAAGGGCAAGAATATGTAAATTAATAAATACTGTTAACCTCTAAGTGCAACCCCCTCTCGTAAGCGACCACCTCCCATAAACAACCACCTATCCAGTCAAAGCCATGTCATTTAAGAATTTCTCATAAACGACCGCTGAGCATCTCTTACATTGTACTGAGCTTAAGAAGATGGAAGCAGTTACACATATGAAGTTACTGTTCTCTAGCCGAGAAGAGTCTTAATGTCTTGAGAATGTGTATAACGGAAGCCATGTGCGAGTTCTTGAGTTCGACTTCATTGCCTGCTGAACAACTGCTACATGTACAATTGGTACCGGCTAAGCTCAGTCACTATCATACTGTCTCTTAATTGTGATATCTCAAAGTACATTCTGATTGCATTGACCATATTTACGGGGGTGGAGGTTCTAGTGCCGCATGCTAAGGACTTACCTCTCAGCCCAACCTTTCACAATCATTTCTTGAATTTTCTCTCCTTCCGTCACCTTCTCCACTGAAAACAATTTTTTAAAAAATAATATTCCATTTAACGCATATATTAATGAATGCCTTCCACTATTATTTTGTACACTCCTTCACCATTTATCCATTCACCTGGGAAATTTTGCCGCAAAATATCATTTGAACCTACTCAAGCTGTTTTCTGGCCACTATCCCACCAAAAGGAACAAAACTGCCCAAATTAATTGTTGTTTGCAAGTCAAGTACGTAGAGGTTAAAAATTGGGTTTTATTAACTGAGGTAGGTAGATTGGTCACCGTAAGGATGGGAAGGGGGGAGGGGGGTGGTTGGACAGCTGATATTTCAAGCATCAGCCCTTTGTCAGAGCAAATCTGTATCGACTGAGTTGATAAAGCCAAGTTTGTTAAGAAGAATAGACATATTGTAGATGTATAAAGTAGCTGGCAGGATCAGAGTACAGGACTGCTTTTTAGCAGTGGCAGTGAGATTCATGTGAGTGGTTCGTAACCTCTGTACAGTCGTCCCCGTTTGAGGGGAGAGATTGGCTGTTCACAGGCTGGTGCCACAAGGGAAAATCAATCAATTGGGCTATTTTCCATTCTTCTCGCACATTTACAGCTTAAATACAATATTTTCAGTGTATAAACTTACATATAAAGTCGGCAGGGTTGAAGTGGGCATCACATACCAGACCAACGCTCTCAAAAAAATTAAGAACTCGACTGGCCTTTCCATAAAAAGCCACCTGATAACAAACACAAACAAGGAATAAAACATCAGTCACAACTCTGATAAAGCACAATTAAAATACTAATATGAGCCCAACAGGTACACACACTTTCAAAATAACTCGAAAATTAATTTGCCCTGATCTACATTTTGTACAGATTACAATTTTTGATCAGTTATTAAGCATTTAAGCATATGCAGTTTAAATGGGCTGTCATGGCTGGCTGGCTAGTTTATAAATTTTCATTTATAATGCTAATTACAAGTCTTCAAATGTTAAAACAACAAAAATGAACTTTGACAAACTGTTAGGCTAATGCACTGTAAGTTTTCAAAACCCACAATCGCAATCCATTTCAATCTTCCTCAAGTCTGTCCATCTATTTGCTGTGTTATTTATACCTTTTTACAACATTTTTAATCAGTTATTTTGATGTTTCACTAAATTTGTACTGTTCCCAATGTTTAAATTTTGATAAATTTCATGACACAGCTCCCTTTCAAGATCTTTGTATGCTATAATGTTTTTGTCTCGAGAATTTGCATTTGTTTATTATTACCTGTCCTCCGCAGAGCAATAGAAGCTTGTCAAACATATAGAAGATCTGACTTGATGGCTGATGAATTGTAGTTACAACTGTCTTTTTTTCTCGGGCAGCATAATTCTTCAAAGTCTTTACCAGGTTTAACGCATTGCTGGAATCTAACCCAGATGTTGGCTCCTATTGTAACATGAGTAGAGAGACATTTACACTGTAATTACAGTGGTCCAACCAAGATAATACGGATATGGGAGGGACATAGTGTCTGTATTTTCCCGCTGTCTATATTAAGCAGTCTGCCAGAAAAAAACGTCATGGACACTAGCATTATTCAATGCTTTTGCAGGCTCAGGCAAAATTGAATAATAATATATCATGGTAAGGAGCCATAAAAACAGAGCAGAGCAGATGGTGTATTGCATTAAAAAGATGGCATAATTGCATGCAAAAAGGTAATTTAATGAAAGGATAGTCAGAACAATATTGAATGACAACCAGGCATGAAAAAAGACGCCTTACTAATTGAATGTGGCAGTATACAGCATTTTTGTGAAAACTGCTCTGTAGGGCTGGACTCTGTTAATGATTCTCAATTTTTTGCAGCTCACATCAGTGAATTATTACAATCTACAGAGGATAATCTTCGCTAGGAAAAGATGAACTTTGAAGACTTAAAGAAGGGTAACTACCAACATCTAAAGATTATACATGTATATAGCTTTTTATATGTAATTTATGACTAGAACAAAATACAATTGTATCTTCCCAAAATGAAGTTGTCCTTATACAAGTACAAGTCATGTAAGCAAAATGTAATCATGCATAAAATATATTGTAATCATGGAACACCATAATTATGTGTTTTTTATTTCATTTGAATTAATTTTACAACTTACATCAAGGAAGATCAAGGAAGGGTTTGTTATCAGCTCACAACCAATGTTAGCACGCTTTTTCTCCCCTAAAAAACAGCATTAAAGAGAAAGTTTTAGTTAGACACAAAACGTAGATGTATAGTGTATGAATAAATTTTCACGTCATTAAATTTTATACATGTCATGTTATCATCATAAAAAACAACACCGAGCAAATAAGACCGGATGTAGGAGGAAATTATTTTTATGCACTGATTAACTTTAAGTTCATGTTCTACTTCTCGTCTTTTCAGAACTGGGAACCATGTTTATTGACTTCTTTGAAGAACACTGTCATATCATCAAGATACTGTAGCAGTCATTCTAAGAAAGTCAATCACATACCTCCAGATAATCCACGCTCAAAAGGGCTTCCAATTTCTACAACATTAACAAAGTACAGTTACTAACAAAGACCAAGACTAGTTTACGCACTTAAACTCTACGTGCAACCTCCACAACTTGTGGGCTAAGAAAAGGAAAGTAATTTCTTTTAGACAGAGAATACACCATAAAATCAAAAAAAATTATATACAGGGCTTCTGATGATTAAAATGATTAGTATCTGATGGTGCCATTTTCAACCTCAATATTGATCTCAAATCACATCCAGTAGCATAATCCTCAAGACATATATTATCCAACAAAACAACAAACAAAAATGCTAAATTGTAATGTAAGGGTATTTTGCTATGCACATTGTAATTATCATGATTGTTCAGCTCCTGAAATTTCTTGTTGTCAGCGAAAGTAAGGAATACTCTCCAACAAAAGAAATCACATAATTTATTAATTTCTTTCATAATGGACCTTTTTTTGCACAATATGACTTACTAGAAGTTCATCACAATTAACCAATAATTATTTTATGCACTCAATCACAGGGCCTATCTGTGTGTACTCACTTGTATCCAAGCATTTTCTTACATCTAAGTTGTCAACAATTTGGTCAACCTGAATACAAAAAAGATTAATATTAATTTTGTAATTCCTATAATTTTTTGACACAGTTCCCTAGAAGAAGAATGCTTCTTAAAAGCTGGCAGAACATAATGTTATCACCAGGTTTACAATAATTATTATGGTAACACGTTCTACTGAAACAAAGTCATATAAAATAAACTTCCAAATTTAAGCCCTGGCCTTATACAATTTCATGAGGGGTTTTAGAAGGGCTAATAAATGGGGGGGAGGGGGGGGCTTGTAACCGGACTAAAAATGTGTTCCATGACATGCTACATCAGCAGTGCCTTTTTAAGCTTCAAAATGCCATAAAAAACATTTCATTTCAATACAAGCTAGAGGGGGCTTACACATGTATATTGGGAGGAGGTGGGGCAGGGGACTTATAACCAGATGTATTTTTTGTTTACAGGAAGATGGGCTTATATTTAGGGGGGGTGCTTATACCTGTAACTGGAGGAGGGGTAATAATCGGAAGTATACAGTAATTAACTTGTCAGAGACTGTTAAACTATTGAAAAGCTGGCATTTTGAGAACTAGACCACTTCAATGAAGGCCTGGCTTTATGCAAGCTCTGTTGAGTAATTCAGGCACCAGTTGCTACAACTAATGCCAGACAGGCTAAATTCTGGTATTAAAAAAGGGATTTGGCTGAGACATTAGCCATTAAGTCTAGCAACTGGCCCCAGTATAGTAAACAATGAACCAAAGCCCCATACATGTATTTCTTGCCCTGCATGGCCTTGCAAAACCAGGAGAGAATGTTGTTCAAGGCAGTATAGCTGTTTCAATTATCCAATTTATTTAAAAGACTTGTAAAATGTTTATTCTTTATTCCAAAAACATACCTTTTGCAACTTGTCAGCCTTTGACAAAGTATCTGGTAGGCGAAGCATTGCTGAAAACTAAAAAAAAATTGAATTGGTATTAAAAATTATTCAAGTGTAAAAATAGATAATTATAAAGTAATTTTTCAGTCTAAACCATCACCATCGGTAATGTAACTACAGTAACTATAGCTTTTCAAAAGAATTCTCACACTAAAGTTCATGAATTGACAACCAATTCATTCTTTTTTCTTTTCATTGTAAAATAAATTTCCCTCAGAGCAGGAATGAGCTGTCTGGATTCTGCACTAACATACATGTAATAGTACAACAAAAAAGGCTCTAAGCATGGAAAACATTAAAATATTAGCTCCCTCTCCTTCAAACAAACTCACTAATTAATGAAAAGAAGAGCTGGTCCCTAAAGAATTTTGACATACTCATAATTATACTTAATCAACAAAAATGATCACTTTTTTACCGAAAGAGTTTCTCGAAGAGTGAGATTTGCAAAGAAAATATCTTCTTGCAGTACATAGCAGATTTTCTTCTTCAGCTTTCTGTCCAACTGTTTCCCATTGAGTAAGATTTCCCCTTCTTGAGCAAGCAACCTTCCAGCAAGAATGTTCAGCAGAGTTGTTTTGCCAGAGCCTAATTAAGCAGGAAAGAAAGCTTTCAAAGTTAATTTACATGTACATGACTGTCCACGGCAACAAAAAATAATGGGGTTAGTTTAAAGGGCTACGTCAATGTGGATTTCCACATTCCTTTAAAGGCTTCAAGCCCAAAGAGACACCCTGTTCAAAACACTAGTGAAATTGTATACCCTGTTACTCAATTGAAGAACTTTAAGATGGAATCCATCAGTGCACAAAAACTTTGTACCAGAATAATTTGAACAATATCACATTCTTTTTCACATTTTCCAGTTAGGGCTCTAGATGCAATTAGTTATTTGTAATAACACCAAAGAAACTTTCTAATGAGAGCCCGAGAAAATAAATGCGAAACTTCACAAAATGACATCTTACACAAGAAATTTTCAGAATTTTAACTGTGTTTTCACAATTCTTCTGAAATTTGTCATTTGTTTTCTCGGGTTCTCATGAGTTCTCTCTTTGGTGATATTACAGATAAATAATTACATCTAAAGCCCTTGAAAAATGTAAAAAATAATGCGATATTGTTTAAATAAGGTACAAGGTTTTTGTCCAGTGAAAATTGAAATTACTCAATTTCCAGATGGATTCCATCTTAAAACCATACCTTGTTCAGTCGCACACACCTGCTGTTTAGGCTAAATAAAGGAGTCCCCTTCTACCCCCCCCCCCCCCCCTCCAGAGTTTGGGTACCATCTTGAAAACCAGAAACACCCCTGCAACATGCCTTCTGGTCACATTTTAATGCACCTTTTCTATGTACCTTCACTTGTGCCAGATTATTGCTTAAACTGTCACACAAACTTTGCCACCCAGTATGGTGGCAGAGTTGCCTAGTCTCTAGGCCTCATTATTATGCGCAGCCAATGCGTTTCCGGTCACGTGGTCCCGGCCGTTTGTCTCGGATCCGGATACGTCACCGAAATGCATTGACCGAGAGGCCCTGGAGGGATGCCGTACAGGGACTATGCAAGTGGCAGAGAACAGATCATTGCCTCAGTGCATGTGAGACACCCTGAATTTGCCTAAAAAGCTTACATACTAAGCTTATTTTGTTTCCTTAAACTCCAAAAGAATTCAGACACACTTACAATAATGCTGACTCATGAGACTATTAATCTAATCCGCTGCATGGTCTCTAACCTGAGATCAGGGCCAATTTGAGCGGTTCTCATACATTCTCTCTAACTGCTACCGCTCTTTTCGTTTCGCCATGCCCGCCGGAATGTTATTTAAAAAGCGAAACGAAAATAGAGCCTGATCTCCGGTTACATGGTCTCTATCAGCTGTCTCTATGCTATGTGTAGAGAACTTGTCAACGAGCTGGGCGAGCTACCCGGGGGCGAGCTAGTCATGCAGTTTCAAACATTTGAAGCATTGTGGAAAGAAAGGGAACGTGCATATATATGTATGAGGATATATATGTATGAGGAAGCTCCTCCACGTTTATCGGGGGTCACGAACAGACCTGAGACCGCATAAAAAGGAGCTAAAAGGAGGCCATAATCAAGCAGACCGTATCTGTTACGTCACACTTTATCATAAATTCATAAGATTACTTCAAATTTCTGTAGAAAATGAACCATAGAAAATGATATAAAGATTTGAGCAACGTGAAATAATAACCTTCCAATTAACTGGCTATTTTATTCTATTGAACGGTAAAAAAGTGTTTTTAAACGTTCTTAGCTTACCGCTTGGGCCCATTACCGCCAGCATCTCACCCGGGTGAACTTTCCCGCTCACATTTTGAAGGATTTGTCGATCGTTGATTTTCACACCAAGGTCGTTAAATGAAAGGAAAATAGGTGCATTTTCTTCCCCTTCTTCGGTCATTGTTGTTGCTCTATCTGCTTCTCGCTAACAGACCCACAAAACTCCTCTTTAACCTTCCTTTTTGCTTGCAATCGCAACCTTTCGATAGCCTTTTATAACCACGCAAACATATGCATAAAACATTTCAATACATACTCTGTACGTCACTTTCGTCTGTGATTGGTTCCATCTTTTTCTGATAACCAATCAAAATTTAGCAGACCGGACATTTGGAAATGCAAGGTGATGGTGCAATGTGATTTGTTCCGAGGGGGAGAGGGAACGGGAATTTTTGCTGCCTTTTATTGTTAGATTTAGACTCAAAAACGTGGGCACGAATTGGAAACTGGACTGGCAAATTCAGAAACAGAAGTCCACTTTTAGAAAAAATACATTTCTTTGAAGCAATCAAGACTTGAACATAACCACGTTCTATTTTCAGCTTCGTACCAAAAATTTTAGTCTTTATTGCATCATAGCTCACGTCAAGCGGAATTCGATATAGTTCTGACCAGCTGTGTGGAGTCATGATGGTGCAATTTGTATATTTCCATATGAAGTTTCCGGGTTGCTTGGATTATTTTCGCCGAAGGGGCAAGAAAAGGCGTTACTAGACCCAGTTATTGCAATAAAGAAAAATAATATCTCATTCCTATCCCGGCTTACAAGCAAAAGGATACGCATTGACATAATTTTTCTACCTTGTTGAAAGGGGTTTAGCTTCAAAACGGAAACAGTGATATCCTATGCCGATGAAAATCTTATTTCGCTGGAGCCTCTATTCAGGGGGCACATTCGGGACCGAGGCGAGTGTCCTTAAATAGAAGGAGTTCCCTAAAATAATGGAGGTTGGGCGGGGGTGTGCTAATAATTAACCTGTTATTATTATTATTATTATTATTATTATTATTATTATTATATTATTATATTATTATTATTATTATATATATTATAATTGCTTTTTATAATTGTTATTAGTAGTCTTTAGATAGTCATTTTACGACAATTCTCTTTCGTACACAAGAAGAATGTACATAGGGTATATATTTTAATATTTCATATTCTTGAATCTGTAAATAGTAAAATTTAATAATTATTATATTTATCATTGGGATGAACATAGAAATTTTCTTTTTTTTTTAGGTTATAGACAGTTGTTTACATTTGCTCTATTGAAAACCACCAGACCACCAAGAAGTCTTTTTTTAACTATAGTTATACTAAATTTGTACTTAATTTTCAATTTGAGAAGAGTTTAATAAAATATCATTATTATTATAAAAAATTATTATTATAATTATTATTATTATTATTATTATTATTATTATTATTATTATTATTATTATTATTCTGCCTGGGAATCTGCTGCAGTCATTATTTCAAGCAGCTAGATAATGTATAAAAAATCTGCGATATTGTGTGTAGAATTCCCACAAGTGCAGTACGTACATCCATTTGCGGAATGTAAGTGAGATGGTTCATGTTGTGAGAGCTGTCGTCATGGTGACCTTTGAGTACTTAGTAACAGTCCCCTGAATGAAGGAGCCCAAGTGTCCATTTCCCTTGAATAGAGGGATCCCTTCAATAAAGGCAACAAATGCAAAAGTTATGTGAAGATTTTCCGGGACCAAATTTTGTGTCCCCTTCAGGAATGGAGGTATCCTTTGAATAGGCTCTTTGTCCATGGGAAACAGAAAACAAGGTCAGGTCACAGGTTAGCGGTATCTTTACTTTAGGTCAGGGTTGGCTTGTGAAATGGGTTGCCACAGATATTGAATTTATCAAAGCACGAACAAACACCTTCAGAGCCATGGGCACACAAAAAACGGTGGCTAATGATCTATTTATTACTGGCAATATTTACAAAAATTATTTACAATAAAAAAACTACAGTTCATTTCTAGAATCAGTTCTTCATTTCTAATGATCTTAAATGCATTAAGAGGCCATGCTTGTTCAGTTCATATTTCTAATGACCTCCGTCAATTAAGGTATAAGTTAGAATGATGTGAAATACAGATTTGGAAGTGATCTTGTTGTCCATTTCTCAATCGGATTTGCTTTCTGATACAGACCAAACTGACAAGCCTCGTGTTTGAGTTTCAACGCAGCAAGGTTGTTTTGACCGCTTAAGCATTCATACTGGAGATTAACTTCGTTCTGTTGAAGAAGGCTGTAAAAGAAACAACAGATAAAATCTTCAACATTTTACATAACAACAGGAGAAAACTTAGCCTGCGCCACAGATGGAACTCAGACGGAACTTTCGCTATTCTCAGTAGTTTTTGGCTTGATCTGTTTTAGTTTTTTCTGTTTTTGTAAACGTTTTTTAAGATCGTAAATTGTTAATTATTAGTTAATTAAGATTGTAAACTTCTAAACTTCTGTCTGTGAAACGGCGCCGAAATCCTTGCTCTGGGTCCCCATCTATGGGGGGTGTCCGTGGACTTGAGTACGCGCTATAATTAGCCTGCGAACGCAGACGTATTTTCGGTCGTTGCTTCTCTCCACCCGAAAAGTAACTTTTGCCAAGATTGGCTGTTAAAAAAAGACATTGTATATTTGTCAATCTGGTTGAAACCGCATTTTCGGTAAAGTGGGTGAGTCCGTTGGGGGCCCAGGACAAGTATATCAGCGCTGCTCTGCAGATGTTTACTAACATGGGGTTAGATTATACGTCTGTATGCGTCTGCGTGGGAGAGAAGCCAATTTAAGAGCACTACAGGTCAGGCACCAAATCTGAAGGTGTATTATTATGTAAGAAATTAATAAATGAGGCCAAGAGAAGATAAAGAACCTTTATCCCGGCTCTCTTGATGAGGTTTCCGGCCCGGCAAAACCGCTTTGACCTCATGCAGCTGATAAACTCTGGAATCACCACGTTTCCTTCTAACGTAGGGGAACTTAACCAGAACCGTGATCTCATTCAATTCTTTATCGTCTTTGCCTCTTTCACCAGTAAAGGATGAATGAAAAGAAAATTTGCTAAACTCATCATCTTGCAAACAAAGGCGTATTTCTCTTTTCCCAAACTAAAAGCAAAATTATATAACTGGATTTTTTCAGGTCAGTGGCGTTTTTCATGTTTCGAGTTTATTACGTGTCCTTATTGGTATGTTCAACACTCTATTGATAGCAATCCTTACCTCAAATTTCTGTCCAATAAATTACATCTCTCGTCTGTAACATCGAGTGCGATTCTTCAAGGAAAAGCTTTTTCTCTAAAGCTTCTACCTCCTCCCTCATTTCATTGGTTCCGCTGCATTTGATGTAGTTCTCAGGCTCTGGTCGTAAGTCTGGGTAATACACATAACTATTTTGGAGCATTCTATTGAAAAAATATGAGAAAAGCAATAATTTTAGCATAAGACAGCTACTAAAAAAGACTTTGAATATACACTAATTTGCAAAACAACGATTAGAAGTGCTAAAGTACACCATCTTTACTTACTCGCTCAATCGCTGGTGTTCTTCATGAAGTCTGACAATGCATTCCGCTGCTTTATCTAACTGTTCTCTCTGACGCCTGCGTGAAAGGAATTAAACAACAGTGAAAATTTCACCGAAAAGAATACATTGTTCATGATCTCAATCGAGCTGAGAAGTTGCTGAGAAGTTCCCTTCTCATAAGCTGAATTTCAAGTACCAATCACAACGTCGCACTGACTAGTAACCAATCAGATCAAGGCTAAACAATTCAGGTACCAGCACAAGAGCTGATAACTTAGACTGCGGAGCCTAGATATCACATCCTTTTCACGGACAATTTATTTTCAGCAGGCCTAGGCAGCCATTGGGAGCTCATAATTTAGGCGTAATTTCGATCACTTATTCCCTCGACAATAGAAGCTCCTGTTGGTATAAGTATACGTCCGGTGGTATGGTATCCGTACAAAAAAAATCATGAAAGCAACAAGTTCTTCTTCTGTCTCAAAAAGGAAATAAATATTTTATTCTTTTGTGATTTGTTTTTTCGCTAATCGGTTTGTGGAAAACCTGCGTGCAGCAGTCTGGGTTCGCAGAAAACATGAAACGCGAAAAGTAGTGATTCAGCCCTACTCAGTAAATATCGGAAAAAGCATAAGACTCAAAATAAAACCATGTGAGCGAATTCGGAGAACTTTCTGACAAAAATTTCATCAGTTTGTTAAAAAAAAAACACTAACCTTCTGCGATCGGCTCTTTCTCTTTTCTTTGACTTGTATGAGCTATACACCTGTCCCATTTTCAACGTTTAATTAATTTGTTTAAGCACTTCACTTGTTCAAATAACTCTGGACAACCAAAAAACACGTCTAGCTAGGAGAAGTTCTCTTTGCGAATAACTTTATTCTGTGTGACATCACAAAGAAGAAAGAGCGCGCGCATGGTCAAAACCAATCAGATTCAGGCTGTTGCCCTCTCGTCGCCAAGCTAACGGTCGAGCGCGCTTGTCAACAGATTTTCCTCTATAAGGGTCGTGCGATTTCAGTCACGATCAATGAAGTGCTATTAGACAGGCCGTTTTCTTGAGCGCAGGTCCCTTTTATTCTTCAAAAATTCCACTTTCTGGGAAGTGCCCCTCAAATAATCGCGTCGACTTCTTTCCTGGGAAGACATTAGTGTCCAGCCTGCTCACAGCCAATTCAATGGGACTGGATACCAAGTCCGGCAAATAGAAACTTCAGCTTAGTTCAAAATTAGACTGCGAGCAGTATCTCTTTTTGCTTGGTCCGTCGAGCAAAACGCCCGAGACACGCAAATGACCACGCGCGTGACTGAAGGCGCGAGACGGGAGAGGCTACCCCTCTCGTTTCTCGCGTCTCGCGGCTTCGCCGCTCAACGCTCGCGTGCACTTCCCTTACTAAACTAAAGAAAAAGAGGGACTGCTCGCAGTCTAGTTCAAAATCAAATCCTTGAATAGCCTATTCCAGGCTCCAAGGGAAGGTAGTACTGCAGTCGTTCACAGATCGCGCGCGTCTTCCTTTTGCTACTTACCTACTATACGAGAGCCTGGCAAAGGCTATGACGTAGGGTTCATTAAAAGCCCAAAAGAGGAGGTTGATAGTAGAGCGAAATATGGAAATTTTAAGAACCAACAGAGCTGAAAATCAAACATTGTGTTATAATGACTTTATTGCACATGGCTTCATAACAATAACATAATTTAGAAGATAACAATCTTTGCTTTAATCAATAATTTGATTTTCTTAGAGCTTTACAAAATAAATAAACTCTCGCTGTTTCTTCACTTTTCAACCCTACTTCATAGTGTTACTTTTTCCAGTAGATAAAAAAAATGTACAATTTATTGTTTGTTTCAAGTCTTTCAAACCTAATAACGACCAAAATGCAATTTCTCCTTACAGTATCCCTGTCCTATCAAACAAAAAGGCTGTGAGAATAGCGGAAATGATCACAAACCGTTGTGTTTTGATTATGAACAAAGAGAGCAGTGGGAGCCATACCGTAAATGACCTTATAAACGCCCGGGGAGTCTATTTAATTTTAGGGGTCCAAGCGGGGACGTTTAATAGATAGGAAGCGTTTGAAAGAGAGAGGAGCTTATTGTCATAACTATAACGGGCTCAACAAAACTAATATTCTTTCGGCGAAATTATCAAGAGAGTTTTGAAATAGCGGAATGTCCACTTCATCAATTGATACTCCTAGGTCGTCCAGAGATCCATATCGCTCTTTCAAGTCCGGCCAACATCGATGTCAGAATCCTAGCTCAGGGTTATTGCGTTGCCATCGTCAGTCTATCCTTGCTTTACCTTTCAACAAGATGATATCCACCAAGCCTCATTATCAAGCAAGAGACTGAATAATTTGAATGATTTTGCACCTTCTTGCTAATTCTTAGCATTTTGGGATCATTCTCATAAGGGGCGTCTATTACACAGAGGGCGTTTAATAGAGAAATGCGTCTAATACAATGTTAACAGTGTAGCATGGAGTATATTAGATAAGAGGCGTTTATTAGGTCATTTACGTAAGCAAGCTGATCTTTGGGAAGAAAGGGGTTTTCTTATTTGCTATCACATACTTAATCTCTGCACACTACAAGCAGTCTCTCTTTTTTCTTAGTCCATTGAGCGAAACGCGCGAGACACGAAAATGACCACTCGCCCCTCTCTAAATCTAAAGAAAATGAGAGACTGCTCGCAATCTATAATCTCTGATTTATCAGAATCTATGTAAGTAATTAGAAAACAATACTTCTTATTGTAGCCTACTAATTGTTGCATATACAGCCGTTGTAAAGTGTTTATCCCAGTGATGGTAAATGTTGCGTGAAGGGACAACGGTCATGGAGAACTACTCCTTCCAAGAACAATTTTAGAAAGGAGAACAAACAGCACCATTTCATACACCGCAATTCTTTGGTTAGTCTTCATCACGAACCATTACAACAAGAAAGCACCTTCCCAGGATCCGACCAGGTTTTTTAACTGCGACCAAATGGTACGCCAAAAATTCGACACCTTCGGCGGTTTTGACATGCCAAATTGTATCAAATTGAAGATGGCAACTAAACATTCCATGCTTTGGTTTAGTGACGGAACAGTGCTTGTTCTTGAATGATAAAATCGGTTTATAATTATTAGCAATTGATAGATTTAAGGAGATGTTACGCAAGACGATTTGCAACGATGATTTTGTGGGCAACAATGTTGGAACAATGTTATGACAATTCAAAACAATGTCGCAATTATGTTGCAACACTCGGTTGCGCTCAAAATCGTCGTTGCGAATCGTCCCATGTGTCATCAACATTAGCAATGGCAACGTAGCGACTATGACGACGGCGCGTAACCTCGTACCCAGATCTCTTGGGTGCGAGATAAGACGGCACGCGCAGATCTAAAATCCGACGTGACCTCGACTTGACCAATGGCAGGACGGCAAATTGAGAGCCGGAAGTCGGGTTTAGTCCTCTCCGAGCGCTTTCGTGCTGTCAATTGTCGTTGCGTTGTCTTTGCTAAATTTGCCCAGAGTTCTTGGCGCTCATTGTGCCCCTGTTTTTGATCAGAAGTGTTAATTTCCGCTCAAGAGGAGTCTTTCTTAAAGGGGCGGGAATCTTTTTCACAAAAGCGTTCACTGTAAGTAGGTTGGCTGCACAAGCTTTAAGTACAAAAACTACTGAGCGAGAAAAGAAAGGCAAACAACAATTAGAACGCATGCATGCTAACGTTAGTGACTACACCAATCCGCCAGCGGGTTTCTGAGAGGAGGGAACATCAGGACAAACCTTGAAACATTCCCAAGGATGGATTCTTCATACCTAAAAACAGGAAAAACGAGCCTCAATTAGGAGGTAAACTAGTTTGAAGCATTCATTAGCAAAAGCCGCCGAAGTTGAAACTCAAGCAAACACCTCAATTTCATATTTTGAGATGCAGTGTACTACTGAAGAACAAATGGTACCAGAACTGCTTAGAAAATTTATGAATGGTCACACGATAGCATTTTGTTCACAGACTCAAAAGTTAGACCTTCTTAAAATTTCTATGATTGAACTCCAGCAGTGTTTAGACTGGCGGGTAATAAGTAAATAAACCCCTTCCGACAACTGCTGTATCGGATGATAATGCCCGCGGCGGACAGATTGTCCCCAAAAATAAACATTTGCCCGAGAAGCGAAGCTGTGTGAAAAAGTAAAGGCCAGTTACAAGTCAAGGGCAACCAAGAACGACTTCCTCCTAAATACATTGAAAACACTTCTTAGGCTATCCAGAGTAGTTTTAGATCTCTAGAAAAAGCGGCGCTATAAAATTTGTATCTGTTCGGTCATCCTAGGGGACTTTGAGTCTTTCCGAAATTTTAAGGGCTTCAGTATTACTTTCCCCAATATTTTAGATGCAATTTATCGCTTTATGAATGTGAGAATTTTTCTGATTCCTATCTCTATCACATTTTTTAATCCGAAAATTTTAGGTTTTTTTCTACGCAAAACAGCATTACTTGGGGAGTGAAATGTAAAAAATTAAGCTTGAGAAAATCGAAGGGAATTTATTAGATAAGTTTCGAAAATCTGAAAATTTGTAGCTGTCCTCAGTCAATAGAAAATTTTAGGCAATATTTG
Organism: Porites lutea; assembly: GCF_958299795.1. NCBI lineage: Eukaryota > Metazoa > Cnidaria > Anthozoa > Scleractinia > Poritidae > Porites > Porites lutea. The sequence continues at coordinate 1,437,835 of NC_133201.1, forward strand.
CTTCTCCGAACAGATATTGTACAGAAAAAAGTCCGTGGGTGCCCGGTGCCTCTGACAAGTCCTCAAAGGCTTAACCCTTTCAAGTCTTAGAGTGATCGGCAGCAAATTTCTCCTTGTAATATTACTGCTTTATAAAACAGAGTGGTCACAAGAATTAAGGAGATGATCACACAGGATGAATTCAATTGATACTTCAACAACTTCTCATCACTTTCTCGATGGGAAACGTATACAGACAACAATGAGAATTTAATTTTTGATATCAGGGTTAAAGGTTTATGAAAAAGACCCTTACCTTGTCAGGATCGTACACTGGGAGTTTGCTCAGTAACGGTAAATCGGTTTCCTCATCACGTGCTATGTACAATGTATGGCCATAACCGCACGCTACTTCCTGAACGTAGATGCCTTCCAGTGGTTCTACAATCTTAGGGTTTGTTGATGATTTTTGCCCTCCTTTTCTAAGTCCATATCCCTGAGAAAAAAACAAATACTCACTACTAAGAATGCAGCCATTATCATTACAAGTGACAGTTCTTCCGCAAAAGGGAGAATATATTTCTATTTATAAAATAACTAAGATGGTACGCCTGTTCTGATTGGTTAAAAGCCTATGGTGATTTACCGGCGTGATAACCTACTTGTAAACAAGCTTTTCTCGTGTTCTCTCAACATCCCACATGCGTTATCACACCGGTAAACCCACAGGAAGTGTTGTCTATTGCTTAAATAATCAGACAGCCTTTATCATAAGTAAGGGCGTTATATGGGAAGCTTGGTAAGGCCTACAATAAGTACTGCTGTGACACAGTCCAAAAATCACTGCACGCTAGGAGATTACAACAGCATTCGAGACCCTAAAGATAAAGTGTTTTTTTTTTCTCCAGTGGACGTTTGTGTACCCTAAATGGAGATGCGTTCTAACTAAAAGCACCCCGCCAAACTAAAGGTTCCATAGCCTCCCATGGAGGCATTCCTTTGGCTCGTCACGTAATCTCTTCTTTCCCAACGAGGAGGTGAGATTGCGTGACGGGCTAAACAATGTCGGCGTAGGAGGCTATATAGGCTCTACGCTATCAGAGAACAAAACTCTTTAGACGGTTAACAGTTGTTAACTTTCTTTCCCTTGGTTTGGAAAGCTATGCTTAATTTCTACTGAATAAAAAAGAAAACGCAGTTTATTTGAGTGTCAATATGTTACGCACGATTTTTCCGTCTTCTTGTGCAGAAGAAAACGCCATTTTACGTGGTCATCCGAACCCCAAGAAGGTTTAGCCGGGCAAAGGCTGTACCTTCATTTCTCACATATTTTAGGCCCTGAGTATTTGCCCGGCTCCAGGAAACGAACCCGCGACCTCTCGCTCTTTAGACAAGTGTTCTTCCGACTGAGCTTCTCCTGCTGCGGTCTGTGGACAACTACAAAAAGCGAACACTAATTCAGTACATACGTCAGCTTCTTACCAGTTCTCCGTAGGTAGGACTCGGTCCCCAACTGACTACGCTATCGTCTGCGGCGAGAACAATACTCGTTTTGCTGTCGAGAAAAAAACAATCTCATAAGTTACGTTTCATCATTTGGCCAGTGGTACGCATCAAAACCTGTTCACGAGGAGTGATACAGAAAATAGCCTGCATAACAGGCGCTTTATGAACCAAGCGAGGAAAACACGGCATTTTGCGTGAAGCACGAAACGAGCGCACAGCGCGAGACGAGGGGAGAAGAAAAGAAAATGCTCGTCTAGCGCTTATGCAGGCTACACAGAAAATTCCTTTACAAATGAAGCACCAATCGCTTCTGACGCTGTCAAGTTGAGTAGGAAAAGTTTGACTCTCATTCGTAATTTTCGGATGAAAAAGCTGATTTGCTAAGTGGTTCCATCAATTTAACCCCACCCTCTTCCTTGAATCCTCCCCTCCCCTCCCCGTCCCTGAAAACAATTCCCCTCTTTAACACTGACTATATAGGTTTGGTTTGAATCCGGGAGAGAGGGAGGTAAATTACCCGGGTCCATCACGTTACGTCCCATGGTCCGCGGGTCCTCGTGGACAAGGTCTCTTGGGGGGGTATTGAAGAAAGCGCGAGCAGATAGGGAAGAATAGGGTGGGAAGGCGGGGGGGGGGGGAGGGGGGGCTCCCGCGTCCCTCACCACGCTTACCCAGGCCACCTCTCCGCAAGTAAAGTAGGCTGATTTAGCAACAGAGCGGGAAAGTCAGTTGACGACGGCGCGCACAAATTAAACAATGGCTTGACTAACGGCAGAACGGCAAATTGGGCACCGGAGGTCGTGTTTAGTCCTTTCAAAGCGTTTTGCCGTCGTCAACTGACGTTCACGTCCTGTTGCTAAATCAGCCTAATATCTAAAATAATAAACAATTATTGGATAAAGTTTTGTAATACAGTCAAACACGGACAGCTAATTATTACGGTTCATGTTCTCTAAATTCAACCCGCTTAATACGGACACCGCGTTTATACTGACACTTTCTATCATCCGCCATTTTCTCCAGCCTTTCCAAAACGCTGCGCAACCGCGCCTTTACAAATGAAGCACCAATCGCTTCTGACGCTGTCAAGTTGAGTAGGAAAAGTTTGACTCTCATTCGTAATTTTCGGATGAAAAAGCTGATTTGCTAAGTGGTTCCATCAATTTAACCCCACCCTCTTCCTCTTCCTTTTTCAGTTGTACTGATATCGGAAAACGTCTTCCAAATATGGTAAACGCTAGTTGGTTGTGAAGAATAATCAGGGGAATTTCAGCCAATCAGATAGGGAGAAAACCTGACTAATCTTTCTATTGCTCAATAAGTTTACAGGTTGCCATGGTTACAAAACAACAAGTATACAAAGACAATATTAAAGAAGCATTGCCCGCAGCTGCAGTAGCAAGGCTATTCCTAATTCAAGGCGGGACAATGATATGAAATTACTGGATACTTACGAGCAGCCAACACTACGTACATCCCAGCCACACATATCGCTAACTGGCTTAGGATACATGGTCGCATCACCTGTACTCTTCGTCTGACCCCAGAAAAATAACTGAGAATTCTTTACCCCACAGACTGACATGCCGTATGTGGAACCAGCATGAACAGATGAAACACCTAAAAAAGATGTCGGGTAAGATTAAAGAGGCTGTGTGACTGTCAAGGCTACCTCGTTCATTTTGTTTTTAATAGCAGTTACCGTAAGTGACCTAATAAAAGCCCACTTCCAAATAAACGCCTCACATAAAAAACGCCCCTCTACGCTGCTTACATTTTATGAGACGCCCCTCTCTGAATTACTCCAAAATACAGTGAAACCTCTATTGAGCGGAAACCAAGCCGGGTCCCGAAATTAACGTCTTAAGTTTTCCTTTCTAACGAACCCCTATTAAGCGGAAACCTCTATTAAGCGGACGCGGACACTAAAATAAATTGTATTTAGCTAATTTCTTTTGTTAAAAACCTCTATTAAGCGGACACAGGACTGAATTGACAATAATAGTATCGTCTTTATTGTCTTTATTAATAGTTGATTAATAAAGATAAATCAAAACATTCACCAAGAAAGTTCACCTAAAAGTCTTGCACAAAGCATAGCAGAGCTTCCTTAGCTTCCGTAACAACATGGAATTTTCTCACGGTACAGAGTAACCGTTGAATGTTAATCGTTATCAAACATTACGCAATTTTTACAAACCTCTATTAAGCGGACAGCCTCTATTAAGCGGACACTTCGGAAGATCCCGAAGGTGTCCGCTTAATAGAGGTTTCACTGTCAGTACTAGGAATTAGCAAAAAAGGAGCAAAATCATTCAATTCATTCAGTTTCTTGCTTGATTATCAAGGGTTTGCGTATTTTATCTTGTTCAATGTCATGTTCAATTAAGTGAGGATAGACTAATGATGGCAGCACAGTCGGGATTTAAAGAGCAATATGGATCTCTAGACAGCCTAGACGTATCAGTAGATATTCCGCAATTTTTTCAACTCTCTTGATTTTTCGCCGAAAGCATATTAGTTTAATTGAGCTTGTTTAAGTTACGAGAAAAAACGCCTTTTTCTTTTAAACGCCTCCTAGCTATTAAACGCCCCCGCTTGGGCCTCTAAAATTAAATAGACGCCCCGGGCGTTTATAAGGTCATTTACGGTATGCGTCTTTTTTTCGTTAACGAACTTTAAAAACTACCTGTAAATGACAAAATCACATATTTGTGTCAAACAAAATATGTGTCCTAAGCATTATATCAAATGTTACAAACAACAAAAAGGAACTTTGAACAACTGTTAGACTAACAAGCTTTCAAAAACCAAAATTGTTTGTCCATCATGTGTTTTTTTTATTATTTGTTGTGTTATTTATACGTTACTCTAACTTATTGTGTGGTTATTTTAATCAGGGGCACCCAACGACTGTTTTCGGTAAAATATCTGTTAGAAGAAGCAAATATTGCCTAGAATTTTCTATTAGTTGAGGATGGCTAAATATGTCTAGATGACCGTTCCACTGATGTACAATTTTCGAAGCTTATCTTATAAATTCCCGACGATTTTCTGAAATTTTATTTTCACATTTTACTTTCTACGTTATTTTTCGTGGAAAAAAGGGAATCTAAAATTTTCGGATTCAAAACTGTGCCGGATGGCTAGAGGAATCACAAAATGTTTCACTTTCGTAGAACGTTAGATCTCATCTAAAATTTTCGGAAAAATAATACTCAAGCCCTTGCAATTTCGAAAAGACTCAAAAATGAGTTCCCCTAGGATGACTGAACAGATACAAATTTTATAGCGCCGCTTAGAATGCATTTCTAGATATCTAAAAGTACTCTGGATAGCCTAAAAAGTGTTTTCAATGTATTTAGGAGGAAACCATCGTTAGGTGCCCCTCTTTAATGTTTCATTCAATTCGGAGGCCGTTCCTTCGGTTTGAATTTTGATATATTTTGTGACAGAGCTCCTGCGGCTAACTCGACCGGCGATTGAACTAAGACAAAAATTTTCCTTTATCACATGAATAGAAAAAATACATCGGCTTTTTTACAGTGGATTAAAAGCTGGCATCTTTCCAACTTCAAATACCCTGCCGAGACAGAACTAAGGCTTGAAAAGCTGCATATTGGATTGTACTAATGTGGACAACTTACTCTATCAAGTCAGCTAAGTCGAATCTAAATTTTTGAACAACTGCTGTATTATATTGAAACAATGTCACATAACTAAGTTAATAGTTTGCGGTACAAGAGGTTCAGTGTGTATGTTGACAGTTTTTTCGCGTAAACTCGAAAAAAAGACTTGATTCTCTTCCGGTTCTTTTTCTACCCGGTGATTTTGGCGAGTTCCTAGGGTCCCCTTTCCCTGAGAGAGAAATCTCCAAAAAATGAATATTTCTACTTACTTTTTCCTTTGAAGAAGTTCACGAGTCTAGGAACCAGTTCGTCTTTTTGTTGGTAATGACCAAGGCGGCCATAACCTCCAAATCCCCAAGTGTATACCCTGTCTTTAGTGTCTCTTGCAACCTGGAAAAAAAAATTACACAATTGACAAACGCTTATAGGGCCAAAACAGCGAGAAGTTTTTTTTCAGTAAAGTACAAAGTTTTGAGCGCGCAGAGCTAACTGAGGACCACACTATTTTTAGATCGTCTGCTGGTGACAACATCGCCATTAGGGAACTTAAGAACCACGACGACGACTTTGTCGACGACGACCGGAAGTGAGATACCGTGCACTGCGCAAGCGCGGTTAACAAATTTCGTCGTCGTGGTGTCGTCGACGACGCCAAACACAGTAGAATCACGTCGTCCTGCAATCCACAAGCTTCGGCAGGTATAACTCCCTGTTTTTAAGCGATTTTTCAAGGGCTTTGTATTTTTTCACCTCGTAAATCCAGGTATCCTTTCTTTTTTCTCCTAACAAGCGATGTTGATTGAAAATTTGACTGATGAATTGTGTTTACTTCGAAGACAACACTGAGCTGTGCAGGCCGAGCGAGCGAACTCGTAAGTGACAAATTTATTTGTACGTATTTAGGTCAGGCAAATCATATATCTTTAATATAGGGGAAATGAACTTCATATGGAAAACAGCTATCGCATCGGAATGTCTCTTTTTCCAAATCTAAACTATGACAGACACTCGGACTTGGTCATGTCATTCAGGTTGAAAGTTGAATAACCTTCGTACGGAAAGGAGAGATTTTTCCATTCGAAAAGGTCTGACAACACTAAAAATTCTTCATCGTCAATGAAAGTAGACGTACGGCTCATAAAATAAGATCTTGCATCGTCTTAAAAGACGCCTTTGCGAAAAAAACTTTGTTGTGAACGGACATCACAGTCTACATGTTTGTTTACATTCAGTGTCGTCGTCGTCGACCTACCGATCGACTGCATCTCAAGTTTTCTTTTTCCCGCCGAAACTGACGTTCTCGTTCCAGTCCTTTCCCAGTCAACAGACGTCGTCGTCGTGAACTTCGTCGTCGTTCTTAAAAGGTGATTCCCTAGTTTTGCACTGCGCATATCTTACTGCGCATAACAAGATGGCCGCCGTAAAAAAGAGCATGTGAAGTAATATTATTAAAATGAAGTTGACTGAAGAGAAACGCTATTGGAATTTTTCCTTGCTGTTGTTTCTTGCCGAGGTGAGACTCAGTGTGTTGGGAATCTGCATAACGTAAGCAGTACGCGTGTTGCTGAGTTCGACCTCCTCTCGGAGAACCTCGATAGTGGATGTTTAACTTGTGCTTACTCATTTTGATTTTTATTTAAACACTTTCTTTATCACATTGTGTCCTAAATGTGATATCTCGATGTAAATTCTGTAAAAACGGATTTTTTAATACTTTCTTCCCCCTTTCACATACATTCTATTTTGAAACTCGCGCCAGTCCTCTCTCAAAAATCTGAGAAAATACGTTTGGTGCGCACTTTCTGCAGCTCTACCGCAAAAACGAGTACGGTGACCCCCATTTTTTATTTCATGATTTTAATAAGGACAGTACTTCCTTTCGATGAGACAAAAATTGGCACAAATCTATGTTCAGGTTTTTAGCAATTTTACTAAATTGTACGGATTGAGCCATCACGGGTCGAAAAGCGCGCGTCCAATTTAATTCTACTTTGGAGCGTAAAGTAAAAACAAGGGCATTAAAAGGCATTTTTCTGGTACGTAAGTGGATAAACAATACATTAAAGTCAAATTCTGTGTGATGTCACATGCATCATCGAAAAAATCTCTCCTTTTTGTCTAGTTTTGCGCTGCCCGCGGTTTTTGTAAAAGGGTCCTAAATAGCCGTATTTGTCAGCATTGTGACGTCAAAACGAGCACGGTGACCCCCACTTTTTATTACTTTTTTATCATCTTCTTGACTTGTTACATCAGTGTACCAAGTTTTAGCTAAAATCTATGTTAGGTTCTTTTACTATGGAATCACCTTAAGTTCCCTATTTCTACCCTGTCAAACGACTCACCGACTGAGCAACAAACAAACAGACCGCTGGCCTTAAAGACAGGAGAGTTCAGCCTGCTAACAGCCCACTTGGCTCATCTAAACGGTAGGTAGGCTCGGATAGACTGAGGAGAGATCATCGAGTTTTCCCTTGGGATGGCAATCGCTAGTCACACTTCTAGGGGCTTCGCTTGCTCGGTTTCCTCGCCTATGGGACAAACCAAGGCTCTCCCCCGCGCAAAGCCTCCTAGCTAGGTAAACTTGATATTTACTTCTTAGCGGCACTATACCTCAATAGTGTTCACTTCAAGTTCTCTAAAAATGCCAGAGTTATTTTCGTACGGATGGACGAAAACGGAGGTTTTCCAACAGGATGATATCATACATCATACGGCGCATGCTCTGAAAGGATCGCTACCGTATTTGTCGTTTTCAGTAGCGTTTTCGTGTGGACGGGAGTAAACGACTCCAATACGGTAAGTATGGACGCGTTTTTTAACGGAGAAAAAATCTTCATTTTCAAAAATATTCAAATACGTGTGAACGAGGCGTAACACAGAATCGACTGTATGGAAAGAGAAAAATCTTACCGTGTGATTATTACCACAACATACATCTACTATCTGGACATCATCCAAAACGTGCGTCAAGCCATCTCTTGTCTTCTCCACAAAGACAGCAACGTGCCGAGGAAGAACCTCGCAGTCAAAGGCCAACTTATTGGCCGTGACGAAGTACTGCCCGTCTGTGTTATGGCCAAGCTGCCCGTATTCAGGGCGACCGAACGAGTAGAGTAAGTTATTTTCGTCAATAAACATGCTAAATTCAGCACCACAAGCTGTTTTGATGATCTTTTTGTTTCCTGGATGAACAATCTGTTACGTGAGAAAAAAAAAGGAAGAAAATTACAGCTAGAAATCTTTGCCAATATTTAATTAACCTGCAAGTTATGAACTGTAGAACGCTGATGCAGCCGGTGCATTTCGCCTTCGCAAATACCTCACGGAATTTTTTCCTGTAGAACGGGTCATTTCAGCACAGTTAATTAACAATTATTCCTCGAGCCCGAATGGGCTCTGAGTCAATTCGGCCTCATGGGCTATTGACTCAGAGGCCAAGAGGGCGAGAGGAATAATTGTTTTAGTAAAATCCAACTAGTTGGTCAAAAATATCGAGACAAAACAACTTTAGCTAGTTAAAGCTAGACTTTAATCCTTTTTTGCCGCCAAAAGCCAGGGCTTTTCGCTACTAGTGCGCTATAACATGTAGCCTAGTAGTAGCTCAACCAATCAGAACGCAGCAGTAATAGACCACTAGATGGATTTTACTAAAATGCAGATAGCGTTTAAAACTCAGCCGGGAAACACCTGAGAACTCTTAAGCTGAACTTTTCCAATGAGTGTTTCTGCACTCAAATCTAAACTGGTATTTAACTAGAAAGGTATGAAAACTGGGCGAAGTCGAAGGCGGACCATAATGGTGAAAGGCTGCGTTTCTGTTTAACCAAAATGATTAAATTAAATGGGTATCCTGTACCTGCACAGGCTTTGGCATAATGGGCTTTTGATGACCTTGGCCTAGCTGTGACATTTTATTGTCTCCAAATCCAAACAAGATGCCTTCAGCTGAAAAATAAAATAACTTACATGTAATAAGAAACAAACCAAGAAACAATAACCCAAAGCTAAGCGTTGACTCCTTTAATTCCTTAGCCACTTTTCCTAACCTGTAAGGACCAAAGTGTGTGCCTTTCCACAACTGGCCTGTACAAAAGTGTAGGTCTTTAAACTCTCTATGACCTTTGGCTTATTGCAGCGGATTGTGTCACCATGGCCAAGCTGACCTTTGTCATTACGACCTAGCAAAAAGAAACCGATAAAATAACGTTAGACTCTAAAATGCACAGATAAGATAATGATGATAGTATTGATGATGATGATGATGATGATGATGGTGGTGGTGGTGGTGGTGGTGGTAATGGTGGTGTTGGCGATGATGATGATGGTGGTGGTGGTGGTGGTGGTAATGGTGGTGTTAGCAATGATGATGATGATGATGGTGATGATGATGATGGTGGTTGTGGTGGTGGTAATGGTGGTGTTGGCGATGATGATGATGATGATGATTTTGCAATAGCATGTGCTACACTTTTGGGTTGGCAATCTTAAATCAACATTAGCAAAAAAATTAATTATTAACCATACACCACATACCAATGACTCATGATAGTTCCACCCTCGCAAATGATAATACTGTGACAAGCACTAGGTCCTGATGCCACATGCTGGACTCTGATGTTGTTTAATGATGAAATACTGTGTGGTTCCCACAAGTTAGGCCCTCCTGCATTAGCTGTATTAAAATCAAAAGTAACAGCAGTCATGGAAATTTAGCAGCCTAATGATGCCTCGTAATCAATGTTATAATCTATATGTATTTCATAAAATAATAATAATAATAATAAATAAATAAATAAAATACCAGAGCTGTGACATGCTCTGGCAGCACATGGTTACCCCTGGTGCCATACTTTTGCTTTTTGGCGGCCATGAAATCTTAGTTTTTTTTTTTCAAAGAAATCCTATGATTCGGGTACCCTGGATTTCACAGGTTCATAGTATTAAGCTTCCTTCAAGTTTTCTACGAGAACAACCATGTAATCATAAATTACCATCCTCTGATACAGTAATATTACATGTACACTGTACAAGCAACGGTTTATTCAAGTCCAGGTTTCTTAATAACAGGCCTCAGTACTTGCAATACAGGACAATACACAGTTACACACTATATTTTGAAAGGCCAGGATTACCCTCTTGATTTTTAAGTATTTAAATCAACTTCATTAGTCAATACTTCTCAACAGTAAAGATTGCATGTAGTACTTATACAGCATAAATACACACATGCAATGTAAAATTTATTGCATTTAAAAACATTAAGAAAATATAATTTTTTTGAGAGTTCTGTATTATTTTGATTAAGAATAAAGTTGGAAGATTGCCAACTTGAAGAATGAACCAACATTAGTTCATATCCACCTACCTCCAGATTTTGGGACCTCTTTTCGTCCTATCATGTCCCAGTTTGTTCCACCACTAATAAGAAGCCTACCACATGTGCTCACAGCTTCTGTGTTTGACTTAAGATTAGATGCAAAAAAAGCAAATTTAATCATGATGCGTATAGTGCTACTTCAGTGGACTATACTTCAATACTTCAAAGACCAATGATAAAGTATGCATAAAAAAATGTGAAGTTAAACCACCCTTTTTGTTTCCTATTTAAAATGCTATAACAAAATCTGGATGTTTCTTGGTGTTGTGAAAACCATTGCCGGTTCTCTTTTGTGTTGCAGTATGGGAATTGTTCACTGTCTTTTAAATCTTTTGTATTACCAACATCATTTGGTGATTGCACCCATCTGCAACACCCCTATACATCTTTACAAAACTCCTAGGGATGACGTAATCTGACCCAAGCCATTATTAAGGTCTGCAGAGATGGTGGAGCAGGGGGGAAGGGGATTTTCTAGAGGAAAAAATTAATGTTTTTGTTTAAGAATAAGGTACATGCTGTAAGCACTAGGAGTACCTGTCATTTAAAGAACTAGACACCAGAAGGTGTATACTGGGCTGCCATTAAACCTAGGCTAGATAGAAATAATGTATAATTTGTATGAAAACGAAACGTTTACCACAACAGACAGCTGACAGTGTATGAAAGGAACAAGTCATCCCGTTAAACCCAGTCCCATGCCGGACACCTCCCCAACCCAAAGGTCTCATTAAACTGTTTGAACTGAGACTATAAATATATGATTGATAATTCCAATGTTATTGATGGTTGATACAACACTGTGTTTACTGTGGGCTTACCATCAACAGTGTTTACATTCGTAAAAAGTTTTTGGCATTCTTATGTTTCCACCAAAGATAGATTACCTATAGCTTCAATTCGCTTTGAGCTCCCTAATAAAATGTACTCTGCTGAAGTCCGCTGACCTATTCTATGTGTACTCTCATATCCTGCGCATGCGCTGAACACACCAGAGTGTGGTTTGTGCCAGAAGGAAAGACCAAGCCCATTTTATAACTGGGCTGAACCACAGGCAGCCCAGTAAAGATCTTATTGAGAATGTTGAAAATAACATTTCCGTGCCTCTAGATTTCAAAATTTTCTGGGGTAGGACTCCCCAAGACTCCCCCTCCAACAAACTTGTGTCTCTAGCGTGCGTTTTCAAGCCCCCCCCCCCCCCCCCTCCCAGTTGAAATAATTGCACTGACCTTAATACCATAAGACAATAAGATAAACTCGCAAATATTTAATCAGAGAAACCAAGGAGAAAGGAAAACAACAATAAAAATTTATGAACCCAAAAATAGATCTAGAGAGTAATTTGGAGAGGTTAATTTTGGAATCAAAACACAACCTTAAGTTAATATTAGACCAATTAATATTTCATTTCTCAGGAAATTATCTCAAGAAGTAAAAGATAACCACATAAATACACTAACGACGATAGGGTGATATTCAGAATCACTAAAACAGCTGCTAGCTCAACGTATCGCTAACCTGTACTATGAAAGAAACCATGGATACTTGAAGGGGTTGCGATTTCTTGAAACTCAGACCAGAAAGAATGGTTAGAAAAAGTATTTACTTTATGGGCATAATATTTCATCAAAGGCAAAACTGAGCAACATTTTACCGAGACTTGTGTTAAACTTCATTTTTTGCTGTGCAACTTGTGAACAACTGAACAACATTTCACCGTCACCGCAGTACTGAGATGAATAACATAGAAAATCTTAATGCAAGTAATGCGAAAACGAGCTCACAATCGTCTCCGTCTTTGGAGACGTACTTGACCTCTGCACTGTTTGTGGTCATTGCTGCCATCTCAGTTTTTGGCAACATTCTCATTATGATAGCGATCTTTATTAACAGAAGATTGCGAACGACAAGTAATTATTTGCTCGTTGCGCTGGCAGTACCGGATTTCTTTCAGGGAGCTGTTTCGCTTCCTCTTAGGCTTGTAGAAGTGTTGGACACGAAATCCGATCATGCGTCATTCTGTCTCGTGGCAATACCACTTTCGACTCTTTTCGGCGGCACTTCAAATCTTCACATCTTACTGATAGCTACGGAGAGGTTTATCGCCATTTACTGGCCATTCTTCTACTGTAACTGGGTTACCACCAAAAACGCCTTAGTGGGCGTCGGCGGAACTTGGGTTTTTATGATAATTTTCTCGCTTTTGCCAAGTCTTGGATGGGGTGGAAAACAACCTGAAACCTCCGTAAAATTTTGCCGATTTCCAGTATTTCTCACGCAAGAATACATAACAAGTCTGTATGTATTCGTTCATGCTTTTCCTATCATTACAGTTATCTTCCTGAACGTCTTTATCTTACGCGCAAGCTTTGACCACGCCCGACGAATTTGCGTTCAAGTGGCGGCCAGCAACGCCAATTCTCAAGTGGAACAGACTTCAACATTTTACCCCGAACAATCGGAAGAGGTGGGCAGAAGAAAAAGGGAAGCTTCAAGACAGCTATGTTACATCCACTGTTTTACTTCAGGTCGACTTAGGAGTAAAACTGGACTTAATCTTTTTCTGGAAGTAACGTATTAAAACTAAATATGCAGTAAACCATTAAGATTAGCCGCTTTCCCGATTCACCAAGATCAGAATTTTTTAAAATATTGCTGTTGGGATGCGAATAGCACGCACCTTTTTTGGGCATTAAACTAGAAAATTCCCGGGAACAAGTGGATTTTTATTAAGATAGTCCTCGGTTTTCCCGTTGGAAACTTTTCCGTTGAAAATGTGTGTTCCATTCCAGGCTGGTCACGAAGAGAGGGGAACGAATGAAACTTGTGTCAAATGGAACAGGTTCTTTACCTGAAGTGCTTCTTTCCCTCGAAGTTTCCGAGAGGTTTTGGTAAATGGAAAACGCGCATTCACAACTGAAGTTTTATGAGAATGACTTACTAACGTTATAAATATAAAAACAATTGGATGATTGACAATTATCGAGAGATTAGTACGTCAGTTCAGAAACGTGTTTTCTTGTGCAAAGGACGCCTGAAACAAATTACGACAGGAGCAATATCAATTAGTTTAGGTAATAGCATTATTTGCAGTGGTATTTTGCATAAATACCACGAGTGGTATTTCGAAATTGTTATACGTAATTTCACGAGCCGTTAGGGGAGTGAAATTTTGGACAATTTTGAAATATCACGAGTGGTATTTATGCAAAATATCACGTACAAATCATGCTGTTATTTATTTATACTACTACCTGCAAAGGTTTGTAATTTTCACTTGTAGGTATTTCAAATTAAGCTTAAAAACCACTGCTCTAATCCAATGAAATTGCAGAAATTTCTCATGTTGTAGTATTACAATCTTAAATAAGTATAATTTGGCTGCATGGTTTGCAATAGTTTGTCAATAGCTATTAATTTTTAAAAATTGCCCTGATTTTGCCTGATGAATGCCTATAATCTATATAGCTAGCAACATGAATACATTAACAGAGTTGAAATAAAATCTAAGCTTCAGATCATGATTTTGTTTGGAGAAATCTGACATGGTCAAGGTAAAAGATCTCAAACTGTCCCTAATAATCAATAAAACGATGCAAACACAGCAGCCAGCGCACATGAGATCAGGACAAGTGTCCTCTCAAGGGCCATAATGGCGTTTGGTCTTTGGCTGTATAGAGGTGTCCCTTAAAATGTGGTAACTAGTAGAAAGGTAATGTGGGAGGGGAGGGGGTGGGCAAAGTTTGTGTCCCCTGAATAGAGGTTCGATTCGTTCGATTTTTTCTACACGCCTAATGTAGCTCTGCTCTGTGCTGGTAAAGCCGTGTGAAAATTGTCAACTGTTAATAGAAAGGGGATCCAGCTAGAGACCTCGGGAAAAAACGTTTCAGTCTAAGGATAACTAAGTGTATTATTTTCTTCCCAACGTTTAATGCACAGTAATAAATCAGTCTTGCTCCTTTATATTTTACCTATAGAGGGTCGGTCTCAAAGCTCCTCTCGCACTAATTTGGTCCTGAAGAAGAGCTAAGAGTTAAAGTAGTCGGACTAATGTTGCGCAGACGAAAATGTAACTAGTTTTAAGGTTGAAACTCCGCAACAAATTACTGAGAGCTCGGCGTCAGTTTTACTCAACATCTTTCAAATTGTAAACTAATCAAAAGAAAACAAGAAAGAAATTGTTGATACCACAGCCAGCAGCCAGGCCTCAGTAGAGAACTTGAGCTTAGTGTGCAATTTTCCAGAAAAATTAAATGCACGTCTTAGGCTAAAAGACCAAGTTTGAATTTTCCCTTTCATTCTAAATGGTATTTGAGGGTGATAATAAACAAGATGATATAGCCTTTTATGGCTGGATAATCTGGTAATTGGGTGAGATGAACTGCTAACAACTACAACAGCATGAGATAGGGATTGATAAGACTAGACCAAGAAGAACAATTTTATATTGCCCTCCAAACAGCTGGGTACTGATCTTCATTTCAACTCCACAAGGGGTTGTTAGCACAACCAAATCGAAAAAAAAAAGTAATAAGTTTGAACAAATAAGATCTTATACCATACAGAAGTCACTATTTGAACAGCTTTCCTTTGTGCGCATAATTCACCGCGTTTAATGAAAAGTACATAACACTGTTGAATGTGCTGAGTTAAGCGAGAGTGCATTTACTTTAATGGCTGCTTTGTTTTTATCCTCTTTTGAAGAAAGAATGCGGATTAGTGACCTGTTGAAGGAGATTAGATAGTGTTTTCACCGAATGTCGCTAATTGGTAAAATGCAAATACACCTTTTAGTGAAAAATGTTTCACTTGTTTTGAACAACGAACCATATGCTACATCGCTTCGGTTCATAAAACCTTGAATCCAGTTAATAACGGATCATGTCAAATACAGTAGATGAAGAGTTTTAATCAAGAGGATTTATTGCTGAAGCGTAAACACTTTCGTGGCCCTTACGTCGAAAACAAGATTGGTTTATACAAATATAAAAAAAAAGGAAAAAAAGTCGTTTAATTGTTTGCGGCGATAATGATCAAAGAGTGAATTTAGTCAAGGAATACTTTGTTCGATGCCAAGAGAGAACTTAATGTCATACGCTTCGCCGCGGGATTGGATGAGATAGAGCTTTATTGGAAAGTTATGTGTTAATGTTAGCACTGGTAACAAGACTTGGCGATAAAAAAGGAACAACAGTATTTATTTTAAAGACGCTGATATCATGAATGAAATGGAAAACACTGGCGAAAATAACTCTTCGTTTTCAATGACTTCTAATACACTGGACCACCAGTCTCACGAAAAACTGGCAGATGGTTCGATTTTCCTAGCTTGTCTATATTCAATGATATCGTTTATCGCCGTGTTCGGAAATCTGCTCGTTATAACAGCGATTTTCTGGGATCGAACACTGTGCTTGTACACAAGTAACTACTTCCTAGCGAATTTGGCAGTAGCTGACTTTTTTCAAGGCGCTGTGGCGATTCCTTTACGGGTGCTTGAAGTTCTTGGTGCGGAATACAACCCCAGCGTATTTTGTAGGGTCGCCATCCCTACATCCATACTTTTTGGAGCCAGCTCTAATTTAGCCATCTTAGTTATAAGCATCGATAGATTTTTAGCTGTTAAATATCCATAAATTTACATACGCTATGCAACTACGAATTTCATCATCGCCGTTGTTGCATTCTGCTGGTCAGTTGTAGCGGTGTTGAGTTTAATAGCGGCTTCCAAGCTGGTTTGGATCATACCGGATACTTTGACAAGAATTTGTCGTTTCCCAGTTTATTTGAAATCAGACTATATCATAGCAATGTATGTTATTGTTCATGCTATTCCTATTGGAACAGTTGTACTTTTGTATGGATTTATTCTGCAAGCCACTTTAGTACACTCAAGGCAAATACACGCTCAAGAACTGGCTGTGGTCGCTAGTGTTTCAATGTGTAGTAACAGCAACGTTAATGAAACTGACGCCACAAATATGAGTACCGTGACAAATGGACGGAAAAAACAGCAACGAGAAACAGCGAGGCAGAGGAAAGCTGCCAAAACAGTTTCTATAATCGTTGGTCTGTTTATCATTCTTTTTGTACCTATAATAGCAATAGATCTCGCTGAAATGCTTGGTGCTCCACCAGCCCCCTTAATCTTGACAAAAATTTGCGTTTTTATGATATTCGCAAACAATTGTGTGAACGTTATAGTATACGCTGGCTTTAATCAGGACTTTAGGCGAGCTTTCAAAAAGATTCTTTTAAAGATTGCAAGAAGCGTCTTTCGAATGCGGACTTACAGATAAAAATTCAGCCATGAAGCACACACCACTAGTAAACTCGGCATTCTCGCCCCCAGACCCCGTCGTTTCTTTTGGTCACGTGGCCTTGAAGCCGAGTGGCTCTGGGGACGAAATTGTAAACTCAGCGGTTCCGTGGTATGGCCAGTGCCTCGGGCACCTGCCCAGCTGTAGTCTGTGCTTCCTTCCTGAATAGGTCAGTTTTTTCAAAATTCATACTTGGGTGCGAGGCTTAGGGGAATAAAAGAAAAGAAGTAGCATTAAGATTCAATAATTAATAATTCTTTTCTGTTGTTTAATCGATCCCCTCAGTCTCGGAGCAAAGAATGACTTTTGTGTATTAGTAAGCTGCGTGACCATATAACATTTACAGGGCAACTGACGTAATATCTGCAGGAGAAATATCAGTAGTAAATATCTTGCCGTAATTTTCCTGTGTATTTTGATTGTTTCATTCGGTATTTTGATTGTTTGTTGCGATCAAGGGAGTCCCCGAAGAGAAGTTAAAATGCCAAGAATTTACAGAGGTTGTAATGGTCACTCGTCTTGCCTTAGGTCAGGTGAGCTGCTCTCCTACTGTTAGCTGTGACACCACCGAGAAACACGTTGACCCTTACGAAAAATAGGGTGCTTAATAAGCAAGGAGGACGGCGACGGAAACGAGAACGGCAAAAAAGCAATAGCCTTAGATTGGCAAAACAACAACTTTCCACGTGCATCACGCTTTTTTGTACATTTCTTTGCCGTCGCTGCACGACTAAAACGTGAAAGTGCCTAAATCCACGTTTTGTCGAGGACGGGAACACAACAACAATTTCCTTTTCTTTTCCTGAACTTTGATACAGTCGTATAGAATTCAACTCCAAAAACATTTGCCAACATTTGACGAAGTGAAAGAGACGGAATAAGCGCAACAAAGTTTGAAGCAGCGCTACTTCAGTTTATAACAGACGTTTTCGTAGCCGTCGCCTTCCTTGTTGCTTCAGTTCCCTAATTTCCCCTGGAAAACGGGGCAAGAGAGAACGTCCAGCGACTCCGTTGATGGTATTAGGTAGTCATTCACATTTTGCCTACTATGTAATCCGGCAAGCTCTACCCCAGATATTTCCTAACTTTCTTTTCCGTTTCAGTCTGTACGATTAGTATATGATTGTGACAAGGAAAATAGACAATAAGCAGATAACCAGTGGGGTTAATGAGTCGGTTAACGATACATGAGAGTTTGTGCCTCAGGAGATAAAAAAGAGTCCGTTGTGCGCATTAACCCGGGCTGTATTAAGCGGGTTAATTTTAGAGAAAAATATATCATGAGGTTTTTGACGGGACAAACGAAACTATCCGTTTTTGGAGACATTCTTGACAACATTGTTTCTGTTACTCAAACTTGTAACGAGTGAAACAAAAGAATCTTTTGCTATAAGAACCAAACTTCTGGTCAGCACATTAATATCAAAAGGTGACGTCAGCTTGAATATCGCCATATGCGTGTGTCCCCATTAAGCGGGTGTTCGTAGAACGGGGTTCCACCGTATAGCAACTGTAAATTTTGTCCCACCTCATACGTAAAACCCATGAATAACACAACATCACCAGACTTACGCTAATAAACAGTTTTATTACTCATTTTCATAAACTTAGACACAATTTTTATGCTTAGACTAGGCTACGAGTGGTCGTTCCGTTCCTTAAGGATAGAAGAACGAGCGGAATACGCCAGGGCGCGTGAAAATCGCCGGTGACACTCGGAGGGTGGGGAGAAACCTTCCTCGCGGGTGCCAATTTTCACGCGCGCTCGCGTAGTTCGCAACCTCTTAAAGTATACAGCTATTTCGAGAAAGGTTGTGGGAAAAAATGTGCACGCAACAATCCCGAAAGACACTGTAGCTGTCGAACCTACTTTTGTTGCTTTCCTTTAGCACTCATAAACATATGTCCATGGTCTCTCGTGCCATTCTTTCAAGTTTCTTCGAAGAACGGTGAACTCAGAACCACCCACAATCCCTTTCGGGATTGTCGCGTGCACTTTTTCGGACAACCTTTTTCGAAATAGCTGAAGACAAATACGGAGACAAAAAGCCAAGCTTTCATCTGGCGCTGGGTTACAGAATAAAACGTAGAGGCCACTCCCGGCTAGTGTGAATCGCTTAGATTGCAATCTCTGGGTAGTTTGTTTTTAAATATATTAGAATAGATAATCAAACTTTTAAACGCAAAATATGGAATTAGCTTAGTTATAAGAGCTTGAAATGCGGTATGATCCACACATTCGCCCAAAACCTCCTCTCTCTCTCCGTACAAACGTTGGGGGAAAACCATCTTTGATAACTTTCAAGCATCTTGAACGCAGTACCTTACGAGACACGCTGCAGCCCAAGCCGCGCACACAACGATTGCAGGAAGTAACGAGCTGTTTTAGTTTATAATTGCAAAGTCACAAATCACACAGTGAATTACTTCTTTGACTCGAAAAAGTCTAAATTGCACCTTGAATAAAAAGAAAACTGAACCAAATCGCGACAGAAAGGGCCGCAATTAAGCTACAACCATTTAAACACGAAACTGAGAGAGCCCGGCTGACGGCTTATCCGGAAAAGATAAATTCACGCAGCAAAAACAGGGTTCGTACAGATTTTTGGATCCAAAATTCAAGACTTTTTCCAGACTTTTTCCAAAACAAGAATTTATTTTTTCAGACTCGAGGTTATCAAACAGGGGATAAATACAGACCTTAAAAAATATAGGACGAACGTTTTTTTTACGATGCACTGGAAACGTACGGGCGAGATTTGACCAAAACAAAAAAAAAAATTCACCTATTAAGCACTTGTGTAACTTTGCGGAAAAAAATCAAGACTTTTTATCATTTTGCCAGACTTTATCTCTATTTTCCAGACTTTTTCCAAGTCTGGGAAATTGCTGGGCAAATTTGAAGTCTTTTTCAAGGATTCAAAACTCTGTACGAACCCTGCAAAATGATTAGACATGCAGAAAAAGTCACCACAACGCGTTGAGTACAGTTCGGTGACTATATGACGGTAAATTACCAAGACCTGCTATCAGCGGAACAAGTCCTTCACATTCTTTCATTGGGCACAGTTCAGAGCATCCAAACTTATTGTTGGGATTTGTAACTTAAACGGGTTTGGGCAACGTTCAGACGGCAACGGATGAATTTTCGACTGGTTGAAACTGAATTCGTTCGTTTAACTGGACTGTTCACAAGGAACCACATTGAACGCCAAAATCGAAGTCAAATCTTAAGCCGGTAGAGTCGAAAATTTGACCGGCGAGGTGTGAACATCACAATCGTCTAAATATTTGTACGGTAAAGGCGTGGTTGCATAGATGCGTGGTACCTCAGCTGGGAGGCGCCATTTTGGATTTGCTTAAGTAGCGCTCTGGGCATGAGCAGATCAAAACCACTCAATTCAACCGGTTCGCCAGATCCGTGTGAACAGAGAGAAATTATTTAACTTTTCCGTGGAAAATAAAATTACTTGCTCCGTGTTTAAATGACCGCGCTAACTTCGCTGAGCCCCTTTCATGAATGGTATTCAAAAAAAACTTTTTTAAAACATGGACTTTACAAATATATGGAATACCAAACACTAACACAACAAAAATTAACGTTTTAAATATCTTTAAATATATAATTTTTTATTAATATAGCAATAATTCATTATAATAAAAGTTTTCTTGTAATGGAAAAATCATGATCGCAAAGCATGAGCAAGGCAACACTTTTATCTCAACTTACACATTTATATTTAAGTAAAAACATAATCACTTTCATGCCTGCTGCGCTGCCAAGATTTTTCTCGTTGTAATGTCAAAGGGTTTTAATGTTTTGTTCGTTTATAATAAAACAATTTTAGAAACTTCCTCGGAAATCTTAAGCAACATGGTAAAATCTTCAACGTTCTCGACAAATCACAACCGTTCGTACACACTTTTAACGTTAGTTCAAAGGATGTTGGAAAATCTCCGAATTTTTTTTGTAGAGACAGCAATATGTACATTTACAGGAATAAGAACCCCTCCTTCACTTTCGGATCTTCACGGGCGACGTTCTCGCTAAAATGTTCGTAGTTATGTCGAGGACAGCCCTTTTTAAAGCCAGCCGTAGAGTAAGTGTTCAAGGGGAAGAGGGGTTGGGAGAACGCTCTTTCCGCACTCGCTCTCTTCCCTACCCTACTCCTGCCCCCGACAGCTTGCTCGCAGGCTACGTAAAGATAAAACGCATACAAAGTAAGACATTTACCGCTCTCCATACCAAAACGATGTGGACTTTCAACTAAACCTATCAAATAAATATCCGTTTACATCGTTCCGCTCCCCGTGTAATCGGGAAACAGCAGCCACATAAGTCTGCAAGCATTTACTGTCTTCAAACAGATTTGTACATACATACATAGCTGACATGATGCTAGGAAAACTGAGAACCTCGGGGATCACTCGTTACCAGCGTATCTTGAAACACAACACCACCACACTCGCTTGTATCCACCTCTATCCGCTTACGGACTCGTTGATCATTTTGGCTTGTGCAGAAACCGCAGAGCAAGATATGTCAACACTCTGAAGACGACGATATACAGTAAGAGTGCTGCAATATTCTCACCCACAGTTCTGGAAACGTTCAGTTTTTCCAGCACTTCACTGCCCTGGATGATGGTACCGTTGTTCCTACAACCCGCGTACGACGAATCCAGCGGTGCACAGCTAAACAAGGCAGGAAAGAGAGAAGAGACAGACATTGTTAAAATAGAAACCATTTAACTGGACTTTTGGCAAAATCACTTAGTCTATTATACTCAATTACGATAAATTTTAAGTCACCTAATACTTATTTTTTTTTGTAAAAAGTGAAGAATGTTCCCAGAAGCACAAGGACAGCAATTTCCGGTCTCTTAAGAATCAAATCAGTAACAATTATTGGACGAGGTTGAGCAAAATATCGTGATTTGTAAGTGGCCAGCGATCAGTTATTTGGCTGAGGCAAATAATTGATCTGCGAGACACCGGCAAATCACGATATTTTGCGATGACCAAGTTCAATACTTGTTTCATCATTCGATCACCGAGTTTGACTTTTAATGAATAAAGTCATGGATTGGAAGCGATATGCCATTTTCACCCAGCAGCGATCGCAAGAAGGAGGAAAGCGTGGTTTTTATTTACGCATGAGCAGAATATTATTCGCAGCCAAACAAAGTTAAACGACATTGCGTACAAGCAGACCATTATTTGTAGGCAGTTATTTGCAGGTCACGTGGTGGGCTGTCGGCCAATGAAAAGGAAGAAAAATTTGCATCGAATGATAATCTGTGTTGCTTTTGCTGAACACCACCTTTCGTCGTATTCTCCGGTACCTTTCCGTGAAATTTACTCCATGGTTCACCAACATTGTTACAGAACTAGGCATTTGTAATCTTCAAGAAGCAAAAAAGCGGTAATTTTAATTTGCAAAAGGCAATTTCCTTTGTCAGGATATATCAAACGCCAACTTTTAAAGTGAACTTACCAGTATGAAACTCCCAAGAACTCAGTCACCTTATTTACAAGATTAAAAGCTTTGCAAAACAAATTCGCAATGTCAAACACTGCGAAAAAAGGGTGCGCGAGGAAGGAAGAAAGGTTTCAAAAGGTTCCCTTCCTTCTTCCTTCGTCGCGTATTCATCATTATGATCTCGCGCGCTTCAATTCTCCCCTTCCCCCTCCCCCTTAAATGCAAATCACACAGACTAGCCAAATAAGGAACTAACGGCAAATCAGGCCATTCCTTTAGAGTCTAATATACACACCTGAACGTTGGGGAAGTAGAGAACTCTATTGAAAGAAGAGCATCATAAGAATAAAACAGGTAAGCAAAGTACTGAAACCAAGATAACCAAGGCGGTATGTTCTGCTGATAAAATCCACCCGAAAGCATACAGCTGAGACCATACACTGCTGCTACAACTATTGACTTCTTGAAGTCCATCACAGTAGCGCCAATACACAGACCTACAGACTATGAAACAACAGAAATGAGAAATATATAAAGGATATTACATGGTCGCGCGGAGATTACAAATATCTCTTCGCGTATTGAAAAATATTTCACGAGGGAGCGCACTATTTATTATAATTATAAACACCAATGATTCACTTTTATATATATATATTTTTTTGCAGCAAAAGTTGCAGTTATACACAATCCACCATCCCCAACCCCAACTTTTGTTTTACTTTTGATTGTGTCTCTCTTAAAACATTGAATCACTGACAATTACACGACTATTTATGATAACAGCTGTCTGCATGGCTGGTGTAATTATGATTAAATTTTGACCCTGCTTGCCATAGAGCTTCCAGTAGGTCAGTGGTAAGAGCATCCGAACTAGAACTCGGTGGGTCGTTGGTTCGATTCTCACGATTTCGAAATTTTTTCTGAGTTCTCTTGTGTTAGAATTCTCCTTCTTCCAAATCATTTATTAAGGATAACATATAAAGGTTATTTCATGGCCGCGGGAAGATTAGAAATATCTTTTCGCGTGTTGAAAAATATTTCACGAGTGAGCGCACTATTTATTCACTGATTTATTATAATTACAAATATCAATGAAATGCCACATCATTTCACTTTTATATTTTTTTGTAGCAAAAGTCGCAATTACACACAATCCACTATCCCCAATCCCAACTTTTGTTTTACTTTTGATTGTGTGTGTCTTAAAACATTGAATCACTGACAATTACACGACTATTTCTTTATAACAGCTGTCTGGTGTAATTATGATTAAATTTCGACCCTGCTTGCCATAGAGCTTCCAGTAGGTCTATGGTAAGAGCATCCGAACTAGAACTCGGAGGGTCGTGAGTTCGATTCTCAAGATCTCGAAATTTTTTCTGAATTTTCTGGTGTTACAATTCTCCTTCTTCCAAATCATTAATTTTATTAAGGATAAACATCACTGCATATACCTGTCCTGCAATGGCGGTTAATAGGAGAAGAAGGAGAGATAACAGGAAAGCCTCGCTTCTGTTCAGTCCTGCCATCCAATACACAACGGTTAAGAACAACGTTGGCATGAAAATAACCAGTGGTAACTCACTGAAGAGCTTGGCTAAATAGTACGCAGACAGCCTGTAATAACCAGCGGCTCTTTCTTTATTAACCACTGTCCGTTCATTTGGAACTGAAAATCATTAAAAACAAAAAGTACAGGTAAATGGGAGAAAAGTATGAAAACTAGATCGACATTTTGTTTTCCTTAATTATACACTATTTTTGAAACTTGAGTTTGTGGCTAATTTTCTCATCAATATCACTATGATGACGTTATTAATAACCACAGGATACCCACATAAATGGACAGAACAGTTCACAGTTCTGCTTCCCAGGATAACAACCTCAATGTCAAGCAAAACTTTACTAGCACTTTTCAAGGAAACTTAGGCAAGTAGACAGACCTTCACGGGTAAGGAAGACATGACGTGGGGAAAATAAACTGAATGAACATGTGTAATATATTATACTGTTGCTGCAAAACTTGGAAAGAACAGTCACATGTCTGACTACACTTTATACATTATGTAGGAAGGCCACCTTCACAATACCCAGCGTACCAACACATCTGAACAACAAATCTGCCGTTGAACAATTTCAAACGGCGATATACATGTACACGTTTTGTAAACTTACATGAGATAAGAGATTGGAACAGTGGAGTGAAATTCCAGTAAACCACAATAAAGAATATCTATAAGGAGGCCAAAAAAACAGACCATTAATGGTGGAAACACATTTAGACCATTCGCTGACAGAGTTCAGGAGGTGATTCACCAAAACTCACAAGTCAGTGCTGATTTTATGACACAAGAATCCTCAACTATAAAAATATTTCACTGTTTTTGGATTATAAAAGATTTTTCCTTACGATTCATATTTAATAGACAAAAATAGTAAATAAATTGGCAATGGTAAAAGTTTAAGGGCCTGTTTACATGGGGGTAGGGGACCCCACAAAGGAAAGGTAACCCAAATACATGCAGGTGGGGTAACCCGCCTGTCCATATAATCTCTCATATGGTCACCCCACCTATCATGTAAATGCAATCAAATTAAAATGAGAGATTATATGGACAGGCCAGTTACCTCACATACCTGGGGTATCCCACCTCCACATAAACAGACCCTAAGATGAGTTAAAAATTGGTATTTTGGATTGGTGAGAACCTGTTGTTTTAACAAACTATACTTAGTCTGAGTGTCACTTATCGCCAATGTACACACACGCCATCCCACCCCAAACACTATAAACTTTGAAAATGAAATTATCTCTTACGAGTACTACTACCAAAGTGCGAAAAAACAAAACAAAGCAAAGCAAGCACAAACAAATAAGAGAAAACCACATACCAATGAATATCTATCCCGGATACTCTCCTCTTTGTAAGGTACCTGGAACCAGATGACCCCAGCTATAATAGCTAAAAGCGCGCTCTATTAGAAACAAAATAGGAATTCATAAATTATTAGGATTTCAATATTAGGCATCTGATGGGTTTTAATCGCACATACAAAGCCAGCTGAGGCACTAGTTTCGTTGTGTGCAACTATCTCTTCTCACCTGTACAAAATTCAGCTTGGAAAGAATATCTGGCTTGGACTGTTTGAATGTGCGCACAAGTAGAACAGAGAACTGCGTCCAGAAACTTGTGGCCCATGATGTAGAAATATCAGTGTAAAGAGCGGAATGATCTACTTCATCATCATGATCATGAACATCAATCTTAGTGTAATCCTGTGATGTGCTACGCTTGTAAGTGACAACAGCCACATTAAAGTCTGCAGATGACACACGTGCTTCAGTGTGTACCGGCTTAGGGCCATCGTCTGATAGTTTACTCAGCGATCTTTTGAAACCTTTCCAGGATGTTTTTGAAGAAGACGCTTTGGGGTTTTGAATGAGAGGAACAGAGCTTTGGTTAGCTTCAGATTCGACATTTCCATTAGGGATCAGGGCATTTTCTATGTCACGTGAAGGCTCTGTGCTGCTAATATCTCTTGGGGAATCAACCTTAGAATAAAGTGACTCCGATGACGAACTTGATTTACTGTGATTATCTTGTGTAATGGCCTGTTCTGTTTCTGCTGATTTTTCTGAAATGTCTTGTGTACTTCCAACTTTCAGATTAGTTTTATCCAAAGGTGCCTTCTCAGAGGTGTCTGCATCTTTTTCACTGGATTTTTCAGGGTTAGGGCTTGGAGTGTCAAGTCTTGAAACTTCATGACTTGGAGAAGATGATGCTAAGTATTTTTGATGCCTCCTTTTTCTGAACATGAAAAGAAATTATTTTAATAAACATACATTGCATAAAGAAAGAGATTTTAGCCTACAAATTAGCCCTTATTTTCTTTCTTTTTATCTCATTTTACTTGATTGTGTTTTTAAGAGGAGCACAGGCAAGCGCGAGGCGGTGATCCCTTGGCGCATGTTTTGCACCACATGCCCACCTCACGCTTGCTTTTTTCTCGCCTGAAAAGGGCAAAAATAAATAAATAAATACTGTTGAACCTCCAAGTGCGCCCCCCTCTCGTAAGGGACCACCTCCCATAAACAACCACCTATCCAAAACACCAAAATTTTCCCAGTCAAAGTCCTCTCATAAGAATTTCTCGTAAACGGCCACTGAGCATCTCTTACATTGTACTGAGCTTAAGAAGATGGCAGCAGTTACACAGATTATTGATTGCATGAGGTATATCAAAAGGCAAAGTTACTGTTCTCTAGCTGAGAAGAGTCTATAATGTCTTGAGAATGTGTATAACGGAAGCCATGTGTGAGTTCTTGAGTTCGACTTCATTGCCGAGTCCTTCAAAAGTGGATTTCAAACCTCTGCTGAACAACACTGCCTCCTAATTATGATATCTCAAAGTACATTCTGATTGCATTGACCACATTTACCGGGTTGCAGGTTCTAGTGCCGCATGTTAAGGACTTACCTCTCAGCCCAACCTTTCACAATCATTTCTTGAATTTTCTCTCCTTCCGTCACCTTCTCCACTGAAAACAATTTTTTAAAAAACAATATTCAATTTAATGCATATATTAATGAATGCCTTCCACCATTATTTTGTACACTCCTTCACCATTTATCCATTCACCTGGGAAATTTTGCCGCAAAATAATTATCATTTGAAGCTACTGATCAAGCTGTTTTCTGGCCACTATCCCACCAAAAGGAACAAAACTGCCCAAAATGTTGTTTGCAAGTCAAGTACGTAGAGGTTAAAAATTGGGTTTTATTAACTGAGGTAGGTAGATTGGTCACCGTAGGGATGGGAAGGGGGGAGGGGGGTGGTTGGACAGCTGATGTTTCAAGCATCTGCCCTTTGTCAGAGCAAATCTGTATCGACTGAGTTGATAAAGCCAAGTTTGTTAAATAGAATAGACATATTGTAGATGTATAAAGTAGCTGGCAGGATCAGAGTACAGGACCGCTTTTTAGCAGTGGCAGTGAGATTCATGTGAGTGGTTCGTAGCCTCTGTACAGTCGTCCCCATTTGAGGGGAGGGATTGGCTGTTCACAGGCTGGTGATTTGCCACCAGGGAAAATCAATCAATTTGGCTATTTTCCATTCTTCTTGCACATTTACAGCTTAAATACAATATTTTCAGTGTATAAACAGTACTTACATATAAAGTCGGCAGGGTTGAAGTGGGCATCACATACCAGACCAACACTCTCAAAAAAATTAAGAACTCGACTGGCTTTTCCGTAAAAAGCCACCTGATAACAAACACAAACAAGGAATAAAACATCAGTCACAACTCTGATAAAGCACAATTAAAATACTAATATGAGCCCAACAGGTACGCGCACTTTCAAAATAACTCAAAAATTAATTTGCCCTGATCTACATTTTGTACACATTACAATTTTGGATCAGTTATTAAGCATTTAAGCATAATTATGCAGTTTAAATGGGCTGTCATGGCCGGCTGGCTAGTTTATAAATTTTCATTTATAATGCTTATTACAAGTGTTCAAATGTTAAAACAACAAAAATGAACTTTGACAAACTGTTAGGCTAGTGCACTTTAAGTTTTCAAAACCCACAATTGCAATCCATTTCAATCTTCCTCAAATTTGTCCATCTATTTGCTGTGTTATTTATACCATTTTATAATATTTTTTTAGTCAGTTATTTTGATGTTTCACTAAATTTGGTACTGTTCCCAATGTTTAAATTTTGATTATTTCATGACACAGCTCCCTTTCAAGATCTTTGTATGCTTATAATGTTTTTGTCTCGAGAATTTGCATTTGTTTATTATTACCTGTCCTCCGCAGAGCAATAGAAGCTTGTCAAACATATAGAAGATCTGACTTGATGGCTGATGAATTGTAGTTACAACTGTCTTTTTTTCTCTGGCGGCATAATTCTTCAAAGTCTTTACCAGGTTTAATGCATTGCTGGAATCTAACCCAGATGTTGGCTCCTATTGTAACATGAGTAGAAAGACATTATTTTACACTGTAATTACAGTGCTCCAACCCAGATAATATGGATATGGGAGGGACATAGTGTCCGTATTTTCCTACCGTCTATATTAAGCAGTCTGCCAGAAAAAAACATCACGGACACTAGCATTATTCAATGCTTTTGCAGGCTCAGGAAAAATTGAATAATAATATATCATGGCAAGGAGCCCTAAAAAACAGAGCAGATGGCGTATTGCATTAAAAAGATGGCAAAATTGAATGGAAAAAGGTAATTTAATGACAGGATAGTCAAAACACCTGAATGACAACCAGACATGAAAAAAGATGCATTACTAAATGAATGTGCTCAGTATACAGCATTTTTTAGTGAAAACTGCTCTGTAGGGCTAGACTGTGTTAATGATTCTCAATGTTTTGCAGCCCACATCAGTGAATTATTACAATCCACAGAGGATAATTTTCACTGGGAAAAGATGAACTTCAAAAAGCTTAAAGAGGGGTAACTACTAACACCTAAAGATTATACATGTATATAGCCTTTTACAGGTGTATATGTAATTTATGACTAGAACAAACTATCTTTCTGGAATGAACTTGTCCTTATACATACGTACAAGTCATGTATGCAAAATGTAATCGTGCATAAGATATATTGTAATCATGGAACTTACGCAGCTACATGTACATACATTTACATTTTGTGTATACCATTATGTGTTCTTTATTTCATTTAACTTATTTTCTCAACTTACATCAAGGAAGATCAAGGAAGGGTTGGTTATCAGCTCACAACCAATGTTAGCACGCTTTTTCTCCCCTAAAAAACAGCATTAAAAAGAAAATTTCAATTAGACACAAAGCACAGATGTATAGTGTATGAATAAATTTTCACGTCATTAAATTTCATACATGTCATGTTATCATCATAAAAAAAACAACATCGAGCAAATAAGACCCCAAGTAGGAGGAAATTACTTTTATTCACTGATTAACTTTAAGTTTGTTTTCTACTTCTCGTATTTTCAGAACTGGGAAACATGTTTATTGACTTCTTTGAAGAACACTGTCATATCATCAAGATACTGACGTAGCAGTCATTCTAAGAAAGTTGATCACATACCTCCAGATAATCCACGCTCAAAAGGGCTTCCAATTTCTACAACATTAACAAAGTACAGTTACTAACAAAGACCAAGACCAGTTCACACAATCAAACTCCACATGCAACCTCCACAATTTGTGGGCTAACAATAGGAAAGTAATTTCTTTTGGACAGAGAATACGCCATAACATCAAAAAAATTTCTATGCGGGGCTTCTGATGATTAAAATTATTATCATCTGATGGTGCCATTTTCAACCACAATATTGATCTCAAACACATCCAGTAGCATAATCTACAAGACATGTATTGTCCAACAAAATAACATACAAAAATGCCAAATTGCAATGTAAGGGTATTTTGCTATGTAATTATCATGATTGTTCAGCTCCTGAAATTTTCTTGTTGTCCGCGAAAGTAGGGAATACTCTCCAAGCAAAGAAATCACACGCATGTAAAATTAGACCTTTTTTTGCACAATATGACTTTACTAGAAGTTCATCACAATAAATTAACCAATATTTTATGCACTCAATCACAGGACCTATCTGTGTGTACTCACTTGTATCCAAGCATTTTCTGACATCTAAGTTGTCAACAATTTGGTCAACCTGAATGCAAAAAAGATTAATATTAATTTTGTAATTCCTATAATTTTTTGACACAGTTCCCTAGAAGAATGCTTCTTAACCCATTCGCTCCTGGGGATTTTGCCGAAAAACGCGTTTTGAAGCTAGTCGAGTGGTTTTCTGGTCACTGTCGTGCTATAAAGAGCTAAAACTTACCACAAACCGGTTTACAGGTCGTACACTTGGCGGCCTTCTGATCCAGATGCAAAATATCAGCTTGCGAAGTTCGGGCATGCGCAGAAAGCAAAATTTCGACATAGTTTTTGGGTTTAAAAGTGACACAGCAGTCTTGACTTTTACTTTTCGCTTTCTCTCTTCCCTTCTTTTTTCGCTTTTCTTGCCTCATTTTTTTTTTCTCTTGCTGGGCATTTAGTAGGCTTCATTTTGGTGGGAAGAGTTTTTAGGAAAGCTTTTAGGATCTTAGGATTAGGTGAAAGGAAAGGTAGGTGGGTAATGGAACAAGATTTTCATAGAGATTTTCAGGTCCTTGTCACATGGTTTTTTGCTTCTTTCTCCGGTGTCCTTGACTGAATTGTGCTCATTCTGGTATGGTTTGAAAGATCTCTTCACTCTGCACAAGTTAGCGAAGAAAGTTGTCCTTGACCGTTAAAACTGATGACGTCACAAAGGGTAGAAAGGACCTGGATCCGCACGGGCGGTTACGGGCGGTTCAGGGGCGAATGGGTTAAGAAGCTGGCAGAACATAATGTTATCACCAGGTTTACAATAATTATTATGGTAACACGTTTTACTGAAACAAAGTCATATACCGTAAACTTCCGAATTTAAGCCATGGGCTTAAACAATTTTCATGAGGGGTTCTAGGGGGGCTTATAAATGGATGGGTGGGGGGGGGGGAGGGGCTTGTAACCAGACTAAAAATGTGTTCCAAAGCATGCTACATCAGCAGTGCCTTTTAAGCTTCAAAATGCCATAAAAAGTCTAAATCCATTTCAATACAAGCTAGAGGGGGGCTTACAATGTACATTGGGGGGAGGTGGGGCAGGGGACTTATAACCAGATGTATTTTTTGTTTACAAGAAGATGGGCTTATATTTGGGGGGGGGGGCTTATACCTGTAAATGGAGGGGGGGGTAATAATTTGAAGTTTACAGTAACTTGAAAGAGATTGTTAAACTATTGAAAAGCTGGCATTTTGAGAACTAGACCACTTCAACGACAGACTGGCTTTATGCAAGCTCTGCTGAGTAATTCAGGCACTAGTTGCTACAACTAATGTCAGACATGCTAACTTCTGGTATTAAAAAAGGGATTTGGCTGAGACATTAGCCATTAAGTCTAGCAACTGGTCCCAGTATAGTAAACAGTGAACCAAAGCCACATACATGTATTTCTTGCCCTGCATGGCCTTGCAAAACCAGGAGAGAATATTGTGCAAGGCAGTATAGCTGTTTCCATTATCCAGTTTATTTAAAAGACTTGTAAAATGTTTATTCTTTATTCCAAAAACATACCTTTTGTAACTTGTCAGCCTTTGACAAAGTATCTGGTAGGCGAAGCATTGCTGAAAACTAAAATATAAATTGAATTGGTTGTAAAAAGTTATTCAAGTGTAAAAATAGATTATAAAGTAATTTTTGCATCTAAACCATCACCATCAGTAATGTAACTACAGTAACTGTAGCTTTTTTAAAGAATTCTCACACTAAAGTTCATGAATTGACAACCAATTGATTCTTTTTTCTTTTCATTGTAAAATAAATTTCCCTCACAGCAGGAATGAGCTATCTGGATTCTGCACTAACATACATGTAATAGTACAACAAAAAAGGATCTACCGGTAAGCATGGAAAACATTAAAATATTAGCTCCCTCTCTTGCAAACAAACTCACTAATTAATGAAAAGAAGAGCTGGTCCCTAAAGAATTTTGACATACCCATAATAAACTTAATCAACAAAAATGATCACTTTTTTACCGTAAGAGTTTCTCGAAGAGTGAGATTTGCAAAGAAAATATCTTCTTGCAGTACATAGCAGATTTTCTTCTTCAGCTTTCTGTCCAACTGTTTCCCATTGAGTAAGATTTCACCTTCCTGAGCAAGCAACCTTCCAGCAAGAATGTTCAGCAGCGTTGTTTTGCCAGAGCCTAATTAAGCAGGGAAGAAAGCTTACAAAGTTAACTTGCATGTACATATGACTGTCTACAGCAACAAAAAATAATGGGGTTAGTTTAAAGGGGCTATGTCAACATGGACTTCCACATTCCTTTAAAGGCTTCCAGCCCAAAGAGACACCCGTCATTCAGTTAGGGCTCTAGATGCAATTAGTTATCTGTAATAACACCAAAGAAACTTTCTTATAAGAGCCCGAGAAAATAAATGCCAAATTTCACAAAATGACATCTTATATTTTAATTTTTCGAATTTTAACTGTGTTTTCACAATTCTTGTGAAATTTGTCATTTGTTTTCTTGGGTTCTCATGAGAAATAGTCTTTGGTGTTTTTACATATAAATAATAATTATTTATCTGTAACAACACCAAAGACTATTTCTCATGGGAACCCGAGAAAACAAATGACAAAATTATTATTATTATATAATTATTATATCTATAGCCCTTGAAAATGTAAAAAAGAATGCCATATTGTTTAAATTATTCTGGTACAAGGTTTTTGTCCAATGAAAATTGACATTACTCAATTTCCGGATAGATTCCGTCTTAAAACCATACCTTGCTCAGCTGCACACACCTGCTATTTAGGCCAAATAAAGGAGTCCCCTTCTACCCCCCTCCCCCCCCCCTTCCAGAGTTTGGGTACCATCTTGAAAACCACACACACCACTGCAACATGCCTTCTGGTCACATTTTAATGTGCCTTTTCTATGTACCTTCACTTGTGCCAGATTATTGCTTAAAGTGTCGCACAAACTTTTACACAGTATGATGGCAGAGTTGCCTAGTCCCTAGGCCTCATTATTATGCACAGCCGATGCGTTTCCCATCATGTGGTCCGAGAAAGTTTTTGAGTCTCCCGGCCATTCGTCTCGGATACGTTACCAAAATGCATTGACCGAGAGGGCCTGGAAAGACGCCTTACACGGACTAGGTAAGTGGCAGAGAAAAGGTCATTGCCTCATTGCATGTGAGACACCCTGAATTTGCCTAAAAAGCTTACATACTAGGCTTATTTTTTTTCCTGAAACTCCAAAAGAATTCAGACACGCTTACAATAATGCTGACTCATGAGCCTATTAATCTAATCCGCTTAAGGTATCTGCACAGGCAAATTTTGCACATTTTTGCATCATTTTTAGTGGTTGTTTTATGGATAATATCTATATGTCACTACATTGACAGTATTCCTCAGTTCTTGAGGAACTAGAATATATCAAAATAAACTATGTTGTGTCACCCAAAAGGTGTTAATTTAATTACCCCCTAGGGTGTCACGGAAAGAGAAAAATCAAAATTTCAGAAGAATCCTTAGAGTTATTGTTAAAAAGGAAATGTAACACAAATAAGGACGTAAGATAGAATAATTCTGTGTTCGACCACGACACAGCTCCAATTAATCCAGCCTCTAGGGCGCAATTTGCTATTTTGTAATTTGACCCATATTGTGACATCAATAACTCAGCTGTACGGCAATTCTAACCTTTAGTCAAACACAGATCTGTTCATTAACATGCTCTTTGTGTATTTGTCAAATTTCACGAAGAAATAATGATCCATTCCTCCAAAAAACTGGTTCCCGTAAGTCAAGGTAAATCGGTCACGCGGTAATTAACGCTTTTCCAGTGTGAAAAAGCTTATTTTCTTCTCAAAATCAACTGTTTTTCCCTCGATACTACCATCACAGACCTTGTTGCCCGCCATTTTGAATCACCGCTGTGTGAGATGCTCGTGGAAGCCTAAGAAAATGCCAAATGACCTCTCTATAGCCCCCTTGGATTTTGATACGTGACCAGTTGCTAGGTGTGACGCATTTCCGGAAGATGCGTTACTCAGTGTCAGCTTTAATGCAGTAAAGCGCGCCGAAGTATGAAGATTGAAGAAGAGTTTTATTCAAAATTGAAAAGAATTGCTTCTGTAAAGTGAAAGAAATTGGCAGAAAAACAGACCAGAGGATTAGGGGCCAAGAAAACGTTTTACTCTCCCGGCAAAATTGTCAGAATATATCAGGTGAGAAGACACACCGATGCAATGTAAATTAATTAAAACAATATTAAGCCCTAGAAAATGGAGTATATTTCAAGAACATAACAAATTTTGACAAGAAGCAAGTAATATTAGTCATCACAGCTTTAACAGAAGGAAGAAAAATCAAGTTGGACATACAGCGGCTGTAGTTTGTCAATGAATCCAAGCAGTGAATAGATTTTGTTCAGCGCATCAATAGAACTTGATGCTGGAAAGAGGAGTCAAATTGCGCTCCTGCCGTCCTTTTTCTTAGTAACGGAAATTAAAATTTTTCTTTAACTTCCGGTAAATCAGTCAACTTTTGAGTAGATTTTCTCTTAAATGCGAAGGTATATTCAAAAAAGAACACCAGATATGCATATTACATCATCTGAACTTACTGTAGAAAGATTTTGAGGGCAAAATAAAATGTTGAAAATTTGCCTGGTTTCTATCAGCTGTCTCTATACTATGTGTAGAGAACTTGTCAACGAGCTGGTCGAGCTAGTCGTGCAGTTTTAAACATTTGAAGCGTTGTTGAAAGAAAGGGAACGTGCATGTATATGTATGAGGAATTTTTACTAGCTGGTAGACAGCTCCTCGACATTTATCGGGGTACGAACAGACCTGAGACCCCATAAAAAGGAGCTAAAAGGATGCAATAATCAAGCAGACCGTATCTGTTACGTCACGATTTATCATAAATTCATAAGATTACTTCAAATTTCTGTAGAGAATGAACGATAGAAAATGATATAAAGATTTGAGCAACGTGAAATAATAACCTTCCAATCAACTGGCCATTTTATTCTATTGAACGGTAGAAAAGTGTTTTTAAACGTTCTTAGCTTACCGCTTGGGCCCATTACCGCCAGCATCTCACCCGGGTGAACTTTCCCGCTCACATTTTGAAGAATTTGTCGATCGTTGATTTTCACACCAAGGTCGTTAAATGAAAGGAAAATAGGTGCATTTTCTTCCCCTTCTTCGGTCATTGTTGTTGCTCTATCTGCTTCTCGCTAACAGACCCACAAAACTCCTCCTTAACCTTCCTTTTTGCTTGCAATCGCAACTTTTCAATAGCCTTTTATTACCACGCAAACACATGCATAAAACATTCAATACATACTCTGTACGTCACTTTTCGTCTGTGATTGGTTCCATATTTTTCTAATAACCAATCAAAATTTAGCAGACCGGACATTTGGACATTTTGCAAGGTGATGGTGCAATGTGATTTGTTCCGAGGGGGAGAGGGAACGGGGTTTTTTGCTGCCTTTTATTGTTAGATTTAGACTCGAAAACGTGGGCACGAATTGGAAACTGGACTGGCAAATTCAGAAACACAAGTCCACTTTCAGAAAAAATGAATTTCTCTGAAGCAATCAAAACTTGAACATAACCACGTTCTATTTTTAGCTTCGTACCAAAAATTTTAGTCTTTCAATTGCATCATAGCTCACGTCAAGCGGAATTCGATATAGCTTTGACCAGCTGTGTGGAGTCATGATGGTGCAATTTATATATTTCCATAATTTATTTCCGGGTTGCTTGTTTTAATAGCTTACCTTTCTGTTAGATTATTTTCGTCGAAGGGGCAAGAAAAGGCGTTGCTAGACACAGTTATTGCCATGAAGAAAAAGAATATCTCATTCCGATCCCATACAAGCAAAAGGATACGCATTGACATAAGTTTGTTAATAATTAACCTATTTTTTTTTTCTTTTATTCTGCCTGGGAATCTGCTGCAGTCATTATTTCAAGCAGCTAAATAATGTATAAAAAATCTGCGATATTGTGTGTAGAATTCCCACAAGTGCAGTACGTACATCGATTTGCGGAAATGTGAGATAGTTCATGTTGTGAGAGCTGTCGTCATGGTGACTTTGAGTACTTAGCAACAGTCCCCTGAATAGAGGGACCCCTTCAATAAAGGTAACAAATGCAAAAGTTATGTGAAGATTTTCCAGGACCAAATTTTGTGTCCCCTTCAGGAATGGAGGTGTCCTTGGAATAGGCTCTTTGTCTATGGCAAACAGAAAACCAGGTCAGGTCACAGGTTAGAGGTATCTTCACTTTAGGTCAGGGGTGTCTTGTGAAATGGGTTACTGAAGTGAAGGACTTCCTGCAGTTATTCGTGACACAGATATTGAATTTATTAAAGCACGAACAAACCCCTTCAGAGCCAAGGACACACAAAAAATTGTGGCTAATGATCTATTTATTACTAGTAATATTTACAAAAATTATTTACAATAAAAAAACTACAGTTCATTTCTAAAGAACTTAAATGCATTAAGAGGCCATGTTTGTTCAGTTCATATTTCTAATGAGCTCCGTCAATTAAGGTATAAGTTAGAATGATGTGAAATAGAGATTTGGAAGTGATCTTGTTGTCCATTTCTCAATCGGATTTGCTTTCTGATACAGACCAAACTGACAAGCCTCGTGTTTGAGTTTCAACGCAGCAAGGTTGTTTTGACCGCTTAAGCATTCATACTGGAGATTAACTTCGTTCTGTTGAAGAAGGCTGTAAAAGAAACAACAGATAAACTCTTCAACATTTTACATAACAACAGGAGAAAACTTAGCCTGCGCCACAGATGGAACTCCGACGGAACTTTTCCTATTCTCAGTAGTTTTTGGCTCGATCTATTTTAGTTTATTTTGTTTTTGTAAACGTTTTTTAAGATGGCAAATAAAATGTTTGATTGTTGTTACGTTGCTGTAAACTTCTAAACTTCTGTCTGTGAAACAGCGCCGAAATCCTTGCTCTGCTCTGGGTCCCCATCTATGGGTGGTGTCCGTGGACTTGAGTACGCGCTATAATTAGCCTGCGAACTCAGACATATTTCCGGTCGTCGCTTCTCTCCACCCGAAAAGTAACTTTTGCCAAGATTGGCTGTTAAAGAAAAGACATTGTATATTTGTTAATCTGGCTGAAACCGCATTTTCGGTAATTCGTTGAGTCCGTTGGGGGCCCAGGACAAGTATATCAGTACTACTTCGCAGATGTTTACTAACAAGATTATACGTCTGTATGCGTCTGCGGGGAAGAGAAGTCAATTTAAGAGCACTGCAGGTCAGGCACCAAATCTGAAGGTGTATTATTATGTAAGAAATTAATAAATGAGGCCAAGAGAATAAAGAACCTTTATCCGGCTCTCTTAATGAGGTTTCCGGCCCGGCAAAACCGCTTTGACCTTAGCTGATATGCTCTGGAATCACCACGTTTCCTTCTAAAGTAGGGAAACTTAAACAGAACCGTGATCTCATTCAATTCTTTATCGTCTTTGCCTCTTTCACCAGTAAAGGATGAATGAAAAGAAAATTTGCTAAACTCATCATCTTGCATACAAAGGCGTATTTCTCTTTTCCCAAACTAAAAGCAAAATTATATAATTGGATTTTTTCAAGTCAGTGGCTTTTTTCATGTTTTGAGTTTATTACGTTTCTTAATTGGTATGTTCAACACTCTCTTGATAGCAATCCTTACCTTAAATTTCTGTCCAATAAATTACATCTCTCGTCTGTAACATCGAATGCGATTTCTTCAAGGAAAAGCTTTTTCTCTAAAGCTTCTACCTCCTCCCTCATTTCAGTGGTTCCGCTGCATTTGATGTAGTTCTCAGGCTCTGGCCGTAAGTCTGGGTAATACACATAACTATTTTGCAGCATTCTATTGAAAAAATAAGAGAAAAGCAATCATTTTAGCATAAGACAGCTACTAAAAAAGACTTTGAATATGCACTGATTTGCAAAATAACAATTAGAAGTGCTAAAGTACACCATCTTGACTTACTCGCTCAATCGCTGGTGTTCTTCATGAAGTCTGACAATGCATTCCGCTGCTTTCTCTAACTGTTCTCTTTGACGCCTGCGTGACAGGAATTAAACAACAGTGAAAATCTTACCGAAAAGAATACATTGTTCATGATCTCAATCGAGCTGAGAAGTTGCTGAGAAGTTCCCTTCTCATAAGCTGAATTTCAAGTACCAATCACAACGTCGCACTGACTAGAAACCAATCAGATCAAGAATACACAAGTACCTGAAGTACCAGCGCAGGAGCTGATAACTTGGACTGAGGAGCCTAGATATCACATCCTTTTCACGGACAATTTATTTTTAGCAGACCTAGGCAGCCACTGGGAGCTCATAATTTAGGCGTAATTTAGATCACTTATTCCCGCGACAATGGAAGCTCCTGTTGGTATAAGTATACGTCCAGTGGTATGGTATCAGTACAAAAAAAATGTAATGTCAGCTACAAGTTCTTCTTCTGTCTCAAAAAGTAAATAAATATTTTATTCTTTTGCGATTTGTTTTTTCGCTAATCGGTCTGCGAAAAACCTGCATGCAGCAGTCTGGGTTCGCGGAAAACATGAAACGTGAAAAGTAGTGATACAGCCCTAATCAGTAAATACCAGACAAAGCATAAGACTCAAAATAACCATGTGAGCGAATTCGGAGAAATTTCTGACAAAAATGTCATCAGTTTGTTAAAAAAAAAACCCCAACCTTCTGCGATCGGCTCTATCTCTTTTCTTTGACTTGTATAAGGTATACACCTGTCCCATTTTCAACGTTTAAATTGTTTAAGCACTTCACTTGTTCAAATAACTCTGGACGACCAAAAAACACGTCTAGCCAGGAGAAGTTCTCTTTGCGAATGACTTTATTCTGTATGACATCACAAAGAAGAAAAAGCACGCGCACGGTCAAAACCAATCAGATTCAGGCTGTTGCCTTCTCGTCGCCAAGTTAACGGTCGAGCGCGCTTGTCAACAGATTTTCCTCTATAAGGAGTCGTGCGATTTCAGTCACGATCAGTGAAGTGCTATCAGACATGCTGTTTTCTTGAGGGCAGGTCCCTTTTATTCTTCAAAAAATCCACTCTCTGGAAAGGGCGCCGCAAGTAATCGCGTCGAATTCTTTCCTGGGAAGACATTAGTGTCCAGCCTGCTCACAGCCAATTCAATGAGACTGGATACCAAGTGCGGCAAATAGAAACTTCAGCTTAGTTCAAAATTAGACTGCGAGCAGTCTCTCTTTTTGCTTGGTCCGGCGAGCAAAACGCCCGAGACACGCAAATGACCACGCGCGTGACTGAAGGCGGGAGACGGGAGAGGCTGCCGCCCTCGTTTCTCGCGTCTCGCGGCTTCGCCGCTCAACGCTCGCGCGCGCGTGCCCTTCCCTTACTAAACTGAAGAAAAAAAGAGACTGCTCGCAGTCTAGTTCAAAACCAAATCCTTGAATAGCCTATTCCAGGCTCCAAGGGAAGGTAGTACTGCAGTCGTTCACAGATCGCGCGCGTCTTCCTTTCGCTACTTACCTACTATACGAGAGCATGGCAGAGGCTATGACGTAGGGTTCATTAAAAGCCCAAAAGAGGAGGTTGATAATAGAGCGAAATATGGAAATTTTAAGAAACAACAGAGCAGAAAATCAAACATAGTGTTATAATGACTTTATTGCACATGGCTTCATAACAATAACATAATTTAGAAGATAACAATCTTCGCTTTAATCAATAATTTGATTTTCTTAGAGCTTTACAAAATAAATAAACTCTCGCTGTTTCTTCTTTTCAACCTTACTTCATAGTGTTTCTTTTTCCAGTAGATAAAAAAAATGTACAATTTATTGTTTGTTTCAACTCTTTAACGCTTTCAAACCTAATAACGACCAACATGCAATTTCTCCTTACAGTATCCCTCTGCTATCAAACAAAAAGGCTGTGAGAATAGCAGAAATGATCACAAACCGTTGTGTTTTGATTATGAACAAAGAGAGCAGAGGGAGCCATCCCGTAAATGACCTTACAAACGCCCGGGGTCTCAGCGGGGACGTTTAATAGATGGGAAGCGTTTGAAAGAGAGACGCGCTTATTCTCTTAACTGTAACAGGCTCAACGAAACTAATATGCTTTCCGCGAAATTATCAAGAGTTTTGAAATAGCGGAATATCCACTTTATCAATTGATACTCCTAGGTCGTCTAGAGATCCATATCGCTCTTTCAAATCCGGCCAACATCGATGTCAGAATCCTAGCTCAGGGTTATTACGTTGCCATCGTCAGTCTATCCTTGCTTTAACCTTCCAACAAGATGATATCCACAAAGCCTCATCATCAAGCAAGAAACTGAATAATTTGAAGGATTTTGCACCTTCTTGCTAATCAGCTTAGTATTTTGGAGTCATTTTTATAGGGGGCGTCTATTACACTGAGGGCGTTTAATAAAGAAGGGCGTCTAATACAATGTTAACAGTGTAGCGTGGCGTTCATTACATAAGAGGCGTTTATTAGGTCATTTACGTAAGCAAGCTGATCTTAGGGAAGAAAGGGGTTTTCTTATTTGCTATCACATACTTAATCTCTGCAGACTACGAGCAGTCTCTCTTTTTTTTCTTAGTCCGTCGAGCGAAACGCGCGAGACACGAAAATGATCACTCGCCCCTCACTAAATCTGAAGAAAATGAGAGACTACTCGCAATCTATAATCTCTGCTTTATCAGAATCTATTTAAGTAATTAGAAAACAATACTGCTTATTGTAGCCTACCAATTGTTGCATATACAGCCGTTGTAAAGTGTTTATCCCAGTGATGGTAAATGTTGCGTGAAGAGACAACGGTCATGGAGAACTACTCCTTCCAAGAACAATTTTAGAAAGGAGAACAAACAGCACCATTTTATACACCGCAATTCTTTGGGAAGTCTTCATCACGAACCATTACCACAAGAAAGCACCTTCTCAGGATCCCACCAGGTTTTTTAACTGCAACCAAATGGTACGCCAAAAATTCGATACCTTCGGAGGTTTAGACATGCCAAATTGTATCAAATTGAAGATGGCAACTATTCATTCCATGCTTTGGTTTAGTGACGGAACAGTGCTTGTTCTTGAATGATAAAATCGGTTTATAATTATTAGCAATTGATAGATTTAAGGAGATTTTACACGAGACGATTTGCAACGATGATTTTGTGGGCAACAATGTTAGAATAATGTTGTGACAATTCAAACAATGTCGCAACTATGTTGCAACACTCGGTTGCGCTCAAAATCGCCGTTGCGAATCGTTCCATGTGTCATCAACTTTAGCAAAGGCAACGTAGCGACTATGACGACGGCGGGTAACCTCGTACCCAGATCTCTTGGGTACGAGAGAAGACGGCACGCGCAGATCTAAAATCCGACTTGACCTCGACTTGACCAATGGCAAGACGGCAAATTGAGAACCGGCAGTCGGGTTTAGTCCTCTCCGAGCGCTTTCGTGCCGTCAATTGTTGTTGCGTTGTCTTTGCTAAATTTGCCCAGAGTTCTTGGCGCTCATTGTGCCCCTGTTTTTGATCAGAAGTGTTGATTTCAGCTCAAGAGGAGTCTTTCTTAAAGGGGCGGGAATCTGTTTCACTAAAGCGTTCACTGTAAGTAGGTTGGCTGTACAAACTTTAAGTACAAAAACTCAGTACTGAGCGAGAAAAGAAAGGTAAACAAGAATTAGAACGCATGCATGCTAACACGTGATTACTGACGACACCAATCCGCCAGCGGTTTTCTGAGGGGAGGGAACATCGGGAGAAACCTTGAAACATTCCCAAGGATGGATTCTTCATACCTAAAAACAGGAAAAACGAGCCTCAATTAGGAGGTAAACTAGTTTGAAGCATTCACTAGCAAAAGCCGCCGAAGTGAAAACTCAAGCAAACACCTCAATTTCATATTTTGAGATGCAGTGTACTACTGAAGCACAAATGGTACCAAAACTGCTTAGAAAATTTATGAATGGTCACACGATAGCATTTTGTTCACAGACTCAAAAGTTAGACCTTCTTTACATTTCTATGATTGAACTCCAGCAGTGTTTAGACTGGCGGGTAATAAGTAAATAAACCCCTTCCGACAACTGCTGTATCGGATGATAATGCCCGCGGCGGAGAGATTGTCCCAAAAATAAACATTTGCCCGAGAAGCGAAGCTGTGTGAAAAAGTAAAGGCCAGTTACAAGTCAAGGGCAACCAAGAACGGCTTCCTCCTAAATACGTTGAAAACACTTCTTAGGCTATCCAGAGTAGTTTTAGATCTCTAGAAAAAGCGGCGCTATAAAATTTGTATCTGTTCGGTCATCCTAGGGGACTTTGAGTCTTTCCGAAATTTTAAGGGCTTCAGTATTACTTTCCCTGATATTTTAGATGCAATTTATCGCTTTATGAATGTGAGAATTTTTCTGATTCCTATCTCTATCACATTTTTTAATCCGAAAATTTTAGGTTTTTTTCTACGCAAAACAGCATTACTTGGGGAGTGAAATGTAAAAAATTAAGCTTCAGAAAATCGTTGGGAATTTATTAGATAAGTTTCGAAAACTGTACAAGAATGGAACGGTCATCTGAAAATTTGTAGCTGTCCTCAGTAAATAGAAAATTTTAGGCAATATTTACTTCTCCGAACAGATATTGTACAGAAAAAAGTCCGTGGGTGCCCTGTGCCTCTGACAAGTGCTCAAAGGCTTAACCCTTTAAAGTCTAAGAGTGATCGGCAGCAAATTTCTCCTTGTAATATTACTGCTTTATAAAACAGAGTGGTCACAACAATTAAGGAGATGATCACACAGGATGAATTCAATTGACACTTCAACAACTTCTCCTCACTTCCTCGATGGGAAACGTATACAGACAACAATGAGAATTTAATTTTTGATATGAGGGTTAAAGGTTTATGAAAAAGACCCTTACCTTGTCAGGATCGTACACTGGGAGTTTGCTCAGTAACGGTAAATCGGTTTCCTCATCACGTGCTATGTACAATGTATGGCCATAACCGCACGCTACTTCCTGAACGTAGATGCCTTCCAGTGGTTCTACAATCTTAGGGTTTGTTGATGATTTTTGCCCTCCTTTTCTAAGTCCATATCCCTGAGAAAAAACAAATACTCACTACTAAGAATGCAGCCATTATCATTACAAGTGACAGTTCTTCCGCAAAAGGGAGAATATATTTCTATTTATAAAATAACTAAGATGGTACGCCTGTTCTGATTGGTTAAAAGCCTATGGTGATTTACCGGCGTGATAACCTACTTGTAAACAAGCTTTTCTCGTGTTCTCTCAACATCCCGCATGCGTTATCACACCGGTAAACCCTAAGGAAGTGTTGTCTATTGCTTAAATAATCAGACAGCCTTTATCATAAGTAAGGGCGTTATATGGGAAGCTTGGTAAGGCCTACAATAAGTACTGCTGTGGCACAGTCCAAAAATCACTGCACGCTAGGGGATTACAACAGCATTCGAGACCCTAAAGATAAAGTGTTTTTTTTTTCTCCAGTGGACGTTTGTGTACCCTAAATGGAGATGCGTTCTAACTAAAAGCACCCCGCCAAACTAAAGGTTCCATAGCCTCCTATGGAGGCATTCCTTTGCTTCGTCACGTAATCTCTTCTTTCCCT
Organism: Porites lutea; assembly: GCF_958299795.1. Lineage (NCBI taxonomy): Eukaryota > Metazoa > Cnidaria > Anthozoa > Scleractinia > Poritidae > Porites > Porites lutea. The sequence goes on from NC_133201.1 coordinate 1,481,440, forward strand.
ACGAGGAGGAGAGATTGCGTGATGGGCTAAACAATGTCTGCGTGGGAGGCTATAGGTTCTACGCTATCAGAGAACAAAACTCTTTAGACGGTTAACAGTTGTTGACTTTCTTTCCCTTGGTTTGGAAAGCTATGCTTAATTTCTACTGAATAAAAGAAACGCAGTTTATTTGAGTCTCAATATGTTACGCACGAAAGTATAAGAGAACTCAATTTTTCCATCTTCTTGTGCAGAAGAAAACGCCATTTTACGTGGTCATCCGAAGCACAAGAAGGTTTAGCCGTTTGCAGGGCAAAGGCTGTACCTTCATTTCTCACATATTTTGGGCCCTGAGTATTGGTCCGGCTCCAGGAAACGAACCCGCGACCTCTCGCTCTTTAGACAAGTGTTCTTGCCGTGACTGAGCTTCTCCTGCTGCGGTTTGTGGACCACTGAAAAAAGCGAACACTAATTCAGTACATACGTCAGCTTCTTACCAGTTCTCCGTAGGTAGGGCTCGGTCCCCAACTGACTACGCTATCGTCTGCGGCGAGAACAATACTCGTTTTGCTGTCGAAAAAAAAACTCATAAGTTACGTTTAATCATCTGGCCAATGGTACGCATCAAAACCTGTTCACGAGGAGTGACACAGAAAATAGCCTGCATAACAGGCGCTTTATGAACCAAGCGAGGAAAACACGGCATTTTGCGTGAAGCACGAAACAAGCGCACAGCGCGAGACTAGGGTAGAAGAAAAGAAAATGCTCGTCTAGCGCTTATACAGGCTACACAGAAAATTCCTTTACAAATGAAGCACCAATCGCTTCTGACGCTGTCAAGTTGAGTAGGAAAAGTTTGACTCTCATGCTTAATTTTCGGATGAAAAAGCTGATTTGCTAAGTGGTTCCATCAATTTAACCCCACCCTCTTCCTTGAACCCTTCCCTCCCCCTCCCTGAAAACAATTCCCCTCTTTAACACTTGAGTATATCGGTTTGGTTTGAATCCAGGAGAGAGGGAGGTGAATTACCGGGTCCATCACGTTACGTCCCATGGTCCCTGGGTCCCCGGGTCCCCGTGGACAAGGTCTCTTGGGGGGTATTGAAGAAAGCGCGAGCGGATAGGGAGAGAATAGGGAGGTAAGGCGGGGGGGGGGGGAAGGGGGGGCTCCCGCCTCCCTCACCACGCTTACCAAGGGCACCTGTCCGCAAGTAAAGTAGGCTGATTTAGCAACAGAGCGGGAAAGTCAGTTGACGACGGCGCGCAGAAATTAAACAATGGCTTGACTAACGGCAGAACGGCAAATTGGGCACCGGAAGTCGTGTTTAGTCCTCTCAAAGCGTTTTGCCGTCGTCAACTGACGTTCACGTCCTGTTGCTAAATCAGCCTAATATCTAAAATAATAAACAATTATTGGATAAAGTTTTGTAATACAGTCAAACACGGACAGCTAATTATTACGGTTCATGTCCTCTAAATTCAACCTGCTTAATACGGGCACCGCGTTCATACTGACACTTTCTATCATCCGCCATTTTCTCCAGCCTTTCCAAAACGCTGCGCTACCGCGCCTTCCATTCCTTTTTCAATTGTACTGATATCGGAAAACGTCTTCCAAATATGGTAAACGCTAGCTGGTTGTGAAGAATAATCAGGGGAATTTCAGCCAATCAGATAGGGAGAAAACCTGACTAATCTTTCTATTGCTCAATAAGTTTACAGGTTGCCATGGTTACAAAACAACAACTATACGAAGATAATATTACAGAAGCATTGCCCGCAGCTGCAGTAGCAAAGCTATTCCTTATTCAAGGCGGGACAATGAGTGCAAAATATTAAATTACTGGATACTTACGAGCAGCCAACACTGCGTACATCCCAGCCACACATATCGCTAACTGGCTTAGGATACATGGTCGCATCACCTGTACTCTTCGTCTGACCCCAGAAAAATAACTGAGAATTCTTTACCCCACAGACTGACATGCTGTATGTGGAACCAGCATGAACAGATGAAACACCTAAAAAAGATGTCGGGTAAGATTAAAGAGGCTGTGTGACTGTCAAGGCTACCTTGTTCATTTTGTTTTTAATAGCAGTTACCGTAAGTGACCTAATAAAAGCCCACTTCCAAATAAACGCCTCATATAATAAAATGTCTCTCTTTCGTAGTACGTCAAACCTCATCTAAAATTTTCGGAAAAATAATACTCAAGACCTTGTAATTTCGAAAAGACTCAAGCTTCCCTCGGATGACTGAACAGATACAAATTTTATAGCACCGCTTAGAATGCATTTCTAGATATCTAAAAGTACTCTGGATAGCCTAAAAAGTGTTTTCAATGTATTTAGGAGGAAACCATCGTTGGGTGCCCCTGTTTAATGTTTCTTTCAATTCGGTGGCCGTTCCTTCTGTTTGAATTTTGATAATTTTTGTCACACAGCTCCTGCGGCTAACTCGACCTGTGATTGAACTAACGCAAAAATTTTCCTTCATCACATAAATAGATAAAATACATTGGCTTTTGTACAGTGGATTAAAAGCTGGCATCTTTGCATCTTCAAATACCCTGCCGAGACAGAGCTAAGGCTTGAAAAGCTGCATTTTGGATTGTACTATAGCCTGCGAAAACATCCGTTTCGAAACGTCCCCAGCTACGAAGAGCGAGGAGAAACGGATGTTTTCGCAGGCTAATTGTACTAATGTGGACAACTTACTCCATCAAGTCAGCTAAGTCAAATCTAAATTTTTGAACAACTGCTGTATTATATTGAAACAATGTCACATAACTAAGTTAATAGTTTGCGGTACAAGAGGTTCAGTGTGTATGTTGACAGTATTTTCGCGTAAACTCGAAAAAAAGACTTGATTCTCTTCCGGTTCTTTTTCTACCCGGTGACTTTGGCGAGTTCTTAGGGTCCCCTTTCCCTGAGAGAGAAATCTCCAAAAAATGAATATTTATACTTACTTTTTCCTTTGAAGAAGTTCACGAGTCTAGGAACCAGTTCGTCTTTTTGTTGGTAATGACCAAGGCGGCCATAACCTCCAAATCCCCAAGTGTATACCCTGTCTTTAGTGTCTCTTGCAACCTGGAAAAAAAATTTACACAATTGACAAACGCTTATAGGGCCAAAACAGCGAGAAGTTTTTTTTTCAGTAAAGTACAATGTTTTGAGCGCGCAGAGCTAACTGAGGACCACACTATTTTTAGATCGTCTGCTGGTGACAACATCACCATTTCTACCCTGTCAAACGACTCACCGACTGAGCAACAAACAAACAGACCGCTGGCCTTACAGACAGGAGAGTTGAGTCTGCTAACAGCCCATTTGGCTCATCTAAACGGTAGGTAGGCTCGGATAGACTGAGGAGAGATCATCGAGTTTTCCCTTGGGATGGCAATCGCTAGTCACACTTCTAGGGGCTTCCTTGCTCGGTTTCCTCGCTTATGGGACAAACCAAGGCTCTCCCCCGCGCAAAGCCTCCTAGCTAGATAAACTTGATATTTACTTCTTAGTGGCACTATACCTAAATAGTGTTCACTTAAAGTTTTCTAAAAATACCTGATTTATTTTCGTACGGACGGACGAAAACGGAGATTTTCCAATAGGATGATATCATACATCATACGGCGCATGCTCTGAAAGGGTCGCTACCGTATTTCTGTCGTTTTCAGTAGCGTTTTCGTGTGGATAGGAGTAAAGGATTCAAATACGGTAAGTATGGACGCGTTTTTTTTTTAACGGAGAAAAAACCCTCATTTTCAAAAATATTCAAATACGTGTGAACGAGGCGTAACACAGAATCGACTGTATGGAAAGAGAAAAATCTTACCGTGTGATTATTACCACAACATACATCTACTATCTTGACATCATCCAAAACGTGCGTCAAGCCATCTCTTGTCTTCTCCACAAAGACAGCAACGTGCCGCGGAAGAACCTCGCAGTCAAACGCCAACTTGTTGGCCGTGACGAAGTACTGCCCGTCTGTGTTATGGCCAAGCTGCCCGTATTCAGGGCGACCGAACGAGTAGAGTAAGTTATTTTCGTCAATAAACATGCTAAATTCAGCACCACAAGCTGTTTTGATGATCTTTTTGTTTCCTGGATGAACAATCTGTTACGTGACAAAAAAGGGAAGAAAATTACAGATAAAAAACTCTTTGCCAATATTTACTTAACTTGCAAGCTCCCGACTGCTTCAGTGTTCTACATCTTATTGCATTTTGCCTTCGCAAATACCACACGGAAACTTTTTCCTGTAGAACGGGTCATTTCAGCACAGTTAATTAACAATTATTCCTCGAGCCCGAATGGGCTATTGACTCAGAGGCCAAGAGGGCGAGAGGAATAATTGTTTTAGTAAAATCCAACTAGTTGGTCAAAAATATTGAGACAAAACAACTTTAGCTAGTTAAAGCTAGACTTTAATCCTTTTTGGCCGCCAAAAAGCCGGCGCTTTTCGCTACTAGTTCGCTATAACATATAGCCTAATAGTAGCTCAACCTATCAGACCGCAGCATTGATAATAGACCACTAATTGGATTTTACTAAAATGTAGGTAGCGTCTAAAACTCAGCCAGGAAACACCTGAGAACTCTTGAGCTGAACTTTTCCAATGAGTGTTTCTGCACTCAAATCTAAATTGGTATTTAGAAGTGTTGTAAAGTTTAACTAGAAAGGTATGAAAACTGGGCCAAGTCGAAGGCGCACCATAATGGTGAGATTAACCAAAATGATTAAATTAGATGGGTATCCTGTACCTGGACAGGCTTTGGCATAATGGGCTTTTGATGACCTTGGCCTAGCTGTGACATTTTATTGTCTCCAAATCCAAACAAGATGCCTTCAGCTGAAAAATAAAATAACTTACATGTAATATGAAACAAACCAAGAAACAATAACCCAAAGCTAAGCGTTGACTCTTTTAATTCCTTAGCCACTTTTCCTAACCTGTAAGGACCAGAGTGTGTGCCTTTCCACAACTGGCCTGTACAAAAGTGTAGGTCTTTAAACTCTCTATGACCTTTGGCTTATTGCAGCGGATTGTGTCCCCATGGCCAAGCTGGCCTTTGTCATTACGACCTAGCAAAAAGAAACCATTAAAATTAAGTTAGACTCTAAAATGTACAGAAGATAATGATGAGGATGGTGTTGATGATGATGATGATGATGGTGTTGGCGTTGATAATGATGATTGTGACAATGATGATGGCAGCGATGATGATGATGATTTTGCAATAGCATGTGCTACACTTTTGGGTTAGCAATCTTAAATCAATATCAGCAAAAAAGTTGATTATTAACTCTACACCACATACCAAAACTCATGATAGTTCCACCCTCGCAAATGATAATACTGTGACAAGCACTAGGTCCTGATGCCACATGCTGGACTCTGATGTTGTTTAACGATGAAATACTGTGTGGTTCCCACAAGTTAGGCCCTCCTGCATTAGCTGCATTAAAATCAAAAGTAACAGCAGTCGTGGAAATTTAGCAGCCTAATGATTCCTCGTAATCAATGTTAAAATCTATATGTACTTCACAAAAAAATTATTATTATTATTATAAATCAATCAAATACCAGAGCTGTGGCATACTATGGCAGCACATGGTGACCCCTGGTGCCATAATTTTCCTTTTTGGTGACTAGGAAATCTTAGTTGTTTTTTTTAAAGAAATCCTATGATTAGGGTACCCTGGATTTCACAGGTCCATATTATTAAGCTCTCTTCAGGTTTTCTAAGAGAACAACCATGCAATCATAAATTACAATCCTCTGGTACAGTAATATTACATGTATAAACAACGGTTTGGTCAAGTCCATGTTTCTTAATAACAGGGCTCAGTGGAATACAGGACAATACACAGTTACACAGTGTATATTTTGAAAGGTCAAGATTACCCTCTTGATTTTTAAGTATTTTAATCCACTTCATTAGTCAATACTACTCAACAGTAAAGATCGCATATATGTAGTACTTATACAGCATAAATACACACATGCAATGTAAAGGGTAAAATTTATTGCATTTAAAAACATCAAGAAAATATAATTTTTTTGAGAGTTCTGTATTATTTTGATTAAAAATAAAGTTGGAAGATTGCCAACTTGAAGAACGAACAAACATTAGTTTATATCCACCTACCTCCAGATTTTGGGACCTCTTTTCGTCCAATCATGTCCCAGTTTGTTCCACCACTAATAAGAAGCCTACCACATGTGCTCACAGCTTCTGTGTTTGACTTAAGATTAGATGCAAAAAAGCAAATTTAATCATGATTTGTATAGTGCTGCTTCAGTGGACTATATTTAAATACTTCAAAGACCAATGATAACGTACACATAAAAAAATGTGAAGTTAAACTACCCTTTTTGTTTCCTATTTAAAATGCTATAACAAAATCTGGATGTTTCTTGGTGTTGTGCAAACCATTGCCGGTTCACTTTTGTGTTGCATTATGGGTATTCTTCAGTGTCTTTTAAATCTTTTGTATTACCAACATCATTTTGGTGATTGCACTCATCTGCAACACTAAGATTTTTTTAACCGTCAAAATCTGGATCGGAACAGACTGGATCAAAACCCCTATACATCTTTATAAAACTCCTAGGGATGATAAAAAGGTGTTAATCTGACCCAAGCCATTATTAAAGTCTGCAGGGACAGTGGAGCAGGGAGGGAAGGTAATCTTCTAGAGAAAAATGGTTTATTTGTAATTAAGAATAAGGTACATGCTGTAAGCACTAGGAGTACCTTCCCTTTCAAAGAACTAGACACCAGAAGGTGTATACTGGGCTGCCATAAAACCTAGACTAGATAGAAATAATGTATAATTTGTATGGAAACGAAAAGTTTACCACAACAGACAGCTGACAGCGTATGAAAGGAAGAAGTAACCCTTCTAAATCCAGTCCCATGCCAGACACCACCCCAACCCACAGGTCTCTTTAAACTGTTTGAACTGAGACTATAAATATATGATTGATAATTCCAATGTTATTGATGGTTGATACAAAACTGTGTTTACTGTGGGCTTACCATCAACAGCATTTACATTCGTATTTTTGGAATTCTTATGCTTCCACCAAAGATAGATTGCCTATAGCTTCGATTCGCTTCGAGCTCCCTAATAAAATGTACTCTGCTGAAGTCCGCTGACCTATTCTATGTGTACTCTCATAACCTGTGCATGCGCTGAACACACCAGAGTGTGGCTTGTGCCAGAAGGAAAAACCAAGCCCATTTTATAACTGGGCCGAACCACAGGCAGCCCAGTAAAGATCTTATTGAGAATGTTGAAGAATAACATTTCCGTGCCTCTAGATTTCAAAATTTTCTGTGGTAGGACTCCCCAAGACTCCCCCTCCAACAAACTTGTGTCTCTAGCGTGCGTTTTCAAGCCCCCCCCCCCCCCCCCCCGCCTCCCAGTTGAAATAATTGCACTGACCCTAATACCATAAGACAATAAGATAAACTTGCAAATATTTAATCAGAGAAACCAAGGAGAAAGGAAAACAACAATAATTTATGAACCCAAAAATAGATCTAGAGTGTAATTTGGAGAGGTTAATTTTGGAATCAAAACACAACCTTAAGTTAATATTAGACCAATTAATATTTCATTTCTCCGGAAATTATCTCAAGAAGTAAAAGATAGAGTTTCTTGATAATGGCAGTACTTGTCAAATATTTCTGTAGTAAAAACAAAGATAAAATATCAGAAGACACTGTTACAAAACATCCCAGAAATCCCACCCACTGCATTCACTTACCTCTGATAGCAATTTTAAAGCCCACGTATCACTACACAAAAATCACTATCCATTGTCTATTCCTAAAAAAATCTATCTATCTGAATTGATAATTATATTCTTATAAGCTCTTTCTGGAGATCAAAGATGTAACGATTGAAAAGAATTATCACATGAATACAATAACATTCAATTTGTGAATAAAAAAATTCACAAATTTGAAATCCAGCTGACTAAATACCTTGAACATCATGAGATATTACAACAACTCTGCTTTAAATGTTTCCTTTTTGACCGAAGATTACAAGTTTAACCTCAACCTAACATTTGCTTTTCTTTGAGAAACACAATAGTTTATTAAATTGCCTGCAAACCAGGAAGCAATTTATTACTTAGGTAGTTAGTAATATTCTGAAATACATTGTCTGCTATAAGCAACACAATTGACAGGTACTTAAATTGTAGTGTGTGCTGAAATCTTCATAGTACCATCAATTCACTATCCTAAAATGAAGCCATGGACTTTTTAATCTATTCATCTCAAATAATGAAGGCAAATAATTTCGTTAAAAGCTGTCTTATTGACATTTTTATGAACTTTTTCTGTTTCAAAATCTTAAAAATAGAAGTGAAAGACAAAGAAAATTTGCAAATTAAATTGGGTTGAAGTTGAATCCCTCATGTGGTGCAGAATAATTTGGTTAAAAAGTTATATTTTTTCCCTTCAATCCGATCAACAGTATCAATTACCAGTTCCTTCCTTCAATCATCATCTGTTGAAAAAACATCGTAAAGCTTACAGAATTTTTTTTTTTACCAAGAGCTTCAAACCACACATGTTTTTACGATTTAATCTTTCTTGTGCTATAGCCCTCTGGTAAAGCAACTTTCATTCCAGTTTCCTTCGAATACGTGATTCACATCGAGTAACAAGACATTATTTCAGACATTTTCTAACAAAACCGCAAAAAGCGAAAACTGATATTATTACAGCTTGTTCATATCGTCCAAAAATGTTGATTTCCCGCGAAAGGCCGCTGCAATTATTGATTTGTGGCTAGTCTGAATGTCAAGACCTATCAACGTTCTACTTTACTCATTTTCGGCTGTCAATGGACTCAAATTTTCTTTTATCAATTTCCATTGATCTTTTCGCCTCAAATAAATTATTTTTCCCAGAAAGAACCGGAAACAACAGGACAAAAGATAGAATGCAGCCCGATCTTTAGTCCGTGCCACGGATCATTTGCATGAAAAAACTGTCATTTAAACAAAATCACTTGAAAAATAAATCTTACTGCGATCACGAGCAAAACCATAAATGAAACTGAATTTACATCTTTCTGTCCATCATGGTCCGCTGTAATTTAACATTAATCCAAAATAATTACATCTCCTAGAATATTTAACGCATTAGTCGCATTGGCCGTATAAAAACCCTTCAAACGAAATTCGATCTCCATGAATCAGCCAAGAACGCGCCGTCTCATGGAATTGCTCTAAATCCACCTAACCTGGACTTCGTCGCTCTCTGTGGCCTCCTCGGATGTTGTGTCAGCTAAGGTTTCGTCCTTTAAGTGCTCCTGCGGGAAATTTTCCTGACCCGGCGACTCAAGCGGCGTTGATGAATCTGTCTTCGATTTTTTCGAATTTTCATCAACGCAGCTATCAAGCTCTGCTTTTCGCTTGGTCGGCGCTACTTCCGGATTCGACATTTCCACAGAAATTAATCGTAATACTGAAAATTCGTGAAATTCACTTGATATATCCCCTTTTCCTTTGTTTTTTGAACAGAGCACTGTGACCGCCACACTACTGCGGCCAGAATGAATGACATAAAGACATGACAGAGGGGGAAATGGTGACAAGTTACCAGTACTTTCTCTTTGCGGTTAGTTGCAAATCTCCCAATGTAGGGACAGATGCAATCCAAAGGTGAATATTTCTTTTAACCTTACATCTGTAAAAGAGTATAGGACGCAAACAAAAACAGAAATATTGAATTATCCCTGCAAAGGTCAGCTAAAAGCTGTCACGCAATTCTTTCTTGTCGTGTGAGACGCTTGACATCACGGCGGGCATGACCTACCTCTTGCCCAACCGCGTGACATGAATGTTGTCTACGCGCGGTTCGTGCCAAATCAAGCCTTGAAAAGGTTGCAAACAAAATGGGTTAAAGGTATGGCCGCAAAGGAGCGAATAACCGAGTGGCTGAGGTTTAAATGACATTTTGACTTGAACATGTCGAAATTACGTACAATAAACCCTGAAACGTTTTAACAGTAGCAAGTATCATAATAAGTTTTCACAGTTTTTCGGATCATGCGATTTAAGGCAAAGGAATTCCGTCACAAATTTCATGCAAAATTTAGGTATTACTTTAGAATATCTGACTAAGCAGTTTCTCGGAGAGCCAAGCTGAAAACCGCCAAAGTAAGAAATGTAAATGACAAATCCACTGATACTCTTTCTCAAGGTGATTTCCAACTCTGAGTGTTGCTTGAGCTTTATGAGAGGGATGATCGCATCTTAGGAATTAGCACTTTATGGGAGATACATGAATTCTCTTTTGGTGAAAAAGACATTGCATCGCATTACACTGACTCAGAAATCAGAGGGTCTTGCATGGCCCCTCATATTCCCGTATGAATGTTACGAGGACTGGCTCGCCAAAAAAGTGGGCACCAATCTGGGAATCAATCATGCTTAAGACCAATACTAAAACAGGCAATGAGATTTCCATTCTCTTTCATATGCGAGTCCGAAAGCATATTAGTTTAACGTATGGATTTTCGGTTCTTGTGTTATGTATAAGGGCATCAGTAAATTACTGTATTGCTTTTGGGGATTACATTTGCTTCGAGATTTATTTGACAAAATAACTCAACATTCTAACGAAAGGGTTACATTTAAAATCGACAGCCTGGTAAGGAGATAAAAATGAAGGAAACGTAACATAATAGAAATAACTGATTCTACCTCGCACTGTTCGGTCACAATTTTTCCTCTGTGGAATTCTATCGATTTCCGATACAGTTGATAAATTTTTTATCGACTTTAATGGAACGTTATTGATGGCGATGTTTTCGACTGCACACGTATGGACAAAATATAATTGAAAAGACACACACGCACAGGTCGGAAATATTGGAAAAAATAACAACAAGGTCGCTCAATATGGCTTCAGTACTGAACGATAATAGCATAATCGCGGATACAAAGAAACATCTTCGGTCCAAAAAATATTAAAACAAGCAATCAAAGTGTACAAAGATATAAAAAAATATTTTTTTAAAACGTTTTTTTTTTTAATATTTGAAGTGAACAAGGTACCCGCACACTTTTTATTAAAATACTGGAAGCAAGAGATATAGGTACTCAATACGATTTAAAAACGAAAATAGTGACCATCAAAATCAAGTTTGTTTTCCTTGGGTACACATTGCGGACCATCTGGAGTACCATAACGTTCCACCTTTTGACCACCTTGCATTGTAGGTGTGATCAGCAAGGCATTAGTGGATCCAATAGAAGGATCTTCATCAAAGTAATTGAAAGGTCTGATGAAGAAGTTGACCGAGTTGGCAGCTGTTGCCGTGTTAGGAAGATCTTCTGAATGTGGCACATGAATCGCCCCGACGGTCACCCAGGCAACTAGATCCTCGTTCAAGATGGAGTCGTTATCCAAGAGATACTGACGGAAATCCAACTGTGGGGATAAAATTTTTGGCAATTATCAAATTTTCTATTGAAGAAGACGTTAAAAACATTCTAGGAAAAATGACAGAGGCTAGGATGGAATGAATTCAGTGAAGATCTTAAGAAATGATGAAACGAGCTCAGTCGCCAAAGTTTTTGGTCCTTGCCATTGAAGAGCCCATCACCACGAAACGTCTAATGAGTATCACGGCACTTAAGACCTTAAGTCTATTTTTTAATTTAAAAACTGTGTTCTTAAACGTCCGCACAATTCAATATGGCAGTTGATCTGCTAGATAACCGCTCTTTTGTCAAGTCCTTTGCTCGTCACCTTGCTGATCTCATCTGCTACTGATAGAGATCGTACACTAATCTGATTCTGTAAGAGTTTTTTGCGCGAAAGATAAATCTATAAATAGCTAAATAACTATACAAACTGTGACCTAGGCTTGAGAGAGGTACAGCCTCAGGGATAATATGACACTGCTTCTTGTACAATCTCCCTCCCACTCCCCTTCACTAACCTGTAGACTGCAAAACAGTCTGTTTTTTTTTTTTTCTTAAAATCAGTAAAGAAATCGGTAAAGGGTAGCGTAATAGTCTGACGCGCGCGAAGCGCGCGAGCCTGAGGCGACAGAAAAAAACCCGTATTTTTGCGTCTCTCCCCAGTCTCGCTCTCTGTTTTCAGCCTCGTACCAGACTTTTTGTTTGACTGCTCGCGCGTACTTGAATACGTAAAAATACGGACTGTTTTGCAGTCTAACTAACCTGTGGATCTGCAGGGGCGTTCTGGTTATAGATGGAGCTGCTTTGCGTCTCATTTTCTTTATATTTTGTGACAGCCATTTGGTAAAGAGACCAACTCATCATGGATACCATCATCCAGTCTTCAGGATACAATTGTTTCAGTATTCCTCCCAGTTGTATGCGATATCCTTTCTTCACGCCCACCCTGTTCTTCTCTGCATCATTAAAGAAATTCAGATATTTTGGAGTATCAAAGTTAAATTTATAAGCGGCGTCTAACTCCGTGTTTTTGACGCTGCGCTTTAGGACCTTTTGGACACGCCGTTTGTTGGGAAACCACCGCTCTGTGATGTTTTCTATTCCGATCTCAATTGTCTCATAAGAGTTCTTTCTTCCACCGACGTCTAAGTCAACCTTGTAGTTGAAAAGATGATCGTGTGTGCCACTAGTCAAGTGTTCGTAAAGTTTATACCCGTATGGATCAGTGCTAGAGTCGATGAATGCACCCCAGACATAACCAGATGGTGAAACCTTGACTTCTATGACACCATTTTGGTAAAAGATAAAGTCGAACACGTAATCGTAGTTGTATACAGTGGAAATTGTACGTAAAACGAGCACTTGATCGGCCATTCCACCATAGAAGCGGTAGCCCCCCACAAAATTATTATCATAATGTCGTCGCAAGGGCATTCCAGTGTTCAGCTCGAACACGCAGACAGCGTTGTGAAATGTCAGTGGTATTGGAGATCCCATCATGTGCACTAAGTCGAAGAAAGTGGCAGTATAGGGGCAGTCCACGCCTTGCACCAACTCAAAGCTACTTTTACCCATTCCCCAATTACCGTCAAGGAAGTTGTTCCAGGAAGGGTTTGGATAGTATCCGCCGTACGTGGCCGCGGCTTCCTGAATGCTGAGCTCGTAGATGATTCTTTCTCCGTTGAATTTTATGTCGTATATTTGCAAGCCAAAGTTGGAATCCACTCTAAAATCAAAGGACCAAGACATGTAGTTAACGTGGCGTCCACTGACAGTGTATCTCTTTCCGTCAGGCTCATACATCTCAGGGCCTCGCATAGGCTTGACTGGTTGGGGATCTCCTCTGCGCTCATAGCTTGAAAATAGTGAACCTTTCCCCTTTGGTGCTGGTATCTTGATTTTGCTTATAGTGCCTTTGTTGTACTCGTTCACCAACTCATCAACAGAATCAAACGTTTGATTGTTGTAAATGACTTTCAGGATTTTCCATTTTGTAGCATCCACGCCTGAGTGATCAACTAACAGCTGAAGATCAAGGGGATAAGTGTATTGGCCTGTAACCTTGCGAGTGAAAAAAATCCACGAGAATCGATCTTCACCCGTAAAACCCATCGGTGAGATGGTAACAGGTTCCAGGCACTTTTCGGCACAATCATTGTAGGAGAAGCCATCGTAACTTTCTGCCATTAGCTTTTTGAGAGTTTGGCACGCATCATTCAAGACTGCCGAATGCAGAGCAGTGTGCTCTACGAAGGCGTCGAAAGGGCGAGCATTGAATGGCACAAAATTTCTCTGCTTTCCAGGAATTCTTCTGATGTCATGTTTATTTGGATCAGAGGCAGGAGAGACAACATATTCCCTTACCACTGGTGGGTCAGTAGCACCGTGAAATACGACCGCAATAGCTTTCTTTTCAGGCTTGGCGCCATCTCCATCCAAGTATGCAAGGGCTTCATCTTTTGAGGGAGGCAGCAACTGTATAAGATAGATGTAGTTGCTGTTTAGAGTAGCTTGTAAATAACTGGTGAGGCTGAGTTCTGCTTGCATCAAAAGATAATCTCTAACAGAGGCAATTTCTTTGACTGTAAGGTCGTCAAACACACCTGCGGACTTCGGTGGCTTAGTCGGATTCGACATTCCATCTGCGCATAATTGTACTGTGGCTTTTGTATGTACTCCTGAATCTGCCGATTTGGGTTTGGTCTGCTTTGTGGCTACTACTATCAAAGCAATAAGCAGTGCAACGCTAATCACGATGAAGACGATAGTAAGCACTTTCCATTTGAAGACTGGCGTGACACTCGAAGAGCTGCATTTTTGCTTGATCATTGGATCGCTTGTTTCCATGTTTGTTTTCTGCATGATTCTCCTTCTAAAAATGAAAGAAAATATATCGTTTCAGTTCATTAATCTTAGGTACATAAAATCGAAGCTCTATGTGAGATCACCTGTCCAAAACACCAAAATTTACCCAGTCAAAGTCTTAATATATAATTGGAGCATCTCGTAAGCGACCGGGACAACTTTTGGGTGTGACGACTTGGTCTCATCTCGCTGAATTAGTTCGCTGTGTTTGGTACGGATAATCACAGTATAGGAAGAACTTTAGGAGACCATCTCTTAACAAGATGGAACTACATCGACGTATACTACACTGATCGAGGCGCGTAATTCAGTGTCTCGTCCAAAACTAGATACCATGTCGGGATCTCTGCTCGGGAAATTCCCCGTGTGCTTCGATTCTGACAAGTGTCCGCTTAATCCTCTCACGGTGAACAAAAGTACGGTCAGTACAAGCCCCTCCAAAAAGAGGAATATATATGTATATATTTCCCTCTTATATTATTCTACTCCCTTAACCTTATGGGTACAATATACAAACTGATCATGAGTTCTTGCTAGTTCTATGCCAAAGCCGAGAGAAAGAGAAAAAGGGGAGAAAAGCCGTCTTTACTTTCTCCCTTGGCACCAACTCCCAACCTTCCCCCCCTCCCTCCCCCCCCCCCCCCCCACCACTCTCGTTCGCCTATTCAAATCTCCTCTCACCTAAGTCTGATACTTTTGTAAGAACCTTCCTTAAAACAAAAATACGGCAAGATACAAGTATAGCCGTGTAGTGTTCCTTACGTGCCCCGAAGGCCAAACATTTTTATGCTAATGAGCTTGCTAAACAAGTTTGGACTGATTGGCTTTTTGTGCCTGTTCACTGGCGCTCGCCGATAGCTTGCTGATCTTTAACCAGAGATCTCTGTAGAAATTTCTTCGATCTATTATGGACAGTTCGTTTGGTCCCAGAAATGCCAAAAAAAAACATATATTCCCTACCTCTATAATACGGACACCTCTGTAATGCGGACACTCAGTATTAGTTCTGTCCCTTTGGTGTCCGTATTAAAGAGGTTTGACTATACATCAATCAATCAATAAACCTTAAGCTGTTAAACTGGGGGGCTGTCTCGAAAAATAATCAAAATTCAAACAGGGGAAACAGCCACCAAACTGGGTGAAACATAACCACTTAAGACAAAACGAGTCACTATTTATTTGAAGTCTTATTTGTCTCCTCAGGGCCTGAACGATCACGGAATTTATGGGGTATGCGAACATAAGTTCTCAACGATTTTTCCCAGACATCCATTCGATTCGTCATTTAAGTAAGCCGACAAATGTCAAATTACCCTTTTAATTACACTGCGAACAAAAGTACTAAGCATTACTAATTCCTATCGAATATTGGCTCTTGTTTTCCTGTAATGAAAAATCACGTATTGAGACGTTGGGTGTACTTAGCGTAAACTACGTGCAAGATTCTTCAGCGACCTGAGCTTAAATCAGCATCCCGGGGGTACTACTGATCTGCTGCAAGCAGGTAGCATTCCATGGTCGCTTGGCCGTAAGCACAATGGCGACATTTCGTGAGGTCCTTTCAGTGCCGCTAGAGATTAGCATGCAAATTGAGTTTATCTTAGTATTTGTTATTAAGATAGTTAGACTGTAAAGTTATTCAAATGTAGTAAATGTTTGTAAACCTACCTGGAAGAAGTTAGGAGTACTTTAGGCAACGGTCTGGATTTCACAAAGACGCCTGAATTTTCAGCTCGTTGATAACGATTGGTCTAACAAGAGCTGGAAGTTACTGTAGGTGAGGCGTCTTAAACAAACACTTGATAATGCTTGACCTGAAAATCACGCAACTGTCAGAATCCAGCCACTTTTATCAATACGATTGAATATCATGATAGATCCTTTTGTTTTCATATGCTTTATTATACAATGTTAATTATGCTTTGACGTTGATAGTCACATTTGTAAATTGTAACGCGCTTCATGATCGATCAAGCGATCGCACCCCTGCCAAACTTTTCGAACCTGTTTTATCCACGAGCCTCGTAAAAGAAAAATCTATTGTTTAGGAACGAGAAATTAATTTAAAAAATTAACTTTACAACAGTGCCTCTTATTCAATCCCTCATTTACACCGGCAAACGGTTTCCCCGACAACTCAAGTAGTTTAACAAGACTGGGTGAAAAAAACGTTTTATTGGTGAAAACTTTGGCAAAGAGGCTGAACTGAATCAATGTGTTTGGAAGACGGAAAGACTTCATCGTCCAAATAAAGAGTATAGTATAAATAACTTTACCGTAAATCACGGGATATGTTGCGGGAAAACGATTTTAAAAAAAGTCTTATTCATCGACAGGTTCCTTTAACGAGGAAAAATTGTAAGAAAAGCTTGCGTTTCTCAGTGGCTCTTAAATCAACGTTAACGATTTTTCTCAGTTGCCTTTGTGTTAATTCATAATTTCAACGCTTCGTGTGTTCTTGGAACACTTTTGGTCTCAGACTTCTTACTTTTAACCGGCACATACCTGGGGAAACCTCAAACAGGAATAAGGCGAAGAGGAGGTGCAAATCGTCAAAAAGGTCGGAAGCTTTTAAATAACAGATCAGAGGTTGTATGAAAAATAGGCCTATTTTTCCTTTGCACAGAAAACATGTGTCAACGTAGTTTTTCACTTATTGACTTCCTTGGTTAAACCGCACTTCTTTATCAAAATTTACTTGAAGAAACATTTTTTAGGCGCCAAGCTCAAGGACGACAGCCCTCGTAGTGCGTCCGGTCTCCGCTACAATACACACAAGTATTCAGAATGTACTTAAGAAAAGTGGAATGATCAATTAACACTTTTTTCAAGAGAATAAAGTTGAGCGAGTTACTTTGTTTTCTCATGTTTTGGCAAAGTTCGTCACTGTTCCGTCAGCAGTGATTCGTAATAGCAAGAAGAAAGGAATCCCTGAGTTAAGAATTTCCTTTGGCTCTTTTGCATCACCGTCGTGTTCTCTTCAGGGCCGTCCACCAAATGTTCTCCCGAATTTTGCAAGATTGTGATGCGGATACAAAAAGTCCCCTCCGGAAAAAAAATTAGAAAAAGATAACTGAAACGATGCAAAGCGCACACAAAATGTTACTGAACAAGACACTTGCAAATTCAGAACTGAAAAACAAAAGACGTTAACTCTTTAAGCCCCAATGGTGACCAAGATCAATTTTCTCCTAACGATATCCATACCTTGTCAAGAGATAAGGTTATGAGAATTAATGAAATGATCGCTAAAGAGAAAATGGTTTGATCTTTTATCAAATTCTCTCAACTACCTCTTTAAGGAAATGTATGGAGATCAGTTTGGAGAATTGCTTTGTGGATATTGGGGCTTACAGGGTTAACTCAAGATTACTGAGGAATATAGCGGCCATTAAAATCAAGTTTGTTTTCTTTCGGTACACACTGGGGACCATCTGTGGTACCATAACGCTCCACCTTTTGACCACCTTGTGTGGTAGGCGTGATCAGCACGGCATTAGTGGATCCAATGGAAGGATCTTCATCAAAGTAATTGAAAGGTCTAATGAAGAAGTTAACCGAGTTAGCAGCTGTCGCCGTGTTAGGAAGATCTTCTGAATGTGGCACATGCATCATACCCACGGTTACCCAGGCAACTAGATCCTCGTTCAAGATGGATTCGTTATCCAAAAGATACTGACGGAAATCCACCTGTGGGGATTGAAAAAATATATAGATATATATATACAGATTATATAAACCAAACTTTCCATCGAAAAAGAGATTAAAAAAATGTTTTCGGAAGTATAAATGATGATGGCGAGAATCAAATCACGTTAAAGGTTATAAGAAATAATAAACCATCACAACGTAACGTCACGGCGCGTAAGACTTTTAGTCTATTTCTAGATAACTTGTTGTGTTCTCTAACGCCCGCGGTTCACATCATCTTCATTCTGAAGCCCCGTCCAAACGGACGCAGCATTGCTGGCCAACAAAACCCAGCATCAGGCTAGATGTTACATGTTGCGTCCATTCGCACTCCTGTTGCATGTTGTTGCCTGTTGTTGGGAGTTGTAACATTCGTTTGCACACCACTGCAACACAGAAGCAACAACACGCAACATTCTTGGCGCAACAATTTTGGGAGTTGTTGCGTCCGTTTGCACGAAGCGTAAGAACAAGTTTACAGCTAAGTTATGTTCTTTTACTGTGTGACCCAGGCGTCGTCTGAGACTACTGAACATACACCCTCAAGGATGATAAGCTACTGCCTTACTCACTCTTCCAGTTCCCTTCACTAACCTGTGGATCTGTAGGGGCGTGCTGGTTGTAGATGGAGCTGCTCTGCGTCTCATTTTCTTTATATTTAGTGACAGCCATTTGGTAAAGAGACCAACTCATCATGGGTACCATCATCCAGTCTTCAGGATACAATTGTTTCAGTATTCCTCCCAGTTGGATGCGATACCCCTTCTTCACGCCCACCCTGTTCTTCTCCGCATCATTAAAGAAATTCAGATATTTTGGAGTATCAAAGTTAAACTTATAAGTGGCGTCTAACTCTGTGTTTTTGACGCTGCGCTTTAGGACCTTTTGGACACGCCGTTTGTAAGGAAACCACCGCTCTGTGATATTTTCTATTCCGATCTCAATTGTCTCATAAGAGTTCTTTCTTCCACCGACGTCTAAGTCAACCTTGTAGTTGATCAGGTGATCGTGTGTGCCACTAAAGAAATGTTCATAAAGCTTATACCCGTATGGCTCAGCGTTAGAGTCATAAAATGAACCGAAGATATAACCAGATGCTGAAATCTTGACTTCTATGACACCGTTTTGGTAAAAGATGAAATCGAATACGTAATCGTAGTTGTACACAGTGGATATTGAGCGTAAAACGAGCACTTGATCTGCCATTCCACCATAGAAGCGGTATCCTCCCATAAAATTGTTATCATAATGTCGTCGCAGGGGCATTCCGGTGTTCAACTCAAACAGGCAGACAGCGTTGTGAAATGTCAGCGGAATATCTGCACCGCTCATGTGCACTAGGTCAAAGAAGGTGGCAGTATCTGGGCAATCCACGCCTCGCACCAACTCAAAGCTGCTCATCCCCATTCTCCAGCTGCCATCGAGGAAATTGTTCCAAGAAGGGTTTGGATAGTAGCCTGCATATGTGGCTGCAGCTTCCTGAAGGCTGAGTTCGTAGATGATTCTTTCTCCGTTGAATTTTATGTCGTATATTTGCATGCCACTGTTAGAGTCCATTCTGAAATCAAAGGACCAAGACATGTAGTTAACGTGGCGTCCACTGACAGTGTACCGTTTTCCGTCAGGCTCATACAATTCAGGGCCTCGCATAGGCTTGACTGGTTGTGGGTCTCCTCTGCGTTCATAGCTTGAAAATAGTGGGCCTTTTCCGACAGGTGAAGGTATCTTGATTTTGCGTATAGTGCCTTTCTTGTATTCGTCGACTAACTCATCAACAGAATCAAAAGTTTGGTTGTTGTAAATAACTTGCAGGATTTTCCATTTTTTTACATCTGCACCTGAGTGATCAATTAACAAATGCAGATCAAGGGTATGACTGTATTCGCCTGTAACCTGACGGATGAAAAAAATCCAGGTATATCGGTCATCGCCCGTAAAACCCATTGGTGCGGTGTAAATGGTCGAAAGGCACTTTTCGGTACAATCAGTGAAGGAGTAGCCATCATAACTCTCTTGCATTAGCGTTTTTAGAGTTTTAGAGGCATTGTTCACAACTGCCTGGTACAAGGCAGTAAGCTCTAGATAGCCATCAAACGGACGAGCATTAAAGGGCACGGAATCTCTCTGTCTTCCAGGAATAATTCTGATGTCGTGTTTGTTTGGATTAGAGGCGGGAGAGACGACATATTCTCTTACCATTGGTGGGTCAGTAGCACCGTGAAATACGACCGCAATAGCTTTTCTTTCAGGCTTGGCACCATCTCTATCAAGGTATGCAAGAGCCTCATCTTTTGAGGGAGGGAGAAACTGTACAAGATAGATGTAGTTGCTATCTATAGAAGCTTGATCATATCTGGTGAGGTTTAGTTCAGCTTGTATCAAAAGGTAATCTCTAACGGAGGTAATTTCTTCGACTGTAAGGTCATCAAACACACCGGCGGACGTAGGTGGCTCAGAAGGGTTTGACATTCCATCTGCGCATGACGGTACAGAGGAATTCCTTCTGTAATCTGGACTTTTGTTTTGCTTTGGTCCTGCTTTAGCTTTGGTCTGCCTTGTAGCTACTACTATCAAAGCAATAAGCAGCACAACGCTAATCACGACGAAGACTATAGTCAGTACTTTCCATTTCAAGACCGGTGCCCGCACACTCGAACGACTTGATTTTTTCTTGAGCATAGGATCGCTTGTATCCATGTTCAACTCCATAATAATCCTCTTACTAAAATTATAAAAAAAAAGAAAAAAAAACTGAATAAAACTACAGTTAAAAAGGCTTGCCATTGGGTCTAAGAAGCGTCAATGGCAGACCACCTCCCTCCCCTCCCTATTGATCCATGTCTATTGTATAATCCTCTTCCTAATGGTGTAAGAAAGAAAAGTGAAAGGGAGACTACATAAAACGGCAAGTTAGAGTTCAAGCAATCGCACTGCAGATCACCTCCAACCCCTCCTCCCCCTAAAGGAATATTTTCCAAAAAATTCGCCCTCCTGTTAATTATGCCTCCCTGGACCAAAAGAGAACCCTAGCATTCCAATCAGATTTTTCTATACTGAAGGGGAGAAAGAGCGAAGAAAGAGAGAGAACGCAGAGAAAGCCTCCTTTTCCCTCCTCTGACTTCACACCCTTTATCTTTTCCTGAATCTCTTTTTCCTTACCTTTAAAGGTAGCCTGATATAGTAAGAACCTCCCCCAACACTAAATAGTATGTATGGAACTTACTGATAATTGTGGCGAGCGTGGCTTACGCGTTGGAAATTGGGAATTCACGTCCGATTTCTCTTCTCCCTTTCAAAAGCCACAGACAATTGCAGGGTTTGAAAATCCCAGCTATTCCATCGAGTAAAGTAAGTGCGAAACCTTTGATATGGAAGTGACCTTCCTATCATGAAAGTGGGATCAAGTGGAACTTATTTTCACCCGAAGTGTTTTCCGGTTGGCCTCATTTACGTAAGTGGAGGCTTTCTGAAACACGGACGTAACTATCATGCAAAGACTTGCCTTTACCGATCGCAAAATGTTCAGTTGAGTGTCACGCAAAATAAAACAAAAAGTAATAAATAAACCATAAGCTGTTACATGCTGTTAAGTATATTGTCTCTCTAGCGCCGTAACGCCAACCCGGAATTTGCAACATGCGGGCATCAAAATTCTTAAAGATCTTTCGAAGACATCCATTCACATCGCTCGTTATTATGTCGATTTGGCCTTCAGTCCGGTTAAATTCAAGTATTAAAAAGAATCACAATTCTGACACGTCAGAACCCTTTATATATTAGATGAAAATACAGGGTGAAGATAGAAATTTTATGTTGCGAGTGGTTGTAATTTTCACCGCAAACAACCCAACTCTCTCGCACCTCTCAGTATCGCGGGTCCAACATAGTGAGTAAGCTTTATTTGACTACCGTAAATGAAATTACAGTATGCAAACTTAAGATAATACGGGATAATAATAATATGTCGCAGGTGCTAGCTGCAGCTGGTACACATCGATAGCTTCCATTGCCGTTGTTGATGTTGGTTTACTGAGTACGTGGTACGAATATCGGCGAAATTTCGTGAAGATCGAATCCTTGTGGAGAGGTGTCCAAGTGTAAAGGTCTTCAAAGCAAATTATGGACTGTAAAGGTATTCAAATGTCGTAAATGATTGTTGACCTACCTGGAAGGAGTTAAGTAGTACCGTAGGCAAAAGTCTGGAATTGTTTTCGCTAAAACGTCTTGAATTTACCGGCCTCGTAAACGCGGAGCAATGGGTTTAACAAGAGCTGGAAACTGACGGTGCTATAGCAATACTAGGGACAAACACCTGACTTCAGTCACGTAACTGTTGGTACTCAGCCGCCCGGCTGCTTTGTATCAGTTTTGATTGTTTTCGTATGCTTTGTTCTGCAAAGACGACATTGACGTTGATAAGTGACAGGACCGGATATTCTTATCTTTGTAATTGATTTATATTGCACCGAGGATCAATCGAGCGAATAAGTGCACAAGAATAATACTGTAACACGTCCACACCCCCAGGGGTACTCCTGGGAATTCTTAGTGGGGGTGTGCCACCCAGCAGTCTGTGAATAAATGTCATTTTCCACACCCGTTTTTAGACCTGGCCTCTAAAATCCATACCCATTTTCAGACCTGACCTCTAAGAAATTATGTCATCATTACTTAGATTAGAACAGCAACGAAAAAAGACTTATAAAAAATCCATTTCAAATATATTCGCATATTTCTCTTTCCGTTTCTTACTTATTTGGAACTGAAAAGATAAGTACGCTCATACAGTACCGTGGTTCCCTTGAAAACCATACCCGATCCCAGACCAAAATGGGCAAAATCCATACCCGATTTCAGACCAAAACGAGGAAAAAACCCTACCCTTTGGGGCGGCACATACCTATATGGCTTATAGGTATCTGAAACCGGGTGTGCCATGAAGACTTGTAATTAGTAATTGGTGCGTTTTAAACAGTCGTCTATTGTTAGTCAAATTGTCAGTTCTCCAGTCGTTTTCTCGTAGTTAGTTTTGCTTGATCTCGTCAATAAGTCGTTTGTATGGTGCTACTGTTGGCTACGATTCAGTGGCGTTTGTTGTAAGTTAGTAAACCAGCTTTCTAAAGTAAGTCGTTGATAGTAGTCTGTAGAATACGTTATACATGTCGCAGAGTCCCAGTCAATTTGATGTTTCGTCTGTAAATGGTGTTCAGCAATGTGATTGTTAACGTCACCATTCCTCGTCGCTCGTTTGTGTTCGGTCAGTCGAGTACTAAGGTTTCTGCCGGTTTCACCAATGTAAGAAGCCTGGCAGTCGCAGCATTTGATCTTGTATACTGCTCCCTGTCTGTCCTCGGGTTTGTCTTTGTCCTTTACATTAGTAAGCAGTCGTCGTAAAGTGGTTATCGGTTTGTGTTCAACACGTATATTGTAAGGTTGTAATATACGTGCAATAGTTCCAGAGGTGCCTCTGACGTACGGTATAGTCACTGTCGTAACAGGGCCAGAGTTGACGTTGGTCTGAGTGTTGGAATCAGTGTTACTGTGGGTGTTCCGTCTAACAAAGTCTGTGTTGTAATTGTTCTTACTAAAACGTTGTCAAGTTAAAATTATAGATAAATCACAAATGTAATTGTAGATAAATGACAAATGTAATTTTACAGGACAAAATCAATTCTTTTACTACTAACAACAATAGTTTTAAATTTCGGGTACACTCATTTCAAACCTGATTTTTCATCGGCATCCAGTACTTCACCATTGCTCTTAGCTTTAGATTTTTATCATGTGACCTATCATGTGACCAAATCCTGAGAGGACCCAGGGTTCATCTTGTTCTATCGTAGGTAACTTATCAAAAGATATTCAGTAATCATAGTTGTAGTCATAATTGCTACCACATTTGACTAAGTCCTAAAACCTCCTTGAAAAGGAAGACTTGGTTCGTGTAAATAGGGTTTTCCTTGAAACGACAATTGTTGGTCACGTTTATTACTGCGGAAATAATCTGCCCAAACAAAAGGGTTCACCAGGGTTATTCCGGCTGTGTATTAAAATGTAAAAGAGGATATAACTTATATCGTTTCGCTTCCCATTTAGAACAAGAAACCGTCGAGTCGCTACTAACCTCCCTCGTGCAAAGCATGTTGGGCATCACCATGACAAAATCGAAGACTGGCGAAACTTGAAATAATTTCAGCAATTTGCGAGACTAAGTGAAAGGTCTCTGTAACCAACCCTAGTGGCAAGAAAGTGACGCATGGCTCATTATATTTAAAGAACTTGGTTTTAAAAGAAACATCTCCACGCTGATCTCGTGATCTAACACTAAACGCACTACAGTTGTTTGAAATAATAAAAGCAAGGCGCACTGTCACTTAATATCACAGTAATTTTCAAGGAGTTACAATAACTCCTCTAGTGGGGCGAATGTAACTCCTTACAGTGGAGTTTCTTTAAAGGAGTTTAAAGAATTCTTTTTCAGGAGTAAAAGTGACCCCAGATATTGAGGAGTTAAAATAACCCCCAAAAAGGAGTTATCCAGTACCTAAAAGCTTTACTCCTTTTTTAGAGTTAAAGTAACTCCAAAAAGAGTAAAAACAACCCATGTAAGGAGTAAATATAACCCCATTTCGAAGTTACTTAACTCCAGACTGGGAGTAAAAAGAACTCCTTTTCAGGAGTAAAAATGACCCCAAATTCGGAGTTAAATTAGGAGTTAAAGTAACCCCCAAAAAGTTGTTATCCTGTACCTAAAATTTTTACTCCATTTTTGGAGTTATAATAACTCCCTAAAGATTACGGTGCTGGTTTATCCATAGTAGGTGCCATTATGATCAAGTTTGTTTTCCTTGGGTACACATTGCGGACCATCTGGAGTACCATAACGTTCCACCTTTTGACCACCTTGCATTGTAGGTGTGATCAGCAAGGCATTAGTGGATCCAATAGAAGGATCTTCATCAAAGTAATTGAAAGGTCTGATGAAGAAGTTGACCGAGTTGGCAGCTGTCGCCGTGTTAGGAAGATCTTCTGAATGTGGCACATGAATCGCGCCGACGGTCACCCAGGCAACTAGATCCTCGTTCAAGATGGAGTCGTTATCCAGAAGATATTGACGGAAGTCTAACTGCGGGGATGAAAAACAAATAAACATTAATTGTATATATCAAACCTTGCAATTTTGTAAGACTTTTGTGATGTAATATAAGAAGGAAAAACAATGATGGCGAGGATTGAATCACATTGAAGATCAATCTTTATCCTATAGACCGTGCCTGTGGGGGAGGGGGAAAAGAGGCCATGAATAATAATAATAATAATAATAATAATAAATACTTTATTTATACTGCGAAAAATTGATCAGCTGAGTATAAAAACAGCTGGTATAAAATAAAATATTTCAAGATTAAAAAAAGAAAAACAGTAGTACAAAGTAAAAAAAGGGGGAAGGCTAATATTTACAATAAAAAAGGTGTTAAAAAAAGGAAATAAGATAAAATAAATTAATTTATGCTGTGTTTTGTCTTGTTCTTGTAAATACTCAAATGTCTTTCCTTTAAAGATCCTAAAGTTAGGCCATCAGCCCGTAAGTCATTGGGTGACTCGTTCCAATCTCTGACTCGCGCTTCCCCTCACTAACCTGTGGATCTGCAGGGGCGTTCATGTTGTAGGTGGAGCTGCTCTGCGTCTCATTTTCTTTATATTTAGTGACAGCCATTTGGTAAAGAGACCAACTCATCATGGGTACCATCATCCAGTCTTCAGGATACAATTGTTTCAGTATTCCTCCCAGTTGTATGCGATACCCCTTCTTCACGCCCACCCTGTTCTTCTCTGCATCATTGAAGAAATTCAGATACTTTGGGGTATCAAAGTTAAACTTATAAGTGGCGTCTAACTCTGTGTTTTTGACGCTGCGCTTTAGAACCTTTTGGACGCGCCGTTTGTAAGGAAACCACCGCTCTGTGATATTTTCTATTCCGATCTCAATTGTCTCATAAGAGTTCTTTCTTCCACCAACGTCTAAGTCAACCTTGTAGTTGAAAAGATGATCGTGTGTGCCACTAGTGAAATGTTCGTAAAGTGTATACCCGTATGGATCAGTATTAGAGTCGTAGAATGAACCGAAGATATAACCAGACGCTGCAATCTTGACTTCTATGACACCATTTTGGTAAAAGATGAAGTCGAAAACATAATCATAGTTGTAAGCTGCGGTTATTGAACGTAAAACGAGAACCTGGTTAGCCATTCCACCATAAAACCGATAGCCCCCCATAAAATTGTTATCATAATGTCGTCGCAAGGGCATTCCAGTGTTCAACTCGAACACGCAGACAGCGTTCTGAAATGTCAGCGGCTTTGGGGCCCCGATCATGTGCACTAGGTCAAAGAACGTGGCGGTATTGGGACAATCTACGCCTCGCACTAACTCAAAATTGTTCATACCCATTCTAAAGTTACCATCAAGGAAGTTGTTCCAGGAAGGGTTTGGATAGTAGCCGCCGTACGTGGCCGCGGCTTCTTGGAGGCTGAGTTCGTAGATGATTCTATCTCCGTTGAATTTTATGTTGTATATTTGCATGCCACTGTTAGAGTCCATCCTGAAATCAAAGGACCAAGACATGTAGTTAACGTGGCGTCCGTTGACAGTGTACCGCTTTCCGTCAGGCTCATACATCTCAGGGCCTCGCATAGGCTTGACTGGTTGGGGGTCACCTCTGCGTTCATAGCTTGAAAATAGTGGGCCTTCCCCGATAGGTGAAGGTATCTTGATTTTGCGTATGGTGCCTTGGTTGTACTCGTTCACCAACTCATCAACAGAATCAAACGTTTGATTGTTGTAAATGACTTTCAAGACTTTCCATTTTCTGACATCTGCACCTGAGTGATCAACTAACAACTGAAGGTCTAGGGGATGACTGTATTCGCCTGTAACCTTGCGCATGAAAAAAATCCACGTGTATCGATCTTTACTAGTAAAACCCATTGGTGCAGTGTAAGAAAATGAAAGGCACTTATCAGTGCAATTGGTGTAGGTGTAGCCATCATAACTCTCTCGCATTAGCTTTAAGAGAGCTTGAGATGCAGTGTTTATGATTGCCTCATTCAAAACGTTACCCTCTATAGAGCCGTCGAAAGGACGAGCATTGAAGGGCACGAAATCTCTAAGCTTTCCAGGAATGTTTCTTATTTTGTGGTTATTGGGATTAGTGACAGGAGAGATGACATATTCCCTTACCATAGGCGGGAATGTAGCACCATGAAACACGATCGCGATAGCTTTTCTTTTAGGCTTGGGACCGTCTTCGTCCAGATATGCCAGAGCCTCATTTTTAGAGGGAGGCAACAACTTTACAAGATAAATATAGTTGCTATTGACAGTGGCTTCTTCATATCTCGTGAGGTTCAGTTCAGTTTGCATCAAAAGATAATCTCTTACGGAGGTGATCTCAAAGACTGTAAGGTCATCAAACACACCAGCGGACTTGGGTGGCTCTGAAGGATTCGACATTCCATCTGCGCATGACGGTACAGAGGCATTTCTTATGGAATCTGGACTTTTTGTTTCATTTGGTTCTGCTTTGGTTTTTCTCTGCTTTGTGACTACTACTATCAAAGTAATAAGCAGCACAACACTAATCAAGATAAAGACAATAGCCAGCACTTTCCATTTGACGATCGGTGCCACGCTTGATGTACTGGACTTTTTCTCGATCATTGGATTGCTAGTATCCCTGTCTAACTCTTGCATCATCGTCTTTCTAGTAATGAAAGAAAAGGCTTAAATGCATGCCGTTAGATCAGTAGATGTCCTGTTACTGCGTTGCATTTCTGACACAAATCACGTGGCAAAAAATATGCAAAAAAACCCTAAGCTCTTGGGTTTATTGTCTCCCCAGGGTTTGAACTTGACCCTGAATTTTACAAGGCTTAATGAACTACGTCAGTCTCGTTTTATGCCGATACGGTATTCGAACATTCTCAACCATCGTTTTTAGATTTTCAATCGCTTAGGCCCGTTTCAAACGTCGCGCTACTGCGGTGCCGAACTCAATTGATCGAATTAAATTCGACTTTAGCATGGCAGTAGCGCGACGTTTGAAACCAAGTCGTGCTACTGCTGTGTAGCACGGCAAGCCTTGCCATGCTACACGGCAGTAACTCGACTTGGTTTCAAACGTCGTGCCTACCGCCCTGCCGAACTCAATTCATGAATTATAGAAATACATTAGAATATATTTAAAAGTTTGCTAAACCGTTTCTTTACTTTTGGGTTTTGTTTTTGGCAACAGCCGTTCCATTCGAATGTCATTGTATGGATTAAATTCTACGTCTGAAACCAAGTCGTGCTAATGTCGTGCTGCAGTCGAGCTACAGTCGAGCCAGCTAAGCACGGCAGTAGCACGATGTTTGAAACAGGCCTTAGTTATTTAGGTAGACAATCTCGATTTTGTGCTTCAATTAGAAGGTGAATCCGAATGACGAGGACACATGCTGACACTTCTGCATCCTGCATCAAAACTACAAAGTGAAAATAGGAATTTCGTACAAGTTACGAATGCGTGTAATCATCATGCACACACGACGTCCAACGACGGATTATATCAAAATTATCGGCATGTAAGCCCAAGTCAAACTCAGCACAGGGGCTATGACATCTGGCCAGGTATGCACGCGCAGAGTCAGTTTCCGTATGACAGTGGATGAACAAGTAAATCGGCCACATTTTGTGGGAATCGAATCATTTCATTGCATTAGGACTTCTCGTATTGAGAAGCATGCAAATTAAGTTAATTTTTTCAAAAGCAGTTACCGACAGTTTAACTTTCTAAATGCAGAAAATTGTAAACCTACCTGTAAAGAGTCTCCACACAGACGTTTTCCACACCTCGGTAAATAGAACGCGGCGCAGAGTAAGACAAAGACAAGACGTGACAATTAACAGTCACGCAATCATGGGTTTTCTCTGCTAAGGTAGGGACACCCTCGCGAGACCGACCGAGGCAAGTGTCCCCTGAATAGAGGTTGGGCTGGGGTTTGTTTATAATTAGCCAAGAAAGACAATATAAAATCTTGGTGAATTCACACCAGTATAACATCGATTTGTATAGGTAATAGCATGATTTGTGTTGATATTTGACATAAATACTACGAGTGATATTTCGAAATTGTTATATGTAATTTCACGAGCCGTTAGGCTAGTGAAATTTGAGACAATTTTGAAACATCACAAGTGGTATTTATGCCAAATATCAGGTACGAATCATGCTATTATTTGTTTATACTACTACCCACAAAAGGTTTGTAATTTTCACATGTAGGTATTTCAAATGAAGCTGAAATACCACTGCTCTAAGCCAATCAAATTGCAGTAATTTCTCATGCAGTAGTATGAAAGTGAGATAATTCTGTTTGTGAAATCTTCCACGATTGTGATATGTGTACACTTAAAAATATCAGCCCTCTTTATGGTCAGTCACTTTTTCATTGCTAAGAGGTCCCTTGAAAGGAGGTTAAACCTTGGTTTTAGGACCCAGGAAAAGTGTCCCTTTCCCGTGAACAGAGGTGTCCTTTCGATGCGAATACTTGTTTACATTGTTTGCCTCATTAGCATAGGCTTATCATTATCTGATGAAGCTAATAAATTGAAATTTCAGAATATTGAAGGAGCATAACAATTTCAGTTATCTCTGAAAATTTGAGCCCGATATACTAAATAGTTTCGGAGAAATTCTCTTTGGAAAATCCCAAAAGTTATAAACATGTATCATCCTCATAAACGTTTTGCCACCCAGTAATTTTGCAGTTTTTAATTGCTGCTATTTTCTTTCCTACTGATTGCAAAGAGCTGAAACTTGCACAAACTGCATAATTTAACCAGCTCTTTTACTTTTTGAAACTAATTGATGTATATTGCTACATCTTCTATGGGTTAACTAATGAGGAAAAATGTAAACAGTGACGTCACGATGAATCCGCCTATAGGGGTAATAAAAAACAAAGAATATGTGGGCGTATTTCCTTCACTAAACTGGTTAAGCGCCTTGAATAGAAGGGTCCCGAAGGAGAGGTTCCTTTTGCTTTCATATGCTCCTCTTTTTTCAAGAAATATTGGTTTATTGTGATAAATGGCTGAGTTACACGCTGGATACCAGGTTAGAACCACATGTAGCCTACATACTCTTGCACTGAGCCGTTTTATATGATTGATTGAAATCCCTACCCTTTCATATACCTGAAGCCTGAAAAGGTCTCCGTTTCGGGCGGAACCACCTCGTACAGGCCATTACAGCAGGAAGTACCCCGTACCCCACCCCCTTCCCCCCTTCCCCCGCCGAAGATATTGTTACGGTCATGTTTAATCAGTTTTTTCAAACTTTTAACACAAACAGCCGGTTAGCTTCAATTTAACAACACCCACAATGTATTTATTTACATAACTTTTAAGTTTACAATACTTTATGCTCCGCAAATAGCTATAATGCTGACGTAGGCAGGGCAAAACGTTAAATGATGGCGATATATAATTACATAAGAGAAAAAGGAAAAGAAAAGAAATACAATAACATAAAGAAAGAAACACCTTACATATTCAATTCAAGTACAGGGAGTTTGTTATTTCAAAATAGACTCAAATTACAACTGGAGGTATATACAACTAATCTGGTATCAGGTTAACATTCAACTGTAATTATTTTCATTATCTAGAACATGAAGGAATAATGATTTTATTTTTTTACGAAAATTAGATATATTGAGAGTTTTAACAGAAAGTGGAATAGAATTCCAAATAGACACACCAATTCTAGTAAAAGACTTTTTCATTTTTTCAGTTCTAGAAAATTTGACAGAGAAACATTCCTTTGCAGATAACCGAACATTATGGCCCGACATAATGTAATTTATATCGAGGGGTGGTACGCACGTGATATTCCGCTGGGGTTGGCTTGTACCAGGTCTAATCATGTAGGTCACATGCCCAGTATATGAAAGACAGTTCCAGCGAGATATTTTTCCTTCCTACTCTCGCCATCAGATTGAACAGATCCCCAGAAAAAAATTTTCCCGCCTCCTCCCCATTTCACCACCTCCCAGCGATTTATCA
This sequence comes from Porites lutea, assembly GCF_958299795.1. NCBI lineage: Eukaryota > Metazoa > Cnidaria > Anthozoa > Scleractinia > Poritidae > Porites > Porites lutea. Next base: position 1,512,549 of record NC_133201.1, read on the forward strand.
CGTTTATTCCATCCTGTCGCTTCGATAGTATCACTTTTTAAGGCTGGCGATATTTTGTCGCCCCATTTGTGAACAAGGCTTCTCAAACTCATTAATAATTCATTAAGAAAATACAAAGGAAATTAATGTTTAATGAGTGTTTGGAAATCGGATGAAACACTGCTTAGTATTTGCATCCTTAATTTCTCCTTCAAAAATGATTTTGTTTGAGAAGAAATATCAAACATTCGACACAGTGTTTCATCACCAGATGAAACACTGCATCTCATGTTTGATATATTACATCATATACGGAAATGTTTATTGGTCTGTTTGAATTTTGATAATTGTTCGATTAAAACTAGCCACAATCGTGGCCAAATTTATTCCAATAAAGTTGTTTCTTATTGCTACTTCCGAGGAATTAGCTCTTAAGTGGTTTCTCAACAAAGCTCGCCCCTTTTAAGTGGGTCACTTTAGATCATGTTTTACATGAAAACACGGCTCGACAGAAAATGATTTTTTGTACTGATTTTCGCAAACTTATCTAGAAGACTTTTAGGAGCTGTCTTAGCATGGACGTCATACATCAAATAGTAATGTAATATGATGTCTCCTCCCGGCGGATCTAATAAAACGATTGTTTATCTAATATTTATTGTAGTCTTATTTTAAATATAACGTTAGCCTGTTCCAGGCGTTCGAATAGTGGAGTGATAGTGGAGTGCGTTTTTTTTTCTGCTCACATGTCTGTCCCCAGGATCTGAAAGCTTGGAGCAGGCTAATTAACAATTATTCCTCGAGCCCGAATGGGCTCTGAGTGAATAGCCCATGAGACTGAAAAAGCCCCCGCTTTTCGCTACTAGTGGGCTATAACATATAGCCTAGTAGTAGCTCAACCAATCAGAAAGCAGCATTGATAATAGACCACTAGTTGGATTTTACTAATATAACGTAGACCTAGCGTGCACTAGTTTTCATTCAAAGAGCGAAACAGAAATGGACTAAATAAAGTGATAGTTAGTTATTGCGATCGTGAAATGTTCAGCGTCCCGTATAGTAATTTATCACACCTTTCATTAAGTAGTACATTGCTCAATTTTTCTTCCGTTTAGCTGTTTCCTACCACAATTATATACGTTTTTTAAAGGTCAAGTAACCTTCAGTCGTCTAGTTGCCATCTGAGACGGGTATAGATACATGCAAAACTTTGCACTGAATCGTACATGGGATTTTACAGCATCTTTAAAACGTCTTTGAAGCTTAAATTGCTCTCACAATTAAAACATTCAGTCCCTGCTCAGCCTCAAGTCAATGTTAGCTGTTCTCAGGATAATCCTGCGATTGTCTAGTACCTATTTTGGGGAAAGTACACTTGTCACCAGAAACCAAATTCAACTGTGCTTGTCCTTGTGTAGGCCCAGCTTGTGGCCCGATATTTCTCTGCGTTGTCTACTTCTCATGTACACTTTCCTTGCTCTTGAGAGACCTGGAAAACCACAATGCAATTCCCGCGTTGATAAGCATAACTATCACAGCTTCGCCAACGGTGTTGATGAAAGATGCGTCAGCGGTTGTGTCTGCCCATGCGCCTTCCCGCTGTCTCCAGGACCTCTTATGCTTGATATCAAATTCAAAAAGTTTGAGGCCAAATTCTGTGCTCAAGGCAACAAAGACATGCATAAAATGATGACTGTTACCGACCAGATCAAATCGTCCTGGAAGAAGGCGTTCCGGTAACCTGGTACTGTACATAAGACCTGCTACAACAGTGCAAAAAGCGTGACGGAAATAGTAACCAACAGATGCGCTGTTGCATGCAGAGAAGGCCACGCATGACGTGCTACTATTAGCGTGACAACTACAGAGTGTCACGCCAACTATAAATGGTAAGGTGCAATTCAACCAAGCTACAAGACAGGAGATTGTACGGAGGAGATTACCGTATTTAAATACTTTGTTTCCAGTCTTGCAGGTGCTGTATGTCGCGATGAAGGAAAGAGTTGCCGCTAAAGACATGTATACAGAGGGTATCTCAAAGATGATCCAGTTGGTGTTTGTTGGACGAGTGTAAAAGAACACGGCCTGAGCCGATGTGAAAGTATACAGGCTGATGGCTGCGTAGTCAAAGAAAAAGCAAATTTTGTAACCCCGTTCAGATATGGAGTTGAAAAGATGCGCCATAGAGCTGGTGGAATAAAGTGTAAACGTGCCAATAGCAGAAGCAAAAAGCGGCAAAGTAAATGGATCAAAGAGATGAGGCGTTTGGGTTAGAGCAAGAAGAGTCGAATAGCGCATTACAAAGAAAACCGTGGTGAAGATGTGACTCCAAACGTTAAAGCTTTCGTTGTTAATGTAGAACAAACTCTTAACACACTCCCAAGGTGTACTATAAGCTCGTCGGTATGCTGACGTAATAAATCGCTCGCGAAAGCCTTCAGGCATTTCACAGTCTTTGAAGAGCAGCCTCATGCTGTCTTTTTCAGTAAGAGCTGTACTCTTTTTTCCCATTTTTGTTGCGCTCAGCTTTGGTTCCCTAGCTGTTTCGGCTCTTGTTGACGTCCTGTTGTATTTTTTTTTTCTATCGAACAAAAGAGATGTGAACTGTTGATCTATGATTCTCATACATTATAGCACCCTTGCTTTACTTTTTTTTACAAAATCATGAAAAAG
>NC_133201.1:1520200-1625200 GCF_958299795.1 Porites lutea
CGAAGTATTTCCTTATATTATCTGCATTTTTTTCCTCCACTAGCTGCTGTTTCTCTCCTGGGATAACTTTGAAAATCGTTACTAGCTTGAGACTTTATGTTCGTGTTGTTGCGTTCATTCACGAATTTTAAAACTGGCAGACGGTGTTTTTCTTGACCCCGCTTCGAACAACTCGGCCCAGAAACCATATTAAACTATGCTCGTGTGGATGCCCCTGAACCGGCTTGACCGACTGTAGCCATGCGTGTTTTCACTTCTCATGTACACTTTCCTTGCTCTTGAGAGACCTGGAAAACCACAATGCAATTCCCGCGTTGATAAGCATAACTATCACAGCTGCGCCAACGGTGTTGATAAAAGATGCGTCAGCGGTTGTGTCTGCCCATGCGCCTTCCCGCTGTCTCCAGGTCCTCTTATGCTTGATATCAAATTCAACAAGTTTGAAGGCAAATTCTGTGCTCAAGGCAACCAAAACATGCATAAAATGATGGCTGTTACCGACGAGATCAAAGCGTCCTGGAAGAAGGCATTCCGGTAACCTGGTACTGTACATCAGGCCTGCCACAACAATGCAAAAAGCGTGACGGAAATAGTAACTAACAGATGAGCTGTTGCATGCAGAGAAGGCCATGCATGACGTGCTACTTGCGTGACAACTACAGAGTGTCACGCCAACTATGAAGGGTGAGGTGCTATTCAACCAAGCTAAAAGTACCGAGATTGTACGGAAAAAAGTACTGAATTTGTTTACTTCGGCTCCAGTCTTACAGCAGCTGTAAGTTGCAAGGAAAGAAAGAGTTGCTGCTAAACACAAGTATATGAAGGGTATCTCAAAGATGATCCAGTTGGTGTTTGTTGGACGAATGTAAAAGAACATGGCTTGAGCTGATGTGAAAGTATACAGGCTGATGGCTGCGTAGTCAAAGAAAAAGCAGGTTTTGTAAACGCGCTCAGATATGGAGTTGAAAAGATGCGCCACAGAGCTGGTGGAATAAACAGCTAGCGTTCCAATAGCAGAAGCAAAAAGCGGCAAATTAAATGGATCAAAGAGATGAGGCGTTTGGGTGAGAGCAGTCGTAGAATAGCGTATTACAAAGAAAACTGTGGTGAAAACGTGACTCCAAACGTTAAAGCTTTCGTTGTTAATGTACAACAAACTCTTAACACACTCCCAAGGTGTACTATAAGCTGGTCTGTATGCTGATCTGATAAATGGTTCTCGAAAACCTTCAGGCATTTCACTGTCTTTGAAGAGAAGCCTCTTGCTGTCTTCTTTAGTACAAGCAGTCATCTTTTTTTGGCGTTTTTGTTGTCGTATTGCTTTTTTCACAGTCAAGAAACTCAACCAGTTGATAAAAATCTGTTCAAACAAGATAGACATGTGAATTGTTAATGTATGATACCTATCATTATAGATATTTTCGCTCTTTTTTTTTTACAAAACTGAGAAGTAACGCTTACACTTATAAGTGTGCATTTTGGCTTTATGTTCCACCGGTTTTTAGGTACAACCTACACCAACTGAAAGGATACTGAAACAGTTGGCTAGATTTACAAAACGTATGGCGGCATCAATCAGCCACATTGCATTGCATTGCATTGCAGTTTTTGAAGTTCGCGGTACCTTAAATTTCTTAGGCCTAGTGAGTTAAGTTCGTAAAAAGTTCGACGTCTGACTAGTCTAAGTTCGTCTGAACGAGTTTGCGTCCAACACGTTCTATTCGTCTGCTTCGAACGGATAGAACGTCTTAAAACGTCTCCGGGAGAAACGTCGATCTTCACATACGACGAACTAAACTAATAAATTAAAAATTTGTATAGGTAATAGCATGATTTGTAGTGATATTTGGCATAAATACCACGAGTGATATTTTGAATTTGTTACACGTAATTTCACGAGCCGTTAGGCGAGTGAAATTTGTGACAAATTTGAAATATTACGAGTGGTATTTATGCCAAATATCACGTACAAATCATGCTATTATTTGTTTATACTACTACCCGCAAAAGGTTTGTAATTTTCACATGTAGGTATTTCAAATTAAGCTGAAATACCACTGCTCTAAGCCAATCAAATTGCAGAAATTTCTCATGCAGTAGTATAAGTATAATAATGTACAAATGTGCCTCGTTCGGAAGAAAATTTATTAAAATTTCCTTTTGGTCTGATTCAGTTGATTGGTTCGACGCGTTCTATGTTCGACATCTGAACCAACAGACCATCTTAACTTAATTTAGGTCGACTCAAATTAGAGTTTGGTTCGTCTCATGAAAAGTTCGACGTTTGGCCTAGGCCTTAGTATGTTACATTATGCTGAAGTCACGCTCTGCTCCGACACAAAGTACGTGTTTGGCAAGGACATTGTAAATGGCTATCTTGGCTGTCTTGGTAACGAGATAATCTAGCGTTACACTGACACCAGGTTTGAGACATCGATGCAAAGTTCTTGTAATTAACCGCTTTTACGCAGGATCAAGTTTTAAACCCGTGAACCGTTAAATTAGACGGTGTATCTAGTTCTAAATCCAATTTAAACAACCCACCAAGATATAATTTTGTACACTTACACAGTTGTTTAATATGTCAATTCAGTGTAGTTCTCAATAATGCTGATTCTGAAGCGAGAATAAAACGTCTGATAATGTGATGTTTTTCCTCTAAGATTAACTAAGGCAACTCTAAGTCGTTAAAGCGGCATGAAGCAAGTAAGACTCTGTTCTTAAAAAGCGCAGTTTACTAATAGCTAACGGCAGCTGAATTTGTCGATCTTTGTAGTCTGTTCCAATTTTCTTCAGTCCGAAGCAAAGATTAGTCTACGAAAAATATAGACTGCGAGCAGTCCCTCAGGATGGTCACGCGAGCAAGGAAATCGAGCGAAGCGAGCGAAAAAAAAAAGACAAGAAGCCGAGGGGAAGCTCCATTTCCCTCTCGGCCTTTTCCCCTCTCCAGTCCTGCCGAGCTTAGACTCGACTGACTCAAGAGGGACTGCTCCCAATCTACGAAAAATAAAAAGATAATCTCAAAACATAGCGCAATTTTCAATTTTTACTTTTTTTATTTGTCCACTGTGCATCATTCTAAAATTAAAGTTTAATAAATTTGCAGTTGAACCTGTGATGAGCCGAGTTAGGATCATTAAACAAATGTTAATCAAATCACACCAAAAGGTCTATATAAGCAACGTGTTGGCCGAGTAGTTATCAACCCGCGAACCGCAGACGTATTTCTGGTCGTCGCCTCTCTACCTAATTCGGAAAAAGAGAAGCGACGACCGAAAATACGTCTGCAGTTCGCAGGCTAAGTAGTTAAGCCTTATAATTACCAAAAGAAATAATTAGAGAACAGCTGACTTGAATTTGAAATAATCCGCCGACTAGTCTCAGAAGATATTCGCGCAAGAACCAGTGTCCTAAACCATTTTCGCCTCTTTAAAAAACAAGCCACGGCAAAGTTGAGAAAACGCTGAGTCCAACAGGTTGAATTTTAGGCTAGCCCACACTATACTCGATAGATTTTGCGCCGGCATGAAAACCGGATTCTGTTCGCACATAAAAGGGGTGATTTCAGCGCGATTTCTATAGAGCGTTTTCACTCACGTGGCCAGCATCTCTTGACATATTCATTGGAACAAAAGAAAGCATTTACATGAGAAAAGAGTTCAAATCCCAGAGGATTTTCTAGGTACACCAACATGGCCGCCTTTTCATTGTTTTGGAACACCAATATGGCCGCCGTGACGTCATGTGAAAACGCTCTATAACGGACGGAAGCTGCGCCCCGCCAATCTCTCAAAGTGGAGAGTGGCATGTGTTCATAATATGCCGGAAAGCTTTTTCTGTCGGCATGAGACTCAGCGGAAACTCGGTATCTTGAGAGTGTGCATAGCATTAGAATCGCATAGTTTTAAGTTGAAATATAGGGCATGTTGAGCCATTGTAAACAACATCGCAAGCTTATTTTGTAATATGGTTAGAATATAAACAGAAGTGCATGGTAACTCTTAATACTTGCAGTAAGAAGAAAGTGATAAAGTTCAATTTTAAGGACTGATCCGAGGAAAGAGATGCTCTTGAACATGTACGTTAAAAGGCCCAAAGAACTGAGCTCTAGCTCTTAGTTCAACAAAATATCCTGAAGCGTTGGTCAGTTAACAAAGAACATAATCTGAAAGAATAATACCGCTGTACAAAATCACTTGCAATACCTCTCACAAGGAAAAGTTTAATTTTACTTACATGTAGGCATTGATAACTAACTGGACGATTAACGCCGCGTCTGTCTCATCATGACGAGTAATACTTTGCCATAAGCTAATGATTGTTTTTACGTCGTTTAAAAAAATTAATACTACAGTGTACTCGTATATTTTTTTCTCGGTTGGATAACTGCTCAGCGATATAAATGCCCATAATAAATATTTTCACAACATCAAAAGAACCCTAACTGAACCCAGGCCGTAAGGCTTTACTAATTTGTAGTGCATGACAGCACCGAAAAGCGAAGGTTATAAACTGCGAACGTAGAATATTCAGCACATTTTGTCTTCTGTGATTCAAAACAAAGCAAAATTTGCATTCAACGTAATGCTGAGTTGGGAATATAATTCATTTTCGTACGTAGTTATGTATTTTCAATAAACCAAGAAACCAGTCCAACTTACCCAGTAAGAATAGTAAGTAGTACCCGACCCATACACTCTAGTGCTTATAGCTGACCAAAGAACCTCGGCAGGCCGACTGCATGGTTACGTGTTTAACAGTTTCACGCAAATTAGGGACTACATTGCTCATCAACGTTCATAAATATTTACAACACAAAACAAATAACCAGTTCTGATAAGGTCGAGCAACCCGCAATTGACATGCGAGCGTTTACAGTTGACTGCGCAAAAGCTTTGAATGAAAAGTGCGGCACAATATATACTATATACTTTTTAATATTTGTGAGCTAGATGAAGGTGATGAGACTACCTATACCCCTCCGCCTAATTTGTCACTTATTTGAATTTTGCATCTTCATTAAAATAATTCAGTTTCATTTTATTAATTAAAAATAAAAAGATCTGTTGGGCTTGTTTTTGTAGCTAACTAGACAGAAGGTTAATGCATTAACTGAGCCATATTTTCAACCACCGATTTTCACGAAGCTGTAGTTTGTAATATCCTGGCTTTAGACCACTTATGTTATACTTGATGGGCCTCCAGTCTTTAAATATTGTACCTACCCTACCCTGCCCACCCACCCCCCCCCCCCCTGTCCAACTTAGCTCGTGTTTACGGTGCACTATCTTATTGCGTAAGAACTTTACGCGTTCGCGCGCTTAGTATAACAGTACAGGCCGGCCATCTTGCTTCAAGACGCTCTTTCAAGACACTTGCAGAGGATACGATCCCCCTTCTAGCCAGGCAAACGTTTGCATATAAACACTTTGGCCGCTCACTCAGCCGGAGTAACTTGGCTAAGAGGTCGGGGTATTTTTTCAGTTTTAAGAATGCTGTTTTAGAGTTGAGGCTAGGGTTAGCGTTAGGGCTAGGTTTGGGTTAGTTTTCATCCTAACTCTAACCCTAACCCTTAACTGCATTCTTTAAAATAAAGATTAATCCCGAACCCGCGTTTTTGACACCTGAGACATTCGCTGTATTAGACACAATCAGAGCATGCGCGAGTGCTGTTAGCTGCGACAAAGGGGTCAATTTTTTGTCACATAGAGGCTCGTTTAAGTTGACTCGGCTGGGAGGGGAGGATGACCAGGTTTTCTCCTACAGCTATTTCGAGACAGGTTGTCGCAAAGAAATGTGTACGCCACAATCCCGAAACGGGTAATATAGGGTATAATATATACCTTTCTGGATCGTCGCGTGCACTTGTTTCCGACAACCTTTCTCGAAATAGCTGTAAACGACGGGGCCTTGTTCGTTCTTTGAGGTTGCAAATAGTTGATTCCTTTTGCAATGGCCTTTTCTTGCGTTCTGTTAAGTTAAGTATGCAGGCGAATATTCATTTACATTTTCTTCATTAACATATGCTTATGGTTCTCTGATCAAGCTTTTAAAATAACATCTCAGAATATTGAGAAAGCATAGCAATACCGTACTAAGAATGTTACCACGGAGTAATTCTAGCTGTAATTCTCCCTAGACTTGCAGGTTTTTTTTCGATTTTACATGTAGAGAGTATAAAATGGCATAAATTCCTCATCGACAAGTTAAATTGAGCCCAAGTTCGTCTTGAAAACAAAAGGAAATAACAAATGAAACTATTAGCAAGATGAATAAATGCAAGGTTTGGTCATAACTCTCTCTGACTGACTTCCAAATTCCCACTTCCTACTTGTAAATTTTGACGGCATTTTAAAGATGTTTGCATATTTATTCAAATTACGGTACTCCCTAGAGTATTGATTAAAGGTTTATATTTTGATCGAAACCTTGGTTCGAAACAAGCGAAGCTAGAGAAAATGTGCGCTTTTCAGGAACTTGAACCAAATTTCGAGAGTTGAACTTTGTGAAGGGCATAGTTCAACTTCTTAATATATAACTTCTGTTAAAGGCCATTTACGTAACACGTCGATCGAACAAATGAACAATTCATTATTTTACACTCGAATGGCCATTTGGCCATTTGTGCCCAGTAGTTTCTACCGCTGAGTACCGCCTCAAGTCGTTGTGTTGTTTTATACGTGTTCATTCTTACATTTCTAAAGATGAAACTACGGTCAGGCAGCTCTACTCTTGATGTACGAACAAGCCATCGAAACAACAACGTCAGAAACTTCAAAGTTGAGCGTGAAGAAAGCGAAGATGGGAAAAATATGCTGTACAACATGGACGAAGTACCGCTCGGTTTTCGTGAACCATACATTAAAACAGGATATAGAAAGCCTTTCATAACAACCTGGCAAAGCTTGAAGAGCCTCTTTCACATCAATAACGAGACCTTCAATATCTGGAGCCATCTCGTGACCCTGATCTACTTTGTGGTTCGTTATACATCGGTTCTACTTGTATTAAGGCAAGCGAGTTCACCACGACGCTACTTCTTCTATCCCATGTTGTCGTCCGCTATCGGAAGCTGGACAGTATACGCGATGAGCTCCATAGCTCATACATTTAACTCCAAATCGGAAGAGATACACAGTGCTTTGTACTTTCTAGATTACGCTGGGATCAGTATTTACACATACACATCAGGACAAGTGATGTATTACTACAATCGACCAATAAACACAGGGTGGAGAATCTTCGAATCTGCTTTATTATACACAAGTATCGGTGTTTTTCTGTCGTTCACAGCAACATTCTCCTGTTGCTTGAGTAAAATTGCTTTCAAAGGAAATAAGACGTACGCTGCTTTCATTCGAGTGATTCCAGTATTTGCCGGATGGTTGAACACTGTGTTATCGCTGATAGTTGGCGTGACACTTTGCACCTGTAACGCCAACACGTCATTCCAGTCCTTTATCGCCTGTAACGATCTACTGATAACGTACTTTCGACGACACTGTTTTTGTTCCATTCTGGCCGGCGTCATCTATGGATCTCGACTTCCAGAACGCCTACTGCCTGGGAAATTTGATATAATAGGAAACAGCCATCATTTTTTACACGTTTTCTCTGCCCTCTCAACCGAGTACGCCTTTAAGATACTGGAGGTAGCCCTGGAAAGTCGCCAGGATCAAAAGAATGAACTTTTGGCAAAGTCGTTGGTCGGAATAACTAGCGTAGAGACAGTTCTTCCAACATTTGTAGTATTTTTTGGAAATATAGCCATTGCTTCCTGTTTTGTTAGGTCCATTTTCAGAAAGGACTTCGTAAACAAGAAAAAGTGATATGAGGGTAACAGAGGCAATTTAAGCGTTAAATTTATTTATTTGGCCAAACCATTTGATATGCCTTTATGCCTTAAAAGCCACTTCAAAACTGACGGTCCTCTAAGTGTTTAGATCCTTCGATGATAAAGAGAAAATCATGCCTTATCAGGGCTGAACTGGGACATGTCATTACGTTTCTATTTTGGAAGTAAACTTTTAACAATATTTAATTAAAAACAGCTTGAATAAAATTAGAGGCCACACGACGTCTTTTTAAAAGGCAATTTGGTTACAAATTAAGACGGTCTTTTTAAGCTAAATTTTTCACTTTTCAGTCTTAATATGAATACAATTTAGTCTTTTTTTCTCAGTGGTATAATTAGGCTACTGACAATGATCATGGCGGGAAGTTAAGGGAGTGCCTCTGTGTGCCCTTTGCTCGAAGGCATTGGGAACGCATATTTTTTCGCTTTTTGAAACTTAATCTATGTTTGTTTGTTCGGTGGTTGTTGTTGTTGCTGTTGTTGTAAACACCATACGTAACTTGAAGCATATCCCTAGATGTGGCTCTTTTATGCTTTAGGAGCACAATCTGCACCCATGGGTTCTTTAAGAATAAGACGAGGGGCAGGGGTGGTAAGTTAATATTTTTCATAAGAGTGGTGTGTGTTATGCCGAAGAGCGAAGGAGCTCTCAGAGGGAGAAGTTAAAATATGTATATTTTTAAAAACAAATGAGAAAACAAAGCAAAATTTGATACGTACTCTTATTTACATCCGAAGCATATCATAATTGTATTTGCTCAATTGTTTCTGTTTTTGTATCGTTGACTTAAAATGAAAAGAGAGAAAAAATTAAATAATGGTTGTTTAATTATAACTGAGCTGTGTTGTTTAGGAATAGTGTACTTCGCAGTCACCCCCTAGTAATTTATAGCCCTATGCTTTTTGGTGTCTGATAAATAGATGGCCGAAAACTGTTTTTGTTTTGTTTAACCTGCGTAGCAAGCGTTTCCAATCGAGTTACTGCGCGAAAGTTAGAGCGGAAGCAAAAAAAAAACGCAGTTTTCTAGATGAACCTCGCGAGGAAACGCTTGCTACGCAGGCTATGTTTTGCTAGGCTTTGACGATGTTTAACCATGCGAAGATAATTTGAATGAGTGAAAAGATAGTTACAATAAAAATTTATGTTTCCTTAAGATGTTGTTTTTTCACTTGTTCTCTCCCGGTTGCCAGTTCTTCTGTTTTAGACTTCCCGTGATCACATAAACGTATCATGCAGTCCTGAGGAGACTTGGATGAATTAGGAATGGACATTGATGAACTTCTTGTCTACATTTTTTTTTACTGGCGGTTTAATGAAAAATTTAAATCCTTAAAAACGTCGACTAAAACAAGAAACAGAAATACAAAAGAAAACAACGAAGGTACATTAGTTGATGTAGTGATGAGATTACCCCTCTACGTGACCCATGAAATGTGAACTACGTTCGAAATGAAGACACCAATAAATTGAGCTGCAATTCACAGAAGCTCAATACATTCAGTTGATAAAATGCCTGAAATGCTTGTGAAAGCTAATTAAAACGGGATCACAAAAAAAAAACATTTTTCAAGGCAAGGAGTATGTTCCCTGAATGAGGCTGAAAGTATGCAGAAGAAGATCTGAATGTTAGCGAAAGGGGGATGAGCGATTTTGCAGAGAACCGCGAAACATGAACTTCTTTTATATAAAATCTTCTTTAGCTAGAAAGTAAGAAGCAACTTTTCCATAATTTTTCCTCACCTAACCTCTCCTTATAATCATAATTTTTACTTCAGCTAAAAGCAAGAAGCAGCTTTTCAATCCCTATTTTTTTTCTTAAGGCGTAACGATGAGGGAAATAATAAGTTTACACATCGCGAAGATATTAGAGCCATAACTTATTATGTTCGCCTTTGCTGTCACTACTAAGGCATATGCAATCCGGTTGAGCATGCGAGTTGTTTATCTTTTTAATCCGAAATGGCAACCCAAGCAAAGTATTGTAACTTATTCAAAGTGCCGTAGATAAAAAAAAAGACACACACACAGTGTTTCAAAAGAAAGCTTTCCCTTTATTTTATAACAAATTATACATGGTTCTTTTAACTATTCTCGGAATTTATCCCAACCTCCTCGAGTTCACATTTCACCGAAAACATCCTGCATTTAGAGGATATCGCCCAAAGATAACAAAATTTCCTTCCTTTACTGAATGCAAACAAAAAACACTAAATTAATTTTTTAGCTAAGCTTGGAAAAAAATGAGACCTTACGATCCTAACTGAAAATGTTCTGTCGAAGGGTTCATATTTTAGAATATACCACCTTAATCAGCTTTTCCATGTTATTACTTCTTTACTGATGCAAGTAAAATCATGCATTATACCAAGGATATTTTCCAGTGCAATTCTATCTTTGGTTCTAATGGCTTGTTTGTGCGTTTTAACTTGTTTGGTTTGTGTTTGTAGTCAGAACTATTTAAGAGAGAAAATTGTTATATTAAGTTAATTCATATTGTATTTTTCGCTAAAGCTTGGCTTAAGTAGGAAAGAAATTCAGGAGTTTAGCGAAGAAAGCGAAAACATTTTGAGAGTATGTGGGCACCGTGCTATTACGTAGTAATGTTGGCTTTTGCAGTATTATTAATATATAAGCTATCCATATGCTGACCTATACTCGGTTAAAATTGCGCTGTTAGAGGTACTGAACCTTTCGGTAAATAAATCACAAAACATGTTACTGAAAAGAAACTCAATTTCTTTTTTAAAAAATGCCAAAGCAAATGGTAAATTTTCTTAGTTACAATTATTAGGAAATAGTTTTCTCAAGGGAATGCATCTTTACTTGGTACGTATGAAATTAGTACATCCAGTAAAGTCCGGAGAGCTTGCCGTCAGTTAAAAACTTGAAGGTTTTACAATTTTCTCTCCACCACACTGCACCTTAACCTCATAGACCTTGAAATAAATTTATCCTCGCCTCTTTAAGAATGATTTGCTACAAGGCCGTTTCTAGAAAACTTAAATAAGTCAATATTAATAATAATCTCTTAGTTACTTATTATTTAATCAAGATGAGTTTTCTTTTTCTTTCAGGTAAAAATGAGCAGGCTTTATTCAATTATCGCTGCCTTATTGGTTATATATGTCCTGGAAAAAGGTATCGTCTTCTGAAACACACACACATTGATGCTAGAAACCTTTAAAACAAACTTGGCAACTGACCACAGGCAGTCGACACACCAGTAAGGACGGACTGCGAACAAAGATGGCTTTTTTGCCGCACTGGAGCTTCTATCTTGCCGAGCTATAGGTCCTATTGTACTGGCTATATAGTACTATAGTAATGATCACAAGTTCCGGTCTTCTTCAGGTTGTTAATCGCGTCTTTTCATTAATTTCCTTTTAGTTACGGCGACCAAGCAAGAGTCGACTGTGTATATACACCAGGAAGACCAAGGTGTGAGCATCTCAAAAAATAAATATATATTAATTATAAATTTCTCTCAATAGAAGATTATCAGAACTGGTGGGTACTACAAGGGTCTAAACTTGGTCCACTGTTTTTCATTCTGTATGTTGATTTACCAACTTGTTCAGATGCCCTCAGTAGCATTCTACTGGCTGATGATGCAAGCTTATTCCTGGAACATGAGTACCCAAACATTTTAATCAACCAATTAATCCATGAACCTAAAAATTAAAATGTGTCAGCTTGGCTAAGAGCTAACAAATTGTCAGTCAATGTCAGTAAACTAACACAATAATCTTCGGACCTAGGCAAAAAATCTTTCCTCAAATAACCTCTTCTAGCTGTATGCAGATAACAATATTGTGGAACTAGTAGCTAGAGCCTACAAAGTTTCTAGGGATTACATTGCCCAACATCTCACATGGAAAGCACATTAAGTAAACGTTGCTTGTAAAACGATTACCAAGTTTATTGGACTATCAAGTTCGTTTTTGTCTGAATCCCCTTTCATTGTATTATGCGTTAATTTGCCCCTTACCTCACATTATACAATTTAATATGGGCTTCTACGTATGTCACAATTCTAAAAGGAATTTATTTACTTCAAAAACGTATTGTCCTCATTAACAGAGCACCAACTAAAACTCTTTATCAAAACGAGGTAAGACGTCCTTTAAATTCTCCGCTCCAAAAATCTGGGAGACTGTACTGCCTGGTCTCAAATGTGTGCCATATCATAAGTTTAAGAAAGAATGGAAGTCCTTATCTTCTAACCAACCAAATCTGACCTTGCTTATATGTTCTATCACTTATATTATCTGAGATTTTATTTCCTCTCTTTACTATTGCCGATTATCTGAACATGACGGTGTCCAACAAGTGAAAGCTCTTGTTACTTTGGACACTGTACATAAGTGAACTTAATGTCTTTTAGTTAATTATTATTTATCAGCTACTTTATTTTCCTACCTATGTACACTTGTGTAAATATTTTATATAGTGTGAAACTAAAGAATTGAATTGAATTGAACTGAATATCTCAAAGTTTCTGTTTTTTTCAAAGACAACGAGCCTCCTAGCATAAGATGCCCGTATGACTTCACTAACAGTGCAGAGCCTGGAAAAGCGACAAGAAGGGTGGAGTGGAGGCAGCCGTTGACCACGGACAATCAGGACAGGTTTCCTACGGTTTTGAGTTCCCCGAAAAATATCGTGTCACCTCACCAGTTCCCCATTGGCGTTACTCGTATAGTATATACTGCTACTGACGACAGCGGCAATTCACAATCCTGTGTGTTCACTGTTACAATAATAGGTGAGAATCTGACACTTTAGGCTCCTGCTGCAGGGACATGAAGTGCGGAGGGGATTAATTAAGAAAAAAAGAATTGCTAGAGGACGTGGAATGCTGACTTGAGGAGATAAACGTAACTTGCCATTAAATAATTATAAAGCAGTGCAACGCCAAAGTTACTGCTCAATAGGAGAGTCAAGCTAGGTTCTAATGTGATCGCCCGACCCGAAAAGGTTTTCGATTCAGTGACTTTCGACTGGTCTTTGGTCTGTTTTTTGAGAAAAATCGCAGATGACGGATGACGCCCGCCAATCTCGGCCTCAACTCAAGACTTCAATGGTCCCTAGCTGCGAGAATTGATATTCATCTACCCGTCCCTTAAGCCGTTGATATTTCTCAGAGAATACCGTCGGGAGAACAAAGAATCATCTAGGGACGAGTTCCCGTTAAATAAACTTTGACAATTTCCCTTAAGAGCTACTTATATTAAAGTAGATTACATACGTTGTCATTCGTTATACTTCACTTTTCTGTTTTTGTTGCTTCTTTTTACCTCCATTGTCTTACATCTCACAGATACTGAGCCCCCAAAGATCACGTGCCCCAAGAACATAAAAGTTATAAAGAATACTGCTGGTCCAGTTGTGTCCGTTCACTGGCCCATGCCACATTACGAAGATAACTCAGAGAAACCTGTGACTCTGTTTACGGAGTCTGTACAAGGATCAGGGTTTAGAGTGGGTCAACATTTCATCAAATACGAAGCAAGAGACCAAGCCGGAAACACAGCGTTTTGTACCTTTACTATTACAGTGTCAGGTCGGTTACAAGAAACCCGATATAACTACATTAACTGCAAACGAACCACAGAACGTCTTAGGCTCTAAAGAAGACCCGATCAGCAAAAAGAAAAAATACTGTTGAAGTAGACACTTTGAAGTTCTGCAAAGCTGATCGTACTACGTGAAAATTAATTTTGCAAGACATCAACACGACGCCGATAGAACCCTGAGCGGGTAGGTAGCCGTAGACAGCTGCTCTGTTTTGAGTTCTATTGGTGTCGTGTTGATGTCTTGCAAAATTGATTTTCACGTAGTACGATCAGCTTTGTCTTGTACTCAAACCACAAGGATTATATATATATACCATCTTAATATCTAATTTATATTCTCAAGGTCCTTAACTATTATTTAAAAATAACACCATGGACGACAAATGAATGAGTATGTTTTATCAAAGTTTAGGTTTGGGATGTCCATCTTACCCTCCACCGTTTAACGGTCTTCTTGCCTGCGCAGCGCTGGCGTCTTTGGATGGGACTGTATGTACGCCTCAGTGTAATGACAACAAGGACTTCAGAAGAATCCCGGCCAACTTGTACATCTGTCAGCCTCAAACAGGACGCTGGAACGTCTGGGACTTTCGCCCAACTGTATCGAGAATGTTACCTTGGCCTGATTGTACAGGTGTGTTAGCAGAATGGGCCGGGTTCCGGAATCCGGGAAATTTTTGGTTTTGGGCAAGTTTTGCTTGTGAAATCCGGCACCTTGGGCTTTGGAATCAAGAATAATCTTAAGGAATCCGGAATCCCACTAACCATCGGAATCCGGAATCCAAGTTCTACTGAAAAAGGATCCGGACTCCATTACCTGGAATCCGGAATCCACGGTTTGGAGTCCAGAATCCAAAACTTCTTAGATTCCTTTACGTGGGGCAAAGTCATTGACCTCAGTTTTACATTCTTCTTTTCACGGCAGGTGACGATAATTCTGATTTTCCGCGTAAGGGAGAACGCTGGCAGAGCCTTAAGGGCAGCTGTTCCCGCGATCCTACTGCTCAGCGGCAGGCCAAAAAGAATCTCATACGAGGCATTGAAGCTACCTTCGGGGGGAGTATGGGTTTATTGGAAAAGGACGTCAACATTATGTGTGGCAAAACTGGCGACAAACGAAGCGTGGCCGACAGGTGATTAAACAGTTAACTAGGCTCTTACATACAAACATTAATACCGGTATTAATATTACAAACATTAACGACAAAGGACTGTAAGGGACCGCAAACGAATATGCCAAAGAACGTAGGATCTATAAAGACCTGATCAGCTGATCAGTTAAATTCCAAAAATAATAGCCCAGTTTTCCTTTTAGTTTAAGACTCAGTTTGTAGACATTGGAACTGTTTCCTGTATGGCTGGTTTTCAGTGTCAGGCCATTCAGAATAGATCAAAATAAAAATCAAAACCGTTCAATAGATAAAGTCCAGAATCTGGGAAATAAAAGGAGGTACATATACAAAGACCCTCGCCAAGATTCAGCTCGGAAGAATATTTCATATACGAGATATCAGAAGAAATGTTTTACCCAAACTTATAGAGATTTGTATGGAGACGCCATGCTGGTGCTCACCTGGATGAGCTCCAACATGGCGGACGGAACCAACGTAAACATCTGTTCCCGGTTTTGCTACAAAAGGGTAAATTTATTCTTCGAGAAACTCATAAACATTAAAGTAATTCTTTTTCTAATACATGAACTGTTTAGATAGCAAAATTTCCTGAAATAAGTCATTTTTTTAACCTACATGATAGCTCTCTTGGCCGTCATGTAAATGCCACGTCACGCAAAAGCTCAGAAATTCAAGCGTACTCCATCACAAAACCAAGAACCCTTTTGAAGCGAAAATTTGTATGAAAATTAGTTTTCAGCTGCTCAAAATGCATCGTGAAAGTAAATCTCGGTAGGATCGATAGTTGTTTAGTTTGAATTTTAGTGACGTCATGTGAAAACCAACAATAACGGACGGTAAGGATGGAAATGGATTAAAACTGGAAAAAAGTGGGTCAAAGTTTTCAAGTTTTAATGCTTCACTCTGCAAAAATCACCATTTTTTTTAAGGCAAAAAAATTATTATGTTTAGTACTCCGTGATGAAATTTGCTAAATATCTTCTTCATATTCAACTCTAACAACTAAAACGCAGGATCATGGACCAAAAACAGCAATATCCTCGCGTGATGCGGTAGAGTACTAAGGTGTGACGTCATAAAAAATTAAATTTGTGAAATTTTAGGATTTGTCAAGATATCCCGAAAGAACAACGTCCAAGACGCCTACTTGCCAAAAATTAGCCTGCGAAAAGAGCCGTTTCTTCTCAATCCTCGTAGACTGTTCACAGTCCCCTATGTTTTCGTCAGATCGTTTAGATATACCGCGTCTTACCGTCACGGCTATATTGATTTTCAAATGTACCGAGGGGGCGGTCGTCGGGGATTATAGCTGTGGGGAGGGGGGGGGGGAGAGAAAAATAGAGGGACTGTAGTAACATCAATGCAGCTCACTCAGCTCGTTGTACCAGCAACGCAGGCATTTGATTGGTCATTAGACAATAGATGTTAATTTGCGTTGACAACGGGTTTAGTCCAAGTTGCCGACATTGACAAGTCGTTGACAAGTCGACTTTTCTATAAAACCTACGCTTTCATACCATAAGGCACATCTTGCGCGAACGCACGAGGGATTTTTGGTATTTTGATTAGGAAAATGTTTTCTTGTGCATGTCTGCCGATTTTATTTCGAGGAATGGCCCAGAAACATTATAAAATCACTGTTTCGAAAGGAGATATTTGTAAACACGCGTAATCGATGCTAAATGTGTCTGGCATTTTTTTCATCACCAGCGGAGTTTCTTAATTAATGAATGATAAAAGGCATGAAATTCCTGTCACGCCTCCTGAACGCGAGCTGCCGTGATGTTATTACAGTCCCTCTATCTTTCTCGCTTCAACCCAAACCGCCCCCGCCCCTAAGTAGTTTTGACACTCGTTCAAGATGGCAGCCCGTAACACATAGCGCTCGATCTCGACTATCTTACAGAAACAGTCTACAATCCTCGCCGCTGGGAACGTTTCG
Source organism: Porites lutea (assembly GCF_958299795.1). Taxonomy (NCBI): domain Eukaryota; kingdom Metazoa; phylum Cnidaria; class Anthozoa; order Scleractinia; family Poritidae; genus Porites; species Porites lutea. Next base: position 1,536,708 of record NC_133201.1, read on the forward strand.
CGAGGAGAAATGTCTGCGACTCAGCGACAAAAATTCCATATACTAATGACGTAAATCATATTACATAATCAATCCGGTCAAACTTTTCAAATGTAAATTTGATCAATTTTTCGTTTCACCTGGTCGATTTTGGTAAACTGTCGTGTTCGTCCGCGAACAAGCTCCAGCTAATATATTCCACAAATATGATTGTTTGTTATAGATTCATGGCATTTACATTTGACCTTTGTAGCCTTTTTTCTTTTGTCTGTCAGTCGTAAACAGAAGCTAAAACAATGTAACTACTCCGTCGTCCAATCGGCGTTCATGACCGGATTCCGAACAGATTTTACGTCATCAGTATAGAATTTCTGTCGCTAAGTCGCAGACGTTTCTCCTTGAGATACGTCCCGGCGGCGAGGAGCGAGGAGAATTATACATTCTAATTAAGAAATTGAGCCTTTAAACTCTAAGATCAAAATTTCAATTCTCGTTTGTTGCCCCTATTCATTTCCTGTAGAAGTAGTGGGGAGATGTTGATAAAATATCAAACAAATTCATCTTGTGTGATCATGTCCATAATTCTCATGACTACTCTGTTTTACAAAGCCTAAAAAATAATGATATTACAAGGAGAAATTTGATGCTGATCACTCTTAGGGCTTAAAGAGCTCAAGGCAACCAAATTAAGTCTTTAACACCAACCTTAAATCTGAAACGTCTACGGTCTTCTAAATAAATCTTTTTTTTTTTCTTTTCTAGATCTGAAAAAATAGGGGCCTTGAAAAAGATGAAGCTGGTCACGGAAGGGAAGGCTTAGTACAAAGATACGGAACGTACTGATAGGATAATAATCAAGAGCTAGTGTTAATTTCTTTGCTTTATAACCATATACATTGTATTCTTTTGTCAACCTTATGTTAGAAAAGTAATAAAGCCTTTTATAATTGGTCCTAATAACCCTATGATTACTATCTTAAAGTTGCCCCTGGCGCCAATTACTTTTAACCAGTCAATTTAAATTCTGTCGAGCTCTTTGCATTTTTTACCAAGAATTGTATATTGCATCCAGAAACGCTGCACACCTTTGAAGAGCTCTCTGCTAGACCCAATTGGGAATATTGTAGCGTACTATAGCTATAGACAAAAATTGTAAATATCCCAATATTTTATGTTGACTTCACTGGTCCTGAAACGAACACGATGGTCCCGTGACTTCACTCGCAGCATAAATGCAGGTCACAAATCCAACAAGAATATGCACAACAACCTCAGCTCCGTCTTTTTTCTCCCTCCTCTATGATGGCGGCCCCAGCTTGCTAAACGGCAGAAGGTGTAAGTGAAAATCTTACCCTTGGTCGCACGCGGAGTGGTTCAAGATACGTAATCGGAAATTATTCTCATTGTTTTACCTTACGAAACAGAATCCCGGAATTTAACGAAAAGAGAAAGCACACAATAGTTAGCGGAAGCAATATTTATTTAGCGTTGAACGTGCCTTTTCTCACCCCCCCCCCCCCCCCCCTTAAATTCAAGTGAATAACAACATGATTCTCAGTTCAGTAACACCATTTCTTGCTTAGGCTTATATCTGCTTCCTTACAGCATGCATTTTTTCCCTTGCTTCACTCTTTCTGATTTTCAAACATAAAATCTTCGTAGGCCTTCTGTCGCTTGTTTCTTAACCCAGGCAACTCAGCTAAACGCATCTTGTGGCCTCTTTTCATTGAGTTTGGTTCCAGCTCATCGCTTTTGAGAGGAGACGGTTCATTCGCCTGGTCCTGAAAATTAAAAATAAAAATAAAAATGATTGATTGTAGAAAGCCAATAGTTAAAAAGAAACTCCAAACCCTGAAACGGTTAACACATCTTAACCGTGCTTTGACTGGCCCGGAATGGGCCACAAATAAGTGACAGTTGTGTCGCAATTAGAATTGTTTTATCCTTTCATCCCCGAAGATCAGTCTGGGACGATATATCTTTTAAAAACGTGTGATGTTTTAAGTCTTCTTTTCCAACATTTTCATCAAACAAGTATCTTCAACCGTGTCATAGTCTTTTTCAGATTGTTTTAAAGAAAAAAGCCTGCAAATTTTATAACCTCGGGGAGGTGCCGTTGTTATGCAAAAAAAAGTGCATTATACTGAATTTTAATGAATTAGGTCATTTTCTGTTGCTTTTGTATTTCTTTTTCGCTTTGTTTTGTAATTGTGTTGTTGTTCGTCACTTTTTGTGAGCTTTTAGCACCCTTTCTTTTTGTATAGTTATTGCTATAATTCGGTTGTTACTTACTTTCTGCTTGAATTTAGGTGTTACAAGTAAGAAGTTTACTTTTCTTCTTTAAATTTACCCGTTTTATGGAAAGAATGAATAATGCTGCTTATTCAAAACCAACATTTACAAAGCTAAGATAATCGAAGAGGTCTTGTTGTATATATTACAAGGAAAACCATACTGAATAGACAGATTAGACATGGTATATATCAAGTAGTGTTAACTTATGAAAAAAAAAAGATGTCTATCACGAATTTTCATTTCTAACCTCTTTCCGTAACTTTCCACAATCAGTAAGCCAACATAAACTCTGTCCCCTGCAGCGACCAGACAGATTGATTACAGCAGTCAGGGCCACAAACACAAGGAAGAGTTTGAATCCCATCTTCACTCGAGTGATGTTTAATAACTTAAACTTGGTTGGCACAGTTTTATATGGGTACAGATAAGTGGCAAACTTCAGTAAGTGAATTTTACCCACGCTTCGTTAAAACTATTAGTTAACTAACAAAGATCTCCTGACTTATCAATTTCGAGTCATTTAGCACGTAATTTAACCTAGCGATTTACCGCCATAAAACAATTTGCGATTTTTGAAATAATGGATTTTTATCTACAAGAATTTAACCGACTTATTAACTCGCACTACTGATTAAAACTTTAACAAATTTGATGTGAACAAAAGAATTATCGCTTGAGACCTAGAAGAAGAATCCTTGTTGATTATCACATTGAAACGCGTTTAGATAACAACAAAATGACGCAAACATTCGTTACTGTGTATGTCCATTTGAGGAAGCCGTCGTTACCGCATTCAGAAAAGACCCCATCATTTTGTATGTAAATTTATGTTTTATTATTGTTACCCATTAAGCGCGATTAGCTTTTAAGAATTCCATGCAGAGATGTATAGATAAAACCTCAAATTTATTGCCAATCATGCAATCGATGTAATACTTCAAGCTACTAGATTGGTTTCACTGCTTAAGCTTTTTATTTGACATGACCATTTCCATGTTTTGAACATTATTTAATTACTATGCTGTATGATGGCCGCACGGTCAGATCCCGAAGTTATTGACCGCTCAAATGAAAACTTGAAAGTTTTAAGTTAAGAAAGTCCGTCAATTTGTTTTATTTATCAAAAAAGCCTGCTTATAAAGACCACATCAAGGCATTATGAGTGTGTCAAAACCTGATGAAGCTTTAGGAGTTTCAATTTTCTTTTAAACTGTTGAAGCAATGTCATAGTTTATTACAGTGACAAAATGTCCCGAGCTCAGTAATTAAACATCAGTCTTATAACAGGTAGAAGACATAAATGAAAGTAGCTTGCTAAAAGAAGACTTAAAGTTCTTTACAAAGTTGGAAAAAGACTAAGTTAGAACGGCTGACATAACTACATTGTTTATCAGTATAAAAACTCATCTTCTAACCTGTGGGCAAACTGTAAATAAGCAGCGCCACGTTCCCTGACCGTAGCAGTTCCCAAAGCAAATGACAAACGCTAGCAGCAATAGAAATAGAAAATATTTTTTAAACGCCATTACTGTTATTTGTTTATTCCCACATTTTGAGTACGTGCTTCAGCTCAACTTTATATAGGGCAAGCTCCTTTAACGATCATAGCAACCGAAAGGCTTCTATGCCTTCTTGTTGTCAAGGACGCAGTTTTTAGCCACGCGGTAGCAATATTAAGTGTCTGGGTTTATAATGGATAAGTTATTAGTGCCACCATATGACAAATTGACCTCATAATTGCAGGTTACGTTCATCATGATAATTATAAGTTGTGTAAAAGAAATAAAGGTCAAGGTATTTTTTTATCGCCGAATTGTTTTATTGAAGTCGATGTCATGAAAAACTCTTTTGTTTACTAAATTTGTCAACTTTTGCCCTTGCTTTACATGCTTAGCAATTTTCTGCTTCTACAACTATTTCATCCCAGTTTATTGAGCGTCATTAAAACAAAGTGTACACTGGGATTAATTTCATTTCCATTTTTAAGGTAAAGTTGAAGTCAATAATTCATATTTTTTGTGAAATTCGGTTGAACCCGTTCTGAAAATCTTTTATCTTTAAACAGCAAAAAAGCTCTTCAATTATCTTGCAGTAAACTGTATTTCAGCAATTCTATGTTTTTTTTAAAAAAAGCAGATTTTTTTCAAATGGATCAGAGTAGGAATTATAAAATAACACAGGAATGGCGACTTCATATAAATTAAGGTTTACAGTTAATTATTCCTTATTTACCTGTGTTAAAAGGTATTAATCATTTGTATGCTTTTGAGACTCAGTAATGTATATTAAATGTATTTCGTACCAAGTTTTTCGGGAGCAAGTAAAATCACTAATATATTTTTAAAACGAGATAAAGAAGTAACATAAGTCACATCTGGAACTTTCAACGGCTCTAGATACTTAACTGAAATATTCCAGTTAAAGCCAATTAACAAGGGAAGCATCAAAACAACAACTGAAAGTAAGCAGAATTAGCAGCATTTTAATATTTATAAAGCAGTTATAGCGTGTCCTAAGACATCATATTTTTGTCAAAAATAGTTTTAGAGAACCAAAAGATATACATATATAAATATATATATTTTAAAAGCTCAAAACCACTTAACTACTATTTGAAAGATGTCATAAATGGAGAACATTTTACAAATTTGCCCTTTTCAAGCAGATATACAAGGCTTCCCAACTAGTTTTCTATACTCAGCGGCAGGCCAAAAAGAATCTCATACGAGGCATTAAAGTTACCCTCGGAGGGAGTATGGGTTTATTGGAAAAGGACGCCAACATTATGTGTGGCAAAACTGGCGACAAACGAAGCGTGGCCGACAGGTGATTGAAAAGTTAACTTAAGGTTCTGTGTCATACAAAAATTTAACTATTAATGTTACAAACATTTAAACCACAAAGGACTGCCAGGGACCGCAAACAAATTGAATACCGTAAAATTCCGAAAGTAAGCCCCAAGGCTTATATTTTTCAAAGGCCCTTTTTGAGGGGCTTATTTTTGGAAAGGCTTATCTACGGAGGGAAATTTGCGTCTCAAAATCGATTGAGCTATCCATATAGCTGGAAGTAGATTTACCGTTTTTGTTTTGTTTCACTTTGTATTTGAGGGTATTTTTCCAAGTAAAAGCCCCCGGGGGGCTTATATTTGGAGGGGCGATTTAACGGAGGCTTTTTGCGTTACCGGTTTGGGGGGCTTATGGAGGCGCTTATACGTGGAGGGGCTTATTTTCGGAATTTTACGGTATGCCGAAGAACGTTGGATCTATAAAGACCTGATCAGCAAAAACAACAAGTAGACATGTTAAATTTTGCAAGCAGAATGCTGCATAGCTGATCGTACTACGTGAAAATATTTATGGCTACAATCCCGCTCTGTTTTGAGTTCTTTCGGTGTCGTGTTGGGCATGACGTCTTGCAAAGTTAATTTTCACGTAGTACGATCAGTATTACAGTATTCTGCTGGTAGAACTTAATATGTCTATTCCATCACGCTGTTTCCTATCTTCTAAAACGGCTAAAACATGTCTTTGCATCAGTTGAATTCCAAAAATAATAACCCAGTTTTCTTTTTAGTTTAAGACTCAGCTTGTAAGGATGCCGACATGGATTGAAACTGGAAAAAATTAGGTCAACGTTTTCAAGTTTTAATGCTTCACTCTGCAAAAATCATCATTTTTTTAAGGCAAAAAAAATATTATGTTTAGTGCTCCGTGATGAAAATTGCTAGATATCTTCTTCATATTTAACTCTAAGAACTCAGAAGCACAGGATCGACCAAAAACAGCAATACCCTCGCATGATGCAGTAGAGTACTAGGAGTGTGACGTCATAAAAAATTAAATTTGTGAAATTTTAGGATTTATCAAGATATTCCAAAAGAAAAACGTCTATGACGCCTACTCGCCAAAAATTAGCCTGCGAAAAGAGCCGTTTCTTCTCAATCCTCGCCGCTGGGAACGTTTCGCGAGGAGAAATGTCTGCGACTCAGCGACAAAAATTCCATACTGATGATGTAAATCATATTACACTATAAATCCGGTCAAACTTTTCAAATGTAAATTTGATCAATTTTTCGTTTCTTCTGGTCGATTTTGGTAAACTGTTGTGTTTGTCCTCGAACAAGCTCCAGCTAAACTCAAATACTTCTTTAATTTAGAGAAGAATATATTCCACAAATATTGACTCTTTTGTTATAGATTCATCGCATTTACATTTGACGTTGGTGGCCTTTTGTCTTTTGTCTGTCAGTCGTAAACAATAGCTAAAACAATGTAACTACTCCGTCGTCCAATCAGTGCTTATGACCGTATTCGGAACAGATTTTGCATCATCAGTGTGGAATTTCTGTCGCTGAGTCGTAGACGTTTCTCCTCGAGATACGTCCCCAGCAGGGAGGAGCGAGGAGAATTATACATTCTAATTAAATAAGGGAAAAGAAATTAAGCCTTTAAACCCTAAGACCAAAATTTAAATTCTCGTTTGTTGCCGCTATTCATTTCATACAGAAGTAGTGTGGAGAAGTTGATAAAATATCAAGCAAATTCATCTTGTGTGATCATGTCCGTAATTCTCATGACTACTCTGTTTTACAAAGTATTGATATCACAAGGAGAAATTTGATGCTGATCACTCTTAGGGCTTAAAGGGTTAAAGGCAACCAAATTAAGTCTTTAACGCCAATCTTAAATCTGAAACTCGTACGGTCTTCTAAAAAAATCTTTTTTTCTTTTCTAGATTTGAAAACACGGGGGCCTTGAAACAGATGTAGTTGATCACAAAAGGGAAGGCTTGGTACAAAGATACGGAACGCACTGATAGGATAATAATCAAGAGCTAGTGTTACTTTCTTTGCTTTATAACCATATACATTGTATTCTTTTGTCAACCTTATGTTAGAAAAATAATAAAGCCTTTTATAATTGGTCCTAATAACCCTATGATTACTAGCTTAAAGTTGCCCCTGGCGCCAGTTACTTTTAACCATGCCAGTCAATTTAAACTCTGTCGAGCTCTTTGCATTTTTTACCAAGAACTGTATATTGCATCCAGAAACGCTGCACACCTTTGAAGAGCTCTCTGCTAGACCCAATTGGGAATATTGTAGCGTACTATAGCTATAGACAAAAATTGTAAATATCCCAATATTTTATGTTGACTTCACTGGTCCTGAAACGAACACGATGGTCCCGTGACTTCACTCGCAGCGTAAGTGCAGGTCACAAATCCAAAAGGAATATGCACAACAACCTCAGCTCCGTATTTTTTCTCCCTCCTCTATGATGGCGGCCCCAGCTTGCTAAACGGCATAAAGTATAAGTGAAGATCTTACCCTCGGTCGCACGCGGAGTGGTTCAAGATAAGTAATCGGAAATTATTCTCCTTGTTTTACTTTACGAAACAGAATCCCGGAATTTAACAAAAAGAGAAAGCACACAATATTTAGCGGAAGCAATATTTATTTAGCGTTGAACGTGCCTTTTCTCACCCCCCCCCCCCCCCCCCCTTAAATTCAAGTGAATAACAACATGATTCTCAGTTCAGTAACACCATTTCTTGCTTAGGCTTATATCTGCTTCCTTACAGCATGCATTTTTTCCCTTGCTTCACTCTTTCTGATTTTCAAACATAAAATCTTCGTAGGCCTTCTGTCGCTTGTTTCTTAACAACTCAGCTAAACGCATCTTGTGGCTTCTTTTCATTGAGTTTGGTTCCAGCTCATCGCTTTTGAGAGGAGACGGTTCATTCGCCTGGTCCTGAAAATTAAAAATAAAAATAAAAATGATTGATTGTAGAAAGCCAATAGTTAAAAACAAACTCCAAACCCTGAAACGGTTAACACATCTTAACCGTGCCTTGACTGGCCCTGAATGGGCCACAAATAAGTGACAATTGTACTGCAATTAGAATTATTTTTTCCTTTTGTCCCCGAAGATCAGTTTTAAGTCTTCTTTTCCAACATTTTCATCAAACAAGTATCTTCAACCCTGTTATAGTCTTTTTTCAAATTGTTTTAAAGAGAAAAGCCTGCAAATTTTATAGCCTCGGGGAGGTTCCGTTGTTATGCAAAACAAGTGCATTATAAATTTTACTGAATTAGGTCATTTTCTCTTTCTTTTTCGTTTTGTTTTGTAATTGTGTTGTTGTTCGTCACTTTTTGTGAGCTTTTAGCACCCTTTCTTTTTGCAGTTATTGTTATAATTCGGTTGTTACTTACTTTCTGCTTGAATTTAGGTGTTACAAGTAAGAAGTTTACTTTTCTTCTTTAAATTTACCCATTTTATAGAAAGAATGAATAATGCTGCTTATTCAAAACCAACATTTACAAAGCTAAGATAATCGAAGAGGTCTTGTTGTATATATTACAAGGAAAACTATACTGAATGGACAGATTAGACATGGTATCAAGTAGTGCTAACTTATGAAAAAAAAAAGATGTCTATCACGAATTTTCATTTCTAACCTCTTTCCCTAACTTTGCACAATTAGTGAGAATACATATTCTCTGTCCCCTGCAGCGACCAGACAGATTGATTACAGCAGTCAGGGCCACAAACACAAGGAAGAGTTTGAATCCCATCTTCACTCGAGTGATGTTTAATAACTTAAACTTGGTTGGCACAGTTTTATATGGGTACAGATAAGTGGCAAACTTCAGTAAGTGAATTTTAATCTACCCACGCTTCGTTAAAACTATTAGTTAACTAACAAAGATCTCCTGACTTATCAATTTCAAGTCATTTAGCACGTAATTTAACCTAGCGATTTACCGCCATAAAACAATCTGCAATTTTTGAAATAATGGATTTTTATCTACAAGAATTTAACCGACTTATTAACTCGCACTACTGATTAAAACTTTAACAAATTTGATGTGAACAAAAGAATTATCGCTTGAGACCTAGAAGAAGAATCCTTGTTGATTATCACATTGAAACGCGTTTAGATAACAACAAAATGACGCAAACATTCGTTACTGTGTGTGTCCATTTGAGGAAGCCGTCGTTACCGCATTCAGAAAAGACCCCATCATTTTGTATGTAAATTTATGTTTTATTATTGTTACCCATTAAGCGCGATTAGCTTTTAAGAATTCCATGCAGAGATGTATAGATAAAACCTCAAATTTATTGCCAATCATGCAATCGATGTAATACTTCAAGCTACTAGATTGGTTTCACTGCTTAAGCTTTTTATTTGACATGACCATTTCCATGTTTTGAACATTATTTAATTACTATGCTGTATGATGCGCAAATGGTAAGATCCCGAAGTTATTGACCACTCAAATGAAAAAGTTTTAAGTTAAGAAAGTCCGTCAAGTTCTTTTATGTATCTAAAAAGGATGCTTTTAAAGACTACATCTACCAAAAGGAATTCTGAGTGTGTCAAAACCTGATGAAGCTTTAGGAGTTTCCAATTTTCTTTTAAACTATCGAAGGAATGTCATAGTTTATTACAGTGACAAAATGTCCCAAGCTCTTAGTAATAAAACGTCAGTCTTATAACAGGTAAAAGACGTAAATGAAAGTAGCTTGCTAAAAGAAGACTTAAAGTTCTTTACAAAGTTGGAAAAAGACTAAGTTAGAACGGCTGACATAACTACATTGTTTATCAGTAGAAAAACTCATCTTCTAACCTGTGGGCAAACTGTAAATAAGCAGCGCCACGTTCCCTGACCGTAGCAGTTCCCAAAGCAAATGACAAACGCTAGCAGCAATAGAAATAGAAAATATTTTTTAAACGCCATTACTGTTATTTGTTTATTCCCACATTTTGAATACGTGCTTCAGCTCAACTTTATATAGGGCAAGCTCCTTTAACGATCATAGCAACCGAAAGGCTTCTATGCCTTCTTGTTGTCAAGGACGCAGTTTTTAGCCACGAGGTAGCAATATTAAGTTTCTGGGTTTATAATGGATAAGTTATTAGTGCCACCATATGACAAATTGACCTCATAATTGCAGGTTACGTTCATCATGATAATTATAAGTTGTGTAAAAGAAATAAAGGTCAAGGTATTTTTTTATCGCCGAATTGTGCTATTGAAGTCGATGTCATGAAAACCCTTTTGTTTACTAAATTTGTCATTTATTTCCATTTTTAAGGTAAAAGTGAAGTCAATAATTCATATTTGCTCTGAAATTCGGCACTGTCCCTAGGAGGAATTTTTAAAACTTTGACCTAAAGTTTTCGCATCAAGAGTCAAGTCTTGCAAGCTTTAAAACTTTCTCCCATCTGCCTTATGTATGGATGGTGTTTTTGAACAGTAATTAATAAAAAACACATGACGCTTTGCTTTTTAATGAAATGACTCAATGAATACTATGGCAGTGGAGAAAATTTACTAAACGAGGCTATCGAAAACAGAATGCGACTATTTGTTAACATGCCTTAACGAAGAGGAATTTTTTGAAATCATTACTTCTAGCAATATAATCATGTAACCATTTGTTCAGCCCCATTCGCAAACTCCCCAAATGTCACGTCGGTTTATAAAACAGTTGGGGTTAACATGTAAAGTCCTTGTTCAACAGCTTCTTTGTTCAATAAACTCAGCGCCCTCGTTATTAATATTCTCTCAATCATTTACCGTTGAACCCGTTCTGAACTGATCTTTAATCTTTCAAACAGCAAAAAAGCTCTTCAGTTATCTTGCAGTAAACTATATTTCAGCGATTCTATATGTTTTTTAAAAAAGCAGACTCTTTTCAAATGGATCAGAGTAGGAATAAAATAACACAGGAATGGCGATTTCGTATTAATTAAAGTTTATGGTTAATTATTCCATATTTACCTGTGATAAAAGGTGTTAATCATTTGTATGCTTTTGAGACACAGTAATGTATATTAATGTATTTTGTACCAAGATTTTCGGGCGCAAATAAAATCCCTAATATATTTTAAAAACAAGATAAAGAAGTAACATAAGACATCTGGAACTTTCAACGGCTTTAGATACTTAACTGAAATATTCCAGTTAAAGCCAATTAACAAGGGAAGCATCAAAACAACAAATGAAAGTAAGCAGAATTAGCAGCATTTTAATATTTACAAAGCAGTTATAGCGTGTCTTAAGACATCGTATTTTTGTCAAGAATAGTTTTAGAGAACCAAAAGATATAATTATGTATTTTTTTAAAAGCTCAAACCCTCTTAAATACTATTTAAAAGGTGTCATAAATGGAGAACATTTTACAAATTTGTTCTTTTAAAGCAGATATACAAGGCTTCCAAACTAAAGTTCTATACTCACAAGGTAAAAAAAAATAACTTACATATAGTTTATGGATCACTCTCTCTCTCTTACAAGTAAATCGTCGATGTTGCAATAATGATATTTCACAAAGGAGAACTCGTAATACTATTTCATTTCACTTTCAATTCTAACAGAAACAGCGATACACATCTCAATCAATAAAACAAAAGAAATGTGAAATTCAACTAAAGCTTGACTTTACGTTATAGAAATACATAACCATTTTCAACGCTGGGGTAACTGCAAGATGCCTGGCGGCTTAATCTGAGGCTCAATACCAATCTAATCGACCTTGTTTTCATGGAATGAGTTGTTACCAGAGAAAGGGGTTGTTATTGTCAGTTGTTGTTGCTTTTTTAAACGCCAAAGAGCTCCTTCTCAGGGCAGTTCTTGAAAATAGAACCCCCAACTAAGATATTATGTTATAAGCAGGTGAAGCAGGAGATAATTAGAGAGCTTTAGATCCGAGGACGCGGACGACTACGAGTAGGAGACTTTCTCAATTATACTAAGTAATGCTCGCGCGTTAGCCAGCGTCATTTTGGCGGGAAAACGTGATAGCCGTTGTCATTCTACAACGGGTTTTAGCGAGAATGTCGCAGTGGCGGGAACAAGTTATCACTGTAAGAAGTTTTATCATTTTGTTGTCGGTAGAGGTCTTAACTTCCTTCACTATGAATTACCGTACTAACTGTTTTGGTGAAATAAAAAAAGGTAAAATGAAGCTTTCCAGGGAGTCTTTTTTTTAAATAAGCGCAAACACTTTCATTTAAATTTCGTACTCGTACTCGTTCTCGTTCTGAAATCTAAAGCTCTCTAATAATAGCATAATATTTTATTTCCGTCATACTTCAAGCCCTCCTCCCTCTACTCCCTATTACCAAACTTCAATAGTATCCTCATTCATATTGAGTTACTTTTTTGTTCCATTTTTGTTAATTCTTATTCTTGACGTCGTCACCCAAGCTATTTTAAATTTTTTTGTTGCCGTTGTTGCCGTTGTTTTCTTGTTTATTTATTTGCTTGTTGAGTATTCTATCTTTTAAAATGCGTTTTGCTAATTTCTTGTACACTGCCCTTACTAGATGCTTTAAATAAATTTTAATTTCATGACTCTTTTTAATGTTAAGACTTGACATGTTTTATTTGAGTTACACCAAAACAAATTTACAGTAGATACAATTTGCCTCTTGTCTTGCCCAATCCATTGCCAGAAATAGTGGACATTTCGCGCCCGTGATTAATTGTCAGCGGAATCTCATTTCCAAAATGGCGGACAAAAACGATCGTAGTCAGGGAAAGCGTATCCCCTGCGATTTTTGAAATAATTTGAGCTCTGTGGATCTGTTTTACGAAGAAAAAAGCTGGAATGAAACTTCTTGCAAGAAAATGTTAGGTTTATACTCGGCCGAGCGGCTGATAGCAACAAAACAGTACGCGGCTGTACCTTTCGTGACATTTTCGTGACATTTTCGTGACAATTTTGTTTTAAAACCAAGCCTGGTAGGCTAATCGAGGATTTTTGAATACCTGGAACCTAGTTTATATCCCGTGAAGCATCTCTGGAGTTGTAGCAACAACCAAAATGGCGATTCGGTGAGGTTTGGAGTTGTGAAGCTTTGTCCGACCGAAATAAGTCATTCGCAACTATGGCGTCCATTACTGGACTACAGATGGAAAACTAAGGGAAATAATGCGCCTTTGGAAGTATTTTCCAGTGCAAAAATCGTCCTTTTAACGACTGTTTTGGAAACATCTTCCATCGCAGAAGTGACATCGAGTCGTGCAAATTTACTTCAGTGAAGGGTTTATCCTCTAATCGACGAGTATTTCGCATGACTTCGGCAAGATTTTAAGACAATGTATGGAGAAATGGAGCGTACAACGAGAGATAAAAGTGGCCACTTCGGGAAGTAAGTAAACCTACTTCTAATAAGCTACTTTTAACCCAGATGCGAAGGTTACACAGCGCTTAACATGTTTTGAGTCGTGCACCGAACACCCGTGAGCTCATAATCGATATATTTGAAAAAGTTTCCTTTTCTCCATACATTTTCTTATACGAATTCGCAGCCATTGTGGCCTTGGTGCGCACGCGCAACCGCCATCTTGTCCCTAATTTCTGGCAATGATGAAATAAAATAACTGCCAGAGAACAAAATTCCACATGATTTTCACAGCATATTACTACTACATGACATCGTCAAACTGGTTTCGCTTAGTTTTCAGATATTCTGAAAAACGACGCAGCCTGTTTCGTCTGTACTCATTTTTCAATGAGGCAATTTCTGGGCTTTTAGGCAAATAGGCTGGGTTGTCTTCCATTTCCTGAAAAAAAAAATACAAGGACGGAAGTAAGGGGACGGGTACAAATGGAAAATAAGTTTACTGAGATTTAAAGCCAAAAATTTAAAATTCCATTTTCTACCACACTTAAACTTTTAGCCCTTTAACTTTCACTTCCAGAGTGAATCGAATTAGATTTTTCTGTTTGCATCTACGGATGAAATCCTATAGTAATGTGGTAATTAAAATGAAACCATTTCAGCAGTATTTTTAATCGCACTAGAACCAAATGTGAGAATTGTGTCGAATCTCCACTTAGGCTGACTCCAGTGCTAACGCAGCCTGATTAAACACTGGCCCTAAAGATCAAGAAGAGAAGAAGAAAATTCAAAATCTGGCACCTACCTCTTTCTTGCAGCCGCCAAAAAGACAGCTGTAATGCCTCTGACCAAGAGCGCTTGGAAATTCCAGCAACATCACAGAGACAGCAAAAAGCACTAATACTTTCATAGCGGATGGTCTGGTAATTTTTGCCTGACTACTGAGAACTTAACTTCGAGTTCGCAAATTCTACCACTAATAAATTTTAGCTCGTTATAAGAGAGACACGGTTTTATATAATTATCTTAAATTAAGCGTAACAAATAATCTTCAAAAAGCTAATGGGTTTACTTTAAAAAAAAGAAGCGGCACTTTTCTCTTTTGACTACACTTCGACGTGTCCATTACTCCTTTAATACTACCGAGGGGTTTTTGCGCCAAGCTTTTTTTTAGACAAAATATGATGTCTTGCTGTGTTGATTAAGATTAAATTGTTTAAAACAAGTGTGTAAAATAGTATTTCAAAAAAGTAAACTCTATCCATTACACTTGAGCACGACTAATAAGATTTGAAATGGTAAAAAGCACCTAATTACGATCAAAAGACGTCATCAGCATTTAATGTTTTCATGCTTTTATCACAGGATTAACCATCAAAGAGTTTAGCCTGGCTGCATCGAGAATGATTATGGCATGAATCTTGGCCCTTTTTCATCAAAAACAAATGACGTTTTCAAAAGGTTTAAAAACGTAAATTGTTAGCGCCAGATAGATAAATACTGGTGGAAATGACAGGCTGGTTTTTATTACTATTTGATGTTCCATTTAAATAGAGAACATGCTGACACATTTAACAAATTAATTAATAATGTGGTGTCCAGCTATTTTAAAATTAAGAGAAATTTATCTAAATGTTGATAATTATTAGTCAGACCTATATTTTTTTAACTAATGACAAAATTGTGATCAAAACATGCATCTCCAGCTTGCCAGAAACTTCGTGTTGAAGTTTAATTACTTATAAATGTATTTCGAAATAGTTTTGTACCGCCTTTGTTATAATTAAGGTGACTTTATCATACAATACGTACTTGTTTATTTCTTACTCTCGCAGGTAAAAATTTTGCGACAACTCAGACTGGTTGGGTCTGTCGCATGAAGCAATAAAGGCAGAAACGATAGAAGCTTAAATTATTTCTTAAAGTTCAGTGTCTGATTAATATGTAGAAAATAGGAAATTTCATAAAAGAAATTTACCATGTTTCTATTGCAGGGCCATTCTAATGCGGAAAATAAAACGATTAATAGGGAGCTCATAAGCACCGCAACGGTTACAAAAAGGCAGTTGAAAAGCGAGTCGGCGCTGCTTTAAACTTTATCGCGCTTATTTTCTCCCATAAAATTCGTCAAATGTTGGCGAAATTTTCTGGCGTTGAAGTCTAAACTGTATTAAAGTTCAAAAAAAAGAAAAACAGGGTCGTTGTTTTGTGTTCATGCCCTCCTCAAAACGTGAAATTAGGCAGTTTCACGTCTTAGTTGTGCAACGGCGGCAAAGAAATGTACAAAAAAGCATCATGCACATGCAAAGTTGTTGTTTTACCAATCTAAACCTGATTGCTTTTTTCCTGATCCCGTTGCCGTCGCCGTCGTCGTTACTTATAAATGAGACGCGAACTTCCTGTACAAATAGAACAAAAAAATGTCTTCGCGTCTTGAATAAGACGCAGCTGATAGGCTCATTATGGCGGTTCGCGTCTCATTCAAGATGAGCCTGATTTGGCTTATCAGTTTTACTCGTATGAAAATTTTACAAACGGCATATCTTTAACAGTAATCTTAAAACCCATCAGTTGGACTGACCAAAAGAAAAAAGATTTTAACTCATCATTTTCATTAGGAATGCCAATCACTCTTGACGATGCGTTAAAAGTAAAGGCCAGTGCACTTGATAATAGACCTTGACACGGGTTTCGACGCCATCTTGACGAGTAGCCAAACGCGTGAGAAATTACAGCGTTTGTATGAGAATCTACTGTCGAATAATTTCCGTAGAACGGCTGTTCTGAAAAAAATATGAATTGTAAACTAAAGCTACACTCCTAAGGATTCTACTGAAAAAAATTGAGAGTGTTACATGCGCTAGAAGACCTAGAACCACTTTTTTTAATGTTCTATACATCCGTCTGTAAGAAATTCCCGGGAAAAATTACAGACAAATATATGGAAAATCTAAAGCAAGCCTCTGGAGAAATTTAAGTACAGGTACGCCCCGAAAATGTTTAAGTACAATCGTTTGTTTTGTAGCTTTAGTTTACAATTGATTTTTTTTTTCAGAAAAGCCGTTTTACGGAAATTATTCGACATTAGATTCTCATACAGTCACTGTAATTTCTCACATGTTTGCCTCCTCGTCAAGGTGGCGTCGAAAACCGTGACAAAGGTCTATAAGGCAACGGTGTAAAACCTGAAGAGCTAAATTTCCTCAAAAAAAAATGATTAATTTGCTGACATAGAAAGACAACATCAAATGAAGTTTAAACTTTACTGCCTAATTCAACGCTTTACGTTCTTTTCATCATCATTACAGATCTCTCCCCTTCTCTTTTAAATGACTGCCTGTTTTCAAATGTTTCTGCATTTAATAGATCTGAAACCTACATGTATTATAGAAATTTAAGTGTCACGACCCCCAGTGTTTCAAAATTAGCTCTTTTATTTACTACGAAGACATCGCTTCAGGCGATGAGTTTTATTAATAAGACACGATTCTCGCTCGATCGCGAATCCATACTAAAAGTTGAAAATTGAAACAACGGAAAGGCCTGATTTTAAACTTGTTTCGACGAAACTTGCATGTCGAAATCGCTTTTAGTTTTTTTTTCTATGTGTCAGGTCGGTCAGGTACACAGAAAAACGGTGTGACTTGTTAAAAAGAAAATTATGGAAATCACCAGAACTGTAGCTAAGAATAAGATACACCTGTTCTCAGAAATTCAACATCCACATGTCTCAAAAACTACTTTTTATTTGTTTCTCGGCACCTCGTCGATTTCAAACGTGGCCTTGCACAAATATTAAACGTGCTTAACAGCAAGAGTTGTTAATTACCTTATAATAATAGCCTCTAGGCTTTTTAGAGCGCCTCAAAGTAAGTCCACTTGTCTTGTTAATTTAAAAGTACTTGGCGAGCTTGAAACACATCCGTCAACATTTTTTCTAGGTTTATACATTGTTCAGTAGTAAAACGGATGACATAAACTGGACTAAAGAATATTTGCTGACTGTGAACTTATGTCAAGTTAATTTATATTATAGCCAATACTAAAATTTATTAAGGCCAAATTTTTAAATTCCTAAGAAAACACTTCATCAATATTCATTCCGTGATCTGAAAATGGAGACACTTTCGCCATACAGAAAGGACATTCATTTATTCAACAGTAATAATTCTAAAGCATAAGATTATATCTATTTATGATATATACGACTATTTGCTCCTTCAATTTGCCCAATAAATAAGTCAAAATAATACTTTTTGAAACCTGTAAGCTGACGTCCTTAGGGAAATGGGCTTGCTGACACTTATTACAGCTTGGGGAAAAAAATAATTAGGAAAATGTAAGCACCTCGACAGAAATAATATTTACTCAGGCATCAAGATTATTGGAACAAATCAAATGTCAAGAAATATTGCCCAAACTTTCTCTCTTTAAGATGTACCAGTTTTAATATTTATTTGTAAATCATCATTTTCTAATGAAAACACGCCATTACATAAACGAAAATATTGCTAGTGGTGTTAATTTTTAATGTGCAAGTGGAGAAATGAAGTGTAAGTACGTCAGTTAATCAAGTTCCCATGCAGGTGAGAATTTTGTTTTCAAATCGATTACTGAAAAGAGGAATAATCAAGTGAGATCGTTTACTGGCATAGCTCATTATTTTGAAAAATATACTCTTAAGGTTCATTAGCACCTTGAGCTTTAAAAAACTGTAAATGGAAATAATGAGCTTTAATTTTCGTCCGCTTTGGAATAAATTCAGAGTATGTGCCATTCACAACAACTTCATTGGCAGATTGAGAATGTTTGTCGTTCTTAACAACTCTTTTACAACAAGAATAAGACAGCGGCAATAGAGTTAAGTTTGAATTTAAGTCCATCACTTTTGTTCACAATGCTTCCCTCAACTGGACGATATCAGCTTTTTAATTATCTATATTTATTATTGGTAATTACAACAATCCATTTACAGGGCGAGAAAATATTTATCACAATGGGCAAATGCAATTTTAATGACCCCACACCCAAACGAAAGTGCTGGACAATGCTTGTAAGATTATTTTTAGAAGAAAATTACATAAGAAACCATCAACATTTTGAAAAACGTTAGTCCACTTCTTTGTGAATGGTTTTAGGTTAACATGATTTTTTTAAAATAAAAAACGTTCAAGATCTAAATGTTCCACCATTTTAAAATCAGTACCCAAGAGGAAAAGATTGAACTTTGCCCGTGCGTGCAGAAAAGGATGACCATTAACAAGAACCAAACAAACCATTCCTCCAAAACAATAAAAACGCTCGAATTTTCCGCTGAATAGTCGTTCACGTAGGCCCAATTTGCGGTAACCGGCATCTCTGTGATTCGGATCAGTTTGTAGATAAAAGTTAATCTATCTTTTGTTTAAGACCTGCCTATAAGTACGTGTAAATTTTTCTTAATAACATTTGATATAAACGGCACAAAACTGCACAGATTCACTATTTAATAGCTCCTAAGATGGAATTATCTAATGTTGCTGTGATTTGTATGCTTCTTCTAGCCGCGGTTTTCCAACTCTCCATGGGACAAGAATGGGGAATAGCTTATGGAAAGCGTGCCAGTCAGGTAGTTTTAATTATAACCATTTGAAAAATCATTATATCAAGAAAAATAATCAAAACAGTGGGCTTGTTTTTGTTAAAGAGGTTTTCTTTCAGCCCAAAAAAGTTTCGTGTTATGTAAGAATAACTTCCTATCGAAGGTAAATACAGTTCTATTTGTTTATAAAATCTTAGATAGGATCAAACAAACACAAATGTAACGTAGTTTTAAAATATTTTGATCTTGTTTGGTCTTAGTTCACATCAAACTTTTTCAAAATTGATTCTCAATCGTTTACTCATTCAACCCCCCCCCCCCCCCCTCCCCCAACGGCGTCTCTCAGGGAGGGAGGACTACTGGGCCGCCGTATTTTATTTCCTCCATTTTTTCACTTTTCATCATTAATGCAGTGGTGTAAATAAGGCCGTCACGAATTACTGTGCAATGCGCCCTGAATTTTTACGTGGAAAAAAAGAGGTGCTGAATCAGTCAGATTTTATTTAATGATCATTATTCTCGAGTTTTAATAATATCTTCACAATTTAAATCAATTCATCAGAATATGAAATGCAGTCTTAATTACATCAAAGAGTAGAACAGATGGGCCAATCACTATAAGAGATAAAAATAAAATATAATGAAGCAGTCATATCAAAGATAGACAGTAAAATCTGTCAAATTACAAAAAGGCAATAAAGAGAATGAACCAATCAGAGAAACCAAAAAAGTGGGCCAATGAGCATAAATGAAAGGCAATAGAGAATGAACCAATCAAAGAAGACAAAAAAGTGGGCCAATGAGCATAATGAAAGGCAATAGAGAATGAACCAATCAGAGAAGACAAAAAAGTGGGCCAATGAGCATAATGAAAGGCAATAGAGAATGAACCAATTAGCACTCGTTTTTTCGAGTAAGTAACACGTAATAGCCACACTAACTGTACTATGCTCTTTGCTGATGTTATTCACGTGCTTTTCTTTGTAGTTTGACGACAACCAAGCAGTGACAGGAAAAAATGAAAGACTACATAGCAGCTTTCTTGCTCAAGATCACCGTGACAAGTCAATGAATCACAAATTTCGTTTCCAGAAGAAGAAGAATGCTATGAATTATGGAGACAGAGACTTGTTTAAAGACCTATTTGCGTAGTTACCTAGTGGAACATTTGAGTCAAAATACAGTTCCATGAGCGTTCTAACCAAAATGTTACAAAGTTGCAAACTTAATCACCGCCTCAATAAATATAGTACAACATACACAATCGATAGTCTACCTGCTTTATACGCTTAAAACAATTTCCTTTTTTACCTTTACAAACCGTTTCCGGGTAGTAGTATCAACAAATAATAGTATGATTTGTACGTGATATGTGGCATAAACACCACTCGTGATATTTCACAATTGTCTCAAATTTCACTCGCCTAACGGCTCGTGAAATTACGAATAACAATTTCGAAATATCATGGTATTTATGCCAAATATCACTACAAATCATACTATAACCCATACAAATAACTCATGATTTAGAGGGGTTCGGTCCCCACCTAGGAGCCTGGCCAATGTTAGGAAATGAAACTCTAATTATGCAATGTTTAACATGATCACAACAAAAAGCGTTTTATCGAATGTTTTTATCTAGGTTTACACCCCATCCACACTAGCCCAGAAATTTGCGAATTGATGTAGACGATTGATCCGGTTATTTCCGAATCCAATTAAGTATACGAGGTCTTAGACTTGAAAAAACAATCGCTGCCGTTTGTTTGATCAGCCTCATAAACACGGTTCATGCAAGAAAGGCTTAGCATCAATATATGAAGAGTATAAGTCAATAGTAAACTGAATATCCTTCTCAGTTAATTTGTTGCGAGTCGCTGGTTGATTGCGGAAATTATTGTTGGTTTGCTTGTGTGTCAGTTGTGTGGGTATTGTTCCGTGTCTTTTTGTCTTCTTTTTATTTTTGTCTTTTTATTTTACGTTATTTAGCAATCGCACACATCCTAATCACCAACAAACTACCTCCGAGGCAAGCTGACAAAGACAAGAACTTGAAAAGATCGGCCCAGGTTATTACAAGTTACTATATTTGATTTCCATCTTGGCTATGTGTAGCTTAGAACACTCATAGCCCTAAAGAAGTTTGTAACCCCACCTTAATATTGTTCGTTAGAACTGCGGCAGTTTAAAAACTGTTAATAACTAGAACAAACCTCAGAGCAACCTCCATAAGGTATTTTCCATCCCTCGCAGTTCTGTTGCCCTTCTACTTCCATCAGCAAAATTACGGCAAGAATCGTTAGAAACGTGAAGGTGTGCATATTAACTAAAGAAGTTACTCCGTCAAATACTTGGAAGCCTGACAGTAGAGTAGCCTGACAATATATAGTTGCTCTGATTCAGCGCACGTGAATCATTATGAATTAATGAAAAAATGTTTGCCGCGTTGGAAATCACTGATTAACTAAAAAACATGTTACTTGACTATACAATATCCGAATATGGTAGTCACTTCGTTTAAATTGTTAAATAAGATCGCCATTAGCTTTATTTTAAAGGAATTAAAACGCTCTAGGGCATAAATTATTAAATGTCAATTTTAGTCATATTCTGCTCTTATATTAGAGTGAGATAAAATGATAATTGACTTTTTAGGAAAGGCTATTAATATTTCGAAACGGGTATACTTGCAACAAGTGGATGGTGTTCTCGTTACAATATGCAGTGATCTAAAAATGGCTGTCGTCCTCAAATACAGGCTGTAATCAATTAAGACTATTAAAAAATAGCAGTTATACGGTAACGTAACAGATCTCTCTTTTCCGAATTGAGAGAGCAGTTAAAATGCCCAAGGCAGTAAGGCTTCATTTTTGTGCGTAAAAATATCGAGGTTCATTGGACAGATAGGAAGGAAATGTCAAACTCTCAGTGACCATCACTCTGATTATTATTCTAACATTAGCATCTGGTTTTAAATCTAACAAAGTTTTAAAAGTTATTAGTGACATTTATTCATTCCATTAAAAATAGACTCTTAGTCGTAATGGCTTACATTTGAAGATAATTATGAGTGTCAATATGTTCTCTTAATTCAGTAACCTTTGACTTGACTAAAATTCACACTAACTAAAGGGAGTTGTTCTGAAGATAACGTTTATATTTCAAACATGCCAGTGATCACGGTCCCTTTTTTCAAGTCTAATTTCTCTTGAACACACATGCAATCTTTGACGAGAAATCAGTGAAATCACGGCTCTAACTTGATATCAATACTACGTATAACAACACTGATCTAAGACCATCTAACTAGCATTGATATAAGCATGGTTATACTAACAATTGCAACGCGACGTAATTCACGCGCCAAACTTGTATCAAACTGAGAGCAAAAGATCCCTAGTTTCCAGTGACTTCAGTACAAGGCAGAGGAGAGGTACTGGTAAGTATCTAGATCGGTTAGACACACAACCCTTGGATAACTTGTTCCTTGCGCAAATGCTCTCTATATCATCTTTATTACAATACCGCAGAGGAAACTGACAGCACGTATTAGATAAAAATCCTCAGACATGATTTCTTTTCAGTTGATGAGAATGTTGGGGTAGTACATTTAACAATTAATAATTGAAATTTTCCCAAGGATTGTTATTAAAACCCAGCAACTTCAGTGACCGAGAGTCAAAAAAAACATGCACTGTAAAGACGGACAACTCTACAGCAAAACCCACTTGAAGTGAAACTACTTTGTCTTCTTCACCCATCATAAGCACAGAGGAGACCTTCCGTCTACACTCACTCGGATACTGGTATAGTTAAATACTCACACGACTGATTTTTGTTTTCAACGGGAAATCAGAAGCTTTACCATAAACATGTACAGCAATTATCATGTGCTCATGATTAAATCAGTGGTTTTGTAGCAATTAAAGCGCCCTGAGCCCAAGGTGGATGAAATATGCATTAGCCGCCCATGCATTTTCTTTCAATATAGCGCCCCACGACTTCTTTCAACTAAAATAGATACTTAATTTTCTCACCTGAAAGCCATTGTTAATCTAAAGATATTCTGTTAATGAGACCCTCAAAGTCTTAAAGTTCAGCCGTTCAAACCCTTTGCCGAAACAAAAACAAAAATCCCTTTGCTTGACTTTTTCCAAACTTAACTGAAAAAAAAATTCACGTAACTAAAAAAAATCTTCACGGATTTTAAGTTTTATACTTTCAACGCTAATGACCAGAGTGTGGTCAGTTTTCGCAGACCGTATAAATAATGAGCCGAGCAATTTCAATGCGAAAAATTCGACGGAAATATCAAAACATATCATTTCAGGAGGGCCGGCCAACTGAGTGGTGAAAAAAACACAGCTTTCGAACCGTTTAATAAGTTTAGCACATTTTCTTACCCGGCCGCTATATAGCTATAAACTTAACCAATCTTATGTGCGGTGAGTATCGAGGTGTAGAGGTTGTGTTTGTAAAAGACTTCAGATGGTCTTGGAACATCATCCGGGGAAAACATTTTCCTCACATCAAACTAAACGATTTTACCAAAGTGGGAGCAGTGGATAACAGAGAATTCAAAACATAGTGATGCAATAAAATGCACTGTAGTTGCTCCATACACACATAACAATTGCGCCTGGGATTCGCTTTATTCAATCGTATCTTCTGAATAATTTTGTAAACCAAGACCCTGAGTGAATGATGGTGATGGTGTTTGAGAGCATGTTCTCGGCTGTTTACTCTCCTTCTTTATTAACAAAGCAATGTAGCTCATTTTCTTTGTAGCCTGATCTTGTTTACTTGGTTTCCAAACAGTAAGAAAGTTTAAAAAATTTGAAGACGTAAATAAGAGAAAAAATTCTATTTTTAAGAACAAACCTTTCTTGCTTTTGAGTCTTGTGTACAGCCGTACAGACGCTCATAATCGCTACAACCTCGGGCTGAAGTACATAGCATAACCAACAACAAGAGAAGAGAGAACATCACCAGCGAATTGACTGAATTCATCTTCAAAGTATTAACAGACTGCACTAGAGAAATACATTTTGCGTTGTCAAACAAATATTTATACTGACAGTACCATGCCTCAAATAAAGCAACAAATTTGTTTTGGTCAATGAAGTACAATGGCAATGTTCAGAATGTTTACAAAGAACTGATATCATGCCCTTGTAATAATTTATTAGATGGTTTTAGTGAACCATGATGCTGGTAGTGAACTTGAGCAAGTAAGAAAAAAAGAGAGGTTCGCTAAGTTTGAAGAATATTTTTTCAACATTTTCACTTCTCGTTTTTTAATTCGTTTTCTTCTTCCTGCGAAGCAATTTTGAAAACTCATTAATCTATGCAGTGGGCGATCCTAATAGTGACATAATACTACCACTCAATTAGGATAACGTTTCTTGATCGCAAGACCGTAGTTAGTTACCCACGCGCGGAATCAATTAACTGAATCTTATCTCAGTCAGCCGGGACAGTTATGCTAGAAAATGTGGTCTTGGTTAAAATAGATAAAAATGCCGATATAATGAACTTATAATTACCCAATTTTGCCAGCTAAAATTATCAGCCAGTATTGAGTTTAGAGATGTTTATTCCTCAAAACCAATTTGAATCCAATAATAACTATTACCACCATCAGATGGATCTCGGCTCTAGAATGAATGACACCCACGTACACTACGACACAATACCACACAGCTGGACTATTTTCAAGTTAGTTTTTCATTGATGTAGTCCAACCTTAGATTTGGAATCATTTTTTTCTTTGTAATTCTCAAAACTATAATATATCAACATCGTTTTTTTGATACATAAATAAGTTAAAATCATTTTGATATAATGTCCCGACATTTCGGCGACCTCATTACGCCACTTATCAAGGAATGAGTATGAAAGAGAGTTTAAAAGGAGTTCAAGTTCTTTTAAATCATATATTAAGGTTTGGTTATGTAGCTACAATATAACAAATGAAACATTTTCTCAAAAGGGCCCAAAAAAATTGCAATGTACTTCCGCCACTTTATTCATATAGGAATTATTAATCATTTCAATTTTAGATGATCATATTTCAGTACAAAACAAGCAACGTAAAGATGAACCTATGGCAATGAAACATTCAATAAATTTTTAAATTTCGGCCTCCTTTATTTATCCCGCTTATTTACATAGCTGTGAAGACCATAAAAAGCAATTCAATCAGGATAAACATTGAACAAAGTTTAATCAAAATTTATTGACCTTAGTCTATTTTAAGAGTCGGCCACTGCCAGCATGTAAGCTTCGGCTATTACGAGCATTAAGTATTGTACACAGACTTATCAGATCAAAAACGTATGTGTTGGTAAAGTGAAGTTAAATATGTCACACAGCAAGAAACAGGGGTCCTAGTAAAAATCGTTGACCACAAAGGAAAGATTTGTTGAGAAGGTTAGGGTTAATTTTGATTTAAATGAAAACACCTTATGTTTTCATGATGAAACGTGAATTTGGTACATATTTTATCACTGCCAAAAACAATAAAACAATAAGAGCTCTTTTCGTTTCCATTACCCTCCCAGATGCCACGCAGATAAATACGGTAAACTTGTTCATAATTGTCGATGATTATGACGTCTTTATCAATGTTACAATCTCTTTTTCGGTAAAAATTGATGCAAGTTTTAAGCTTCTTGGACATGTTAAGAGTGAATTCCTTTTTTATCTCCTAGAATTCTAAACAAACAACCATACATTGTCGCCTTATCTATAGTCTCTATCTTTTCCTAATGAATTTTTTTTTTAACTCTGCTAAGTAACGGTAGCTTAGTATGTTCGGCTTTAATTAGTAAGAGAAATAAAAAAATGGTTCTTTTCGTATCACACGACGCGGAATTTGAAAAAGCAAGAAAGTTGATGTAGTAGCCTTTTGAGTCAAGTCATCAGCATCATCAAATGATGTGTTTCCAGGGTTGGCAGAATAAGTCGATTCTTTTTATTTCTCTCCCCATCCCAATACTATCAGAAACTGTCAGTGCACAAGCAAGAAGCGGGCAATGTCCATGCTTACCAGTCTTAAAACCTGGTCGATCTTCGAATTACGAAATGCCCATTAGGGGGCAGTTGTTATCGTGTTTTTTATAACGTATTTAGCAGAAAATTTAGAAATAATTTTGCACCAGTACATTCCTTGATGGATTCAAGCCATTAAGATCCCCCTGATAAATTGTACTTATAAGAGACCATTGAGACTAGAAGTAATTACAACTCTTGCTCGCTCATCGACGCCGGAGAAATGAAATCTTTCAAATTTCTTCTTTTTCTCAGTGGCCTGTTTCTGGTCGTGTCTGCAGCTCCCCGACCAAATTGTAATGGATGGGGCATTGCCTATGGTTGTCAGTTTAAGAAGGTTTGTAAAACATAAGAAAACCATTGATTTACGTAGCTGTGGTAATTAAGCTTTCCTAGACTACTTTTTCTCTCTCAGAACGTACGTACAGTACTATCGTTTCCACTAAATATTTATCTTACAAAAGTAACTTGGATCTTCTTTTCTCTGAGAAGTTGTAGAGTTCTTCATTGCAATTGCATTTACGGTATATAAACGAGTAATGACCTTTTAGTTAAAGAGTTTTTAGATCATTATACAGTACTGCCTTTTTCTTTTTCATAGTTTTTCCTAAGCACTACACAAAAATCTCCTCTTAAAATAATATCGTGTTAGAATATTCTGGAAGCAAAATGCATCACTACCAGAGCCATATATGGGATGGCATTTAGGGCGCGTTTAAGTCAATCAAATTCGGATCCAGACTCAGTGATTTTAATTGTTTCATTAAAAGCGCAATGTTAGAATATATTTCAAACAATCTACGTTCAAGCAGGGTTCATTAGACTCGTGTTTAATTTGCTTAAAGACTAGTAAATCGGGAAACTAACTTATCACAGTGACCTTATATTTTCATTTCTAGGAATGGAGAGGCCATCCTGACAAAAACTCTTTGTATGATAAACTGTTTTCAGAAGCTGATAAAATCCGGAGGCAGGACTCAAAGAGATGGCCATGGGTTAACGATGTTGAAAACGGGGGAATAAAAAAGCGAGACTATCGTGGCATGAACTAGATCAAAAACTAAACACAGGTGTTGACGTAAGATTTAAAGTCAATATTCAAACCTGAGTTTTAAGTTGTTAATTAAAAGATTGCAATGCTAAGAATTGTTAAAAGTTAATTTTTTGTCTATAAGGCTGGCTAGCTACTTTGAAGATCACGAATTGTACATGTTGTACTATTTCAAACTGTGAATAAAAATTAACTTCTCACAGAAATACCCTTATGTACGTCTAGGCGTCAATAGGCGTTTTCATGTATTGCATAGTTTACCCATCGTCAAATGACAGTTTATATAACAGCTCAGTCAGTAATGATCAGTTACGCAAGAAGATATCTGCGTAGACCTTGTCACGGTTTTCGACGCCATCTTGACGAGTCGGCAAACGCCTGCGAAATTACAATGTTTGTATGAGAATCTGATGTCGAATAATTTCCGTAGAACGGCTTTTCTGAAAAGAAAAAAATATTAATCGTAAACTAAAGCTTCACTCCTAAGGATTCTACTGAAAAAAAGTGAGGGCGTTACATGCCCTAGAAGACCTAGAACCACTTTTTAGAATTTTCTATACATTTGTTTGTAAGAAAGTCCCGGGAAAAATTACAGACAAATATATGGAAAATCTAAAGCAAGTCTCAGGAGAAATTTAAGCATAGGTACGCCCCCAAAATTTTTTAGTGCAATCCTTTCCTTGGTAGCTTTAGTTTGCAACTGATATTTTTTTTGAGAAAAGCCGTTTTACGGAAATTATTCGACATTAGATTTTCATACAAACACTGTAATTTCTCACACGTTTGCCTACTCGTCAAGATGGCGTCGGAAACCGTGACAAGGTCTATTAACCACATGGAAACCTTCAAAGTTTCCCTAACAGCTTATATTTTCCAGTCCAGTGTCTGAATTAGCACCTTTGTTTCCTTGTTCAACATATTTTGCCTCAAGGAAGAAAACTGTAGATAACTCAGGTTCTACTAGTAAAACGTATGTCCACCTCCCATGTGATAAATTATTGAAAGGAATTTTTTTTCAAGAGAAACGTGAGTTTGTAGCTACCATTAGCAAACATCCCACATTCTTCTTTTGTTCCAATTTGTTATAAAGAAACCGCATTATCGCTGTATAAATAAGTAATATTAACAATTAGATTACTCGTGCCAGTTTTGAGACGAATCAATTGTCAAACTGGCGCTACAAACTTCTTTGACTATTGACTGAAAACGAGAACGAGTATAGTAGTCTAGTATGCGTAATTGTTTTTTAGTTCAATATACAATGACCAACAAGCATATTACCTTCGATTGTGATTCAAGTTCCTCAGTTACCTTTAACCAAACTCCATATTCCATAGTCCATATTTTGCAGCCCCTTCAGTTTTTAATTAGTTTATCTACTTCCTCCCTAGAAACTTCTAAAAGGAGATTTCATCAACTGCTTATGTTCAAAAAGCTGGCCCACTCAGTACTATTTAACAAGCTGTAGATAGAGAGTACATCGGCCAATCAGATTGCAGAACCGTGATAGTATGTTTACTTAGTTCTAACTAAAAAAAAGCCGCAAATTGAAAATATACTTCTAACAGGTCTTTATAAATACTGAGATGTTATATCTTAGTGCTGCGAAAGTGTTTTCTGAGGTTTACAGACTTACAGAAGATGAATTGGGTGGTGAGCTCGTTAGCAATTGCTTGTCTCTGCCTGTTTTTGGTTGTACAAACAAACGGTCATAGATGCAGTGAATATGAGAAAATGTTTGGATGCAAGGTTTGTCACTATCTTCGTGTGAATGTTTTTTGGTTAAAGTGGTTTCAAAACCCAAGGTTAATTTTCTGTTTAGTTCCTGGCGATTATTATTTCTTAACCTAGAACATTGACTTTACCGTAACAATTAAGGGTCCCCCGTCGCTAGTTAGATTGTCCTATTGCGCACGTCACAACTGTAAAAACACGTTTTAGCAAACTTAGCCCAAGAGCGTCCACTCAATTACTTATAACAATGTTGAGGAGAACTTAAGGTCATTCCAGTCTTCAAATGGCCACAGTGACCTGATTGAAAATGCTTCGGGCTCATTTGTACCGAGGTCGGTAAGTCGTGTAATGAGACGTTTTAGAAAATCAAATCGAAATAACCGTTTTAAAATAAATATTTACCGTTATAATTTTCAGGACTCAAGGAACATCCCCGTAAAAAGTTATGAATGCACTGAATATGAGAAACTCTTTGGATGCAAGGTTTGTCACTATCTTCTTGTGCAAGTTTTTTTGCTTTAACGTGGTTTCAAAACCAAAGTTAACTTACTTTTTAGTTCCTGGCGATTTTTATTTCCTACTGATTTACATTTACTTTACAGTAATACGTTAAAAGGTCCTATTGAATTGTTCACAATTGTTAAGCTTTAACAAACTTAGCCCAAGAACGTCAATTACTTAAAAGTGTTGAGAACACCGAAAAACAAGTGAAGACTAAGTCATTTCAATCTTCATGTGGCTACTGTTGACCTAATAAAAAAATGGCCGGCTAAGTTGTACATGGCCGAGTATGAGTCTTGTATTAAGACGTATAAACTTTTATAATCTTCAGGACTCTAAACGC
Source organism: Porites lutea (assembly GCF_958299795.1). Classification (NCBI taxonomy): domain Eukaryota; kingdom Metazoa; phylum Cnidaria; class Anthozoa; order Scleractinia; family Poritidae; genus Porites; species Porites lutea. Next base: position 1,566,390 of record NC_133201.1, read on the forward strand.
GAAAACCTTAAAAGGCATCTCCGAGTCTCAGAAAGAATTCCAGAAGCTCATCGCTCTCCAGTTCCGCTTCCTGATGAAGGATGGAACTTAAAGATGGAAAGCGGCTTCAAGCACAGGAAAAGAGCATTACTGAACTACAAATACCAAGATCAAAAGCAGGAACACTGAGATGAACTGCGTTGATGATTGAGGTTTAGGACGTTTAGCAACTATCACAGTTAAAGAAAATCTTGCTAAATTAAAACCTATTTTAGAGGACCAAATAACATTTTGGAATGTCTTTGATATGCTAAAGCTAATTTGACGATTAAATATTTAGAAGATCAAATGCTCATTTGAGAGCCGTGTGTTCCTCGTGTATTATTGGTATAAAAAACTTCTATTTGCAGTAGGTGGAATATAAAAATAAATTAAGTTAAAAATATTCCAAAATAAAGCCCCCTCTTTCCTTTAATAATCTGCAAAAATCCCCTAAGAGACTAGAAGAGTTATTTTAAAATTACTTCTCCCCTGCTACCTTTCCTTAACCACTAAAACAGACTGTTGCTGATACCTTTGATGAAGAGTGGTACAATTTGTATACCGTAAACTTTCACTTATAAGCTTTCACCCCCCTCCCCTCTTACGCCACCTCCAGTAATCGGCCCATTTACCCGTAAACGAAAAATTAATGCGGTTATAAGCCTCCCTTATAGAGTGTTTTCACTCTCGTGGCCAGCATCTATGCAAATTTTTTGGAACAAAAGAAAGCGTTTGCATAAGAAAAGAGTTCAACTCCCACAGGACTGGTTTGGGTCACCAATATGGCCGCCGTGACATCATGTGAAAACAGTCTGTAGCTTGTATGAAATGAAATCGATTTTTATGACGATTTGAGCCTTAAAAAAGGAGAGTAAGTTCAAACAGTATTTTGATTAGCACTGCTATGACGGCTTGTTTTACAGCCAAATTGGTTGTATCGTGCTGCGCGTTTTGCAAACTTTGAAGGAATTTTGGGTTTTTTTGGTTCGTCAATCATCTTCGCGAACCTCTCAGGAAACGCATGTTTACTTGTGATTGGTGCATTTTGATCCAATCTGTTTGTTCCTGTGTGTCAAGCTAGGTTCGTTGCTTGTGATCGCCCTGTTTCGGACAATAAACGACTAGTTTTCTTTGAAGCGTTTTTCTGAGCTTTTCCTATTCTTGTCTCTTACAAGAATAAAGCAATATCTGCCTCCTGCCCTCGACAAAAAATTCCACACATCATCACGATTTCCTTCGCTATTCTTGAGCATTCCCCCCCCCCCCCCCCCCCCTCCGTCCCCTCGTTAATAAGCCCTCCTAAATCCTCCTAGGACGAGGTTGTGTAATCCCAGGGCTTTTAGGCGGAAAGTTACGGTAGCTATATCACTCTCCTAGAAACCAATAGCCAGAGTCAACGGAGGACTGGTCATGACAAATTATATAGAGTAGGTGGACAGCTATATAAAAGTCCCGCTGAACAACTTGAAACTATTTCCATTCATCACAAACAAGTATCATAATGATGTGATTGGGGCTCTTACTTTTCTATTTAGCTTTTTCAGTTATTATCCCAAGCAAACAGAGAGAATCATTTTCTTTCTTTGCATGAATCAAGTGTTGAATGTCGAGTCATTGTTCTTTGTTTCTCCGCAAATATCTCATAAATTATTGCGTATAAATTGCTTTAACAGTTAAACGAGCTAAATCGGTTTGTGCGTGAGCGTTTTTTGTGACCATTGTGGTCAAAATGTTGTTTGAAGGTGTTCCAATAACAACATGTGCACGAAAGCGCACATACAACTTTCAACAACTTTAAGTAACAAAAGAAGCTGTCTGTGGCTTACTAATCATGCACATATATGTGATCGATATCATTAAGCAGTGTTATTCCGACATTTACCCTTTGAAATTTTCAAAGATGAATTCAACCGAGTTTTCAGCAATTTTTTTATGTCTTTTCGCTGTGGTTGTTCAAATCAGCGGGTACGATCGTAAGTGTACAAAATGGGAGATAGCATTTGGCTGTAATCCGAAGGTTTGTATAAGAACTTTTTTTTCTTTTTTCGCGTACCCAAATACATACTCAAAAGCCATGCTCGCACGCACTGCATCTGCTTATTGACTATCTGATTCTAACATATGAAAAGAAATATTTCAAATAATCGGCTCTCGAGAGCTCCGCTTTTGGCCTTGTCTCATTTATATATTTCGCGCGCGCTTGGCGGTCTCTGAACAGAAAATAGAAAGTCTGTCAACAGGCTCGATACACACAAAATTTAAACCTTCAACGTCCCTAATATTAGCTTGCACATTCTCCATATTACTCTCTATTACATCTCTTGTGGTACTTAGAAGGAGTTTATTGATTTCACTATATCATCTTCAGTCAGTGATGACTTTTCTCAAGTCCCCCCTTAAATCCCTTTAAAGGAGTAGCTTTAGTTATATGATAGGTGTCGTTTCCAAAGCCATAAGTTTTGATTTGACGCCGGTCCACATAACTGTAATTTTGATTTTATTTTGTTCACCAGTTAACGAAACTGAACCACTAAGAGTTTTTCTTTTACAGTATTGTTAAAACTATCCCTTAATTTGATGGTCTGGTGCAATTTACAAGAAAGAACTTCACGAACATTTGTCTTTTGATGAGAATTACAGTCAAAAACACCAATATTTTTAAAATTAATTCATGTAATATATCATCCTTGTGGCTCTTTTGTTGCACATATATTTCAGCTGAACAAGAATATTCTGAATCCCTGGCGTACCTGGCCGAGCACTGACACAGAGTGGGAAAATGATGCTATAAGACCAAGACCAAATTACCTTGTTCCACTTTTACAAAGTGCAATGAGAGAAAAGCCGGAGAAACTAGACTCAAAGACAAAGATGGACACAAAAGGATACACATACAATGACATTAGGTCTCACCTTAACAATAAATAAATAAACAAAACTAGGATTTATATATTCGAGGCTTTATTGAACTTTATTGAACTGTTTCGCGTTTGGAAAAGAGGTATGTTTTTAAGTTTCAATTTGTTTTTCACCTGTAGTTGTATGGAATATATCATTATCCTTTTAAATGAATCATGAACTGATAACTGAATCCAATTTAAGGCAGAATTTCAAAAACATGATTTACTTATTGACTAAAATTTTAACAAAGGAGAAGGCTGAGGGTTATATTATTCTGAACTATTTAATCATAACCAGGCGACATAAACACTATGTGAGGTTCATGATCGAGAAAAAAAAGCAGATGTACAATATAACCTGCATGTCAAATAAAAACCAGCAGGGGTCTATCCATGAGTCGCCTTAGATTTGACTAAGTATAAAGTTATGACCACCCAGGCGGCCATTGGGCGGTGGATTAAGGAAGTTGCGATGGACCACTCAAACGGGCGGATGCAGAAAATTTAGAAGGGCGGGGGTGGGGCGGAACACTTGCAAAGCTGATATACAGAGTTGAACGTCCATCAAGCGGCCAGCTTCTACCCTGGCGAGAGACTTTTCTAGCTTTTAATTTATTGTTGTAGCCTCTGTGTTAGGCGGCCATCAAGCGTTTGATACAGTTTGTTTGGCTCTATTTTAAAAGTATGATGAAGGAAAAATAAATACAGTCCGAGATAGAAGGAAACGACTGATCGTGGACTCCTGTCTCGTGTTTGTTGTATGATGAATTGATGTTTCTGCTAAAGATTATGCTAATTTATGACAAACTTCTGTTGATGGTCAGCTTGCATTAAGCTGCCACTTGCCACGAGGGTGGTCGCTTAATGACAGTTCAACTGTAAGACAATTGATTTACAGAGAATTCATAAAAATAATGTACAAAAATTTCACATGTACAAAATTTTACAGAGACGGAGAAGCGCGTTCCCCTCGGACCATACCCCTAAATCGAACCATGCTACTGAAGTATGAACAAATGGCAGCTGTTTATATTTCACTTGCTGAGACAATCGAATACTTGTATCTTTGATCATATACTTAATATTTCCTGTCCTAGTACAGTTGATGCACAGATTCAACGATCTTTGTCGTGAGTATCATTTTTGCTGGAAAGTGTATTTTTTCGCCAGTGATAGTACTGATGTTATACAAGCCCATTAGTACAGGTAGTACACTAAAAAGCGATTAATCAAAAAATACAACTGTAAACCTGAGTAACCTTGCTGACCAAGACTGTCTTCTATGTAGTTAAAGAGTTTTAGATAAAAATACATTTAATTTAGGCCGAGCTTACGATTATTACTTGATGAGTATTTAAACAAGGGATTTTCAGACAATGCATCGGTTACTTTGCAACGATTGTGCTAAATGTCTTTATTTGAGTGTTTGTAAAAGGAGCTTACATTTAATGAACGTTTTAAACATGTGAAATACCGTGCCTAAAATTCTCAATAAAATCACATCTTAAACGATCTTGTGTTGGTTGTTACCACAAACAGACCACTTAAGATATTCAACAGCTTAAAATGGCCGTAAAATTTCGACAGTAAGTCTCCAGGTTAATGTTGTTAAGTAAAAATATATAGCCCCAGGCAGCTTTTGTGTGGCCGATTTTGAGCGAAAAACGAGTCCATTATGAGCAAATGGGTAGTAAAACTGTTAATTCTCGGTTTATTACTATCACAAAGTGGCCACTCTTCTCCGTTTAAGTGAATAACTCCTGTTCAATAAGTAAATTGGTCATCGCCGAGTCTTTAAAGCGAAATTCTGAAGAACAAACAAGTAGGCCGTTTGAGGAACCCGAGGGCGTGTTCATAAAAAGCAAATAGCCTTTTTGCAAAAGTAAAACACTTTAATGCGCATTTTTACTTTGATTTTTCCGCGTTTCAGTATTAGTTTAGGCTACTTTAACAGAACATTTACTCTTTAATCACCTCCTGTTTAAGCTGATTGTTGATCCTCTCCGGCGCGTTTTGCTCAGTTATCCTGTTATGGCGTTTAACATTAAAGTCGCGGTTAAATTTTGAAAAGAAAACCTTCAACTTGATAGTTTTAAAGGAAAAATGATTAATTGCGACAATTTGAAACCCTTTCTTTTCCGAGGAAAAGGCTATATAAACGCTTAGCGATTGTGGAATTTTCAGTGTCGGAAAAAGGCATACGTGTTGCCTTAAATCAAACTCTCATATTTCGCGTCTAAGGCCAGTGAGGTCGGCTACAGTGGACCACAGTGAGCAACTATTGCGAAAGTGGAGATCAAAATGACTGCAAATACAAGGGTGGTGTTCTCTTTCATTTGCGTCTTCCTTCTTACTTCACCGCTGCATGTTTTATCACATTCTTCATCCCCATGGGGATGCGCCTATAACTATAATTGTGGACGCAAGAGGCAGGTTGGTTGTTTGTTCTTCCATTTAAATAGGCCACCCACAGTTTTTAATACTCAGCTCAGTGGCTTTTGTTTCTCATTGAAAGCCCTTTAAACCGGGAGCCTATTAAACTAAATGCCACGATCAATCTTTGCCATATGGTTAAATTTCGCACTAGTGAGGCCAAGACTAAAGGAAAATGAATATCGGTGCATGACTTTTCCTTCCAGGTTCTAGACCAGTTCAAACTTCCAGAAACCCGCCAGCTTAAAGATCAACCGCGCCCACTTAGGGAGTCTCTCTCCAAGCCTTTTGAAGGACGACTAGCAACCGCGCGAAGACTTAGAACCAGACAAGAATTGGAAGCCTAGTTGAAAAAGACGTAAAGTTTTAAAACTTGTTGACTAAACTACTGGTCTTTGTTGTTTAAGATATTATATAAATAGTAAAGTACATCATTATATGGACTGTGATTAAGTCAAAAATAAAGGTCATTTTGAAGTTGTGTTCAATTAAAGCTGATAACACACATTGAGAATAAGCTCTCGTTCTATTTGGCGTCAATAGGGGGCAGGCTCAGTGCTTGTGGTAACTAAAGTCGGGTTTGCATGTCTACAATTAAATATTTTAATCCTAAATTGTTGTGGTTAGATGTCATTACCCGTATTCCAAAACCTTCCACAATCTTAAACAAGTCTTCGAACAAAAGAAACAGGTTCAAAAAAGGATAACACTATTTTTTTAAAATTTTCCCATTTATTTTTTTTTTATTTTTCAATACCTCTCTCAGTTCTTCCCATAAGTTTGAACCGGCATATTAATGGCGACCCTTAGTTTTGCAAAGAAAAAAAAACGGAGTTTACTTCGAGATAATTTTATCCCTCCTAAATATTTTGTAACTCTTTTCCTTTTGCTGGTTAGCACATAACGTCTAAGATAAGTTTCATGTGGCAAATTATTGTGTAAGGCACATGAACAAAGTTTGTAACCCCTAGTCATATTCAATATCCTACTCGTAGTCTTAAGCTCCCTAATGAAGAATAACAAGACAAAAAACCACAAGTAGTCACGTCTTTGACACGTCTTCAGACGATAAAATACTGGCCATGGGTTATGGCCTTCACAGGACGCAAATTGAAGAATTAAAAGTGTTTTGCCGAAATAACTACCCGACCAGCATTGAAATACGAAAATAGAGGCTAGTTTACTTGTGAATAAGCGCTTAAACTCAAGTTATATAAACCACGGGGTTTCATTCCATCGATTCGGCGCAGTTTCAATAAAAAATCTAAAGCGAGAACGCTATCCGCCACCATCTGCTCACGCGTAAAAAAAAAGCAAAACACAATCGCGAAAATGCGTTATAAAAATTCAAGTGTTAGATTCAGCACATGAAAAGTTTGGCGTCCGAATGAAAGCAGTTCCAAACTAGTCACCAGTCGAAATTCCCGGCCGAGCCAGCTGTAATGGCTGAGCAGCTCCACATTAAAATATAGGTATTGATTTCAGCGCCAAAATTTTCATGTACTTAATTCAATGTCATGATAAGGTTCAACTCCTAACTGACGCCGACTTCTGAAACTTGCCTTTCAAGTCTATATTCCCCTTGAAATACATACATTTCTCATGGAAGTATGTTTGGTCAAACGATTTAGGCCATTTGAGCTACTAAGAACAGCAAAACTAGTTCTGTTACTAACTGAACAAGCAATGGGAAAATTTGACCTTACCACCCTAATTGTGAAAGCCGGCGCAATGGTTTTTACTGTCATGAATGTGTTCCCGACTATTTCTTCCTACTTCCTTTGTTGGTGTCTTCATCATGGTGCTAAAATTGCGACAATTACGTGGCACTATTTAGCAATGAGGTTAGTAATAACTGTATTTATTTTTCTGCAGGACAATTGTCCGTCGTGTGTTTTGAAACAGAAGTTTGTTTTGTGGGGGAATGAAACGATAAGTTGTCATTAAACTAGCCCTCTAAAAAAGCATACATGGCTGACATGTTATAGATAATGTTAAGTAAATTTGTTCAGATTAAGGAAAACCACACGTTGAGATCGGAGACAGGAAGTATGAATACGAACACCATAAAAATCAACTGCGTTGCCGCTAAATCCAGTCTGTTGATTGACCATATCCAAGGTGAAGTCTAGCCTCCCACGCAGACGTTCTTACGGGCTCGCCAAGCAATCTTTCCTTTCTTTCGTGGGGTAGGAACGCGTGACGAACCCCTAAGAACGTTTGCGTGGGAGGCGAAGGTGAAGTCTACATTGAGCAAGTATAAACGGAAGATCAACATGACTGCAAAAGTGGTTTTGGCTCATGTGTATGTGCATCCTCATTCTTTCTTGGTCATTGACCGTTCTGTCTCAGAAAACAACTCAGAATCCTTTTAAATGTCCGTGGATATATATACACTGATCCTAGTTGTGGCCGCAAACGACAGGTTGGTTAAAACTATTTTGGACGCAATGGATATATTAAAAAGTGTTTAATTAACATGTTTTTAAAGCAATATGACAAAAACAACAAATAAAAACAAATGAACAACGCTGTACCTGCCTTACCGTTATTGGCATGGTATCTTTCTTTGTCGTCTTCTGTTCAATTAAGATGCGTAATGCCGAACAGAACACATGAGGACTGAATTTTTCTTCCCCTTTGTCAACTTGGATGTAGTGTATAACGATCAATTCAAGTGCTTGAAATCATGACAAGGAGTTATAGAGATGTGTTTCAAACTGAAGCACTGGCATTTTTATTTTCATTTTTTATTACTTTTTTTAATATACACATTGGTGTACGTTTTCTTTGAACCATGGAACCGGGGAAACGCATCTCGCAAACCCTCGCGCAACTCGGTGTTGTACTTAAGTTTAGCCCTACCGGGCGCGGTTAGAAACTGGTTTGGTGAGCAGCTGCGAATATCCTGTTCTGAGTACTCTTTTCGTCTTTTAGTAAAAGATGACTTTGCAGTACCAAAGCCCCGGCTTGAAGCCGATCTTCCCTTAGCCGCGAGGAACTCTCGTCCAGACCTCGCCACGATGAAGGAGCTCGACCAGTAAAAGACGACAGAAAACTAGAAACGTTAAGCAGCTGCTAGAGATTCACAGGAAGCCACTGATAAAATAAGTAACCCAGATAAACAACAAACTATTTTTCATCATTAACCTTGTATCATTTGTGTCACACTTAGCTATGGTAAGCCATAAATGGTATTTGGGAATAAACACAATTGTTTTTGGTCTGAGACTTTGTAAAACCATTGACCGTCCAGTGTTTAACCTGACACGGTTTTGTGGCTCTGCTCTTCCTTGCAATCTGAACTCTACTCAAGAATTATAATTCGTTTCAAACTGTCCTTGAAAACGTTTCTGAACATTCTTTTCAGAGATTTGCAAAACGGCTAAAAACTCTTTCGCGGGACAAGAGTTCAACTCATTCCGGAATTCAGTTAAAGACAACAGCAACTGGCCAGCATATATAGATGATAATTAGATTTCAGTTTAGCAAATTTGCTTCTCGAACGACGGTCATGATGTAGCAAAAAGACATATGAAATGTATCACACACCGATTACTATAACGCTTGAGATCACATATTCTTGGGTTGAAACATTTATTGATCATTTCCTTCAACTTCCTTTATGAGATTCTTTATCTCACTTCCCGGATTCAGAATGATGCCTTTGTATTACCTCACGCCCTCGTTAAAGTAACTGGGCATCTGGTCGTCTCTTTGTCACTGACTATATTTTTCTGAGTTTAGGATGATTTATGTGCATGTATTAAAAAACTACTTTTAAAAGCCCGTAAGGTCTAAAAGCTTTTCCCAGGTGTGTATTAAGAAATTTATATGTTATATGTGTCATCATATCAAAAAGTTACATCCGAACACTACATTAATATTTTAAGGCTGAAGTTGAGCTCGTCAAAAAATTGTCCGCTGCCAAAGTTCAACATCGTTTAGCAAAGCTTGATTTTTTAAAAAAATTACTTATAGAGTTTAAAAACGGTTATTTTTCCCTTTTATTTGGTATTCTTATGGACTTATCGAAATAATGTCAACAATGAAGGAGAGACTGAGAGCAGGGACGAGCTAACATTAAGTTAGTTCAGTATACTTTGTAAGAGGCCTAATTTGTTGTTATATTAGTAAAACCTTAACAGAAATGGACTCATTGATTTATGCGTGGTTTATCATTACGTTTTTGGTTGTAAGTACGTACTGCAAATGAGCAATAATGCAGCTGGAAGCTAAATGCAGAAAGCTCTGCTCCTGTTTAATATTTAATAAAATGATCAAACAATTTCGAAAATTAAGATATGTTATGCCCTGTGGTGATGCATGGTTTCTTTGAGATCTTTAAAAGGTAATAACGAAAAACGGATGACACGTAGGTCTGAGATAGCATTTAATAATGTGTAATTATGCACATTCAAATGGTTATTACTCTAATGAATCTAGCGACGCAATAATGAGTGCGATGACAGCTGATTTTAAAATCGTGACTAACGCAAAATGGTAAAAACATGTCATTAATGTGGTTTACTTGAATTAATTTTTAATTTTTGCTAAAAACGACACTTTCAGAATAACAATTAACGGGGAAGAGATAGAAATTACAGTAAAACATTGAACTTAAAGTGCATTGAAAGTGCATTATTTTTATGAAAGGATTTTCAAGATCCTCCCCAATAAGTCGCCTAGTCTAATACTGAGTTGTTAATGTCGAAGCCGGCCTGATTGGTCATCTTTAAGAGCGAAAACAACCCTGCATCCATTATAACTTAAACAGCCAGCTAGACTAGATTGTGAAAAAGAGTTTAACCCGGGAAAAAGTTTCCTTTCAAGCGGATATAGAAGGTCTCAATAGGGTTATTACCGTCAGCCGTCAAACGGTCTAAAACTGAGTCAGTACTGAATACGTTGTGTAAACGCACTCGTTGTCGTCTTTACGTTTCTGAAATAGCCACAAAAGCCTTAAGCTCTGGTTTCTTTGCTGCTTTTATCACATACTTTGTATCTTTAGAAAGAGACGCCGCATTAGAGAGAAATTTAAGTGCTCAACCTCAATATGGATCCGGTGGTCAGCTATATCAAATGCTGGACAATTGTCCGCCATGGATAATACAGTCCTCTGCATTCTGTCAATAAGTTTATTTTTCAGTTTAAGTGTATTTCCTAGGTAAGCGACATGTCAGTATTTACTATAGACAACTGATAAGTGGATTTCCCCGCTATGTTTTATGAATAAAAAGTGAGCCATCCATTTGACTATGGCTCCCCTGAGTTGGCGTTAGTGGCAGATAGAACCTCTCGAATAATGATAGGCTTTATCATTAAAACAATGTCCCCTTCGAATATGTTACCAACTTTTTTACTCTTTCAACAACCACAAACGCCTTCGCTACGAATTCATTCAGCGAATAATGCTAAATCATATGCATAGTGACTTTTCTCTCTAGATCAGTATAATACACCAAATGTCAGAAATGTTGTCGGCTGGGAAATATAACTTGCCTGAGGTTCAACTTAACCGTATGTACATTGTGACGGCAACGCACCTTAAGCACGTTTCAGGTAAAAAGTAAATTAGGCAAATTAAGTTAAGCGGGATAACACTCCTCAAGCACGTTTCAGGTGAAAAGTAAATTAAGTTCAGTTGTTAAACTATGTCACTAGGGGAAAAAGACTATGAAGAAAGAGAAGCAATCTCTTGAATAATTTAGGCCCGGGCAAGCTACGAAATCTTATCTATTCCGCCCTTGTTTCGTTTTTCAAGTTGAGAGCAGATGGCATTTTTGTCTGAAGAACAAAACGGATTGATTTTTTTTCGAACTGCTCAAGGTATAAAAGAGGTATATATCGGCCGTTTTGTTGAGAGCTCTTTGCTACTGATCACGAAGCACACAAGCAAAACTAGACCGTTTCAATTCTCAGGATGAAATTTCCAACATTGGTGGCTTTTCTTGCACTCTGTATTCTGGTGGTGTCCCATAGCGCCTTTGCTCAGTGGCAGTGTCCATTCGACTACCGTTGTGGAAAAAGGGAGGTTTGTTCAAGGAAACTTTTTACTACAAGCGCTCTTTAAAAAAAAACAACAACAATTTAAATCATGCGCTCTTTGATAGTACATAGCGAGAATGCTCTAAGAAAAAAGACAGCTCACTTAGTGAACGTCTTAGTAATGAGACGTCATCATGACTTAAAATACTTAACTCAACTGAAAATTCTGTCCACAATCAAAAACAGATTCCTATACCATTGGATCGGAAAAGTTAGTTTTCCCACGGGAAACAATCTTTTAAAGAAAAAGTAACTGACGGGTGATGTTAGATGATTTGTCTAGCTCATGGCGTTTGAGGTAAAGTTTTTGGACAATTATACTAGGCTAATTTACACTGAAGAGCCAAGTGATACAAGTAATAGGTTTCTGGTACTGCATAAAGCAACCATAAAGCTATCTTTCTTTTTCTTAGCTGCAAGACAATTTTGGAAGTGATGTCGCCCCCCAAGGTAACCGACTTGCCGATCGTCTTCGCTTCCTGAGAAATGCTCGTGCCAAACCCGTCGCGGAAAGATTACCAGAGCAAGAACAAAAGACTGGGGCCGAGACTGAAGGATCATAGAGAGAATAAATAGATTAAAGTGGAAAGTTATTGACTTAAATTATCAATTTAAAACAAAAAATTTAGTCTCAGTATTAATTCATGAGGAAGATAAGAGTAACTTTATTTAGATAATATTTCCTTGGTTTTCTCTTGTAATTTGAATGATAAGAAAATTTAATAAATTCATCATATCTATACTGCAATGTTTTACCGTTTTGTTGTCATTAAGCTGAGCTTTCCAGAAATATTTTTATAATATCTTAGGAAGCTCTTGGTTTCTATGAGATGAGAAAATGTCGGAGAAGCAAAGCATTTTCACTTTCACAATAAGCTGTGCTTCATGTCGTAAATGTTCTTAGTATAAAGTGATCCAAAAATACTAGAATAACCACCGCTTACTAATAAGAAATCATCTGTTTAAGGAAGGAAAGAATCCTTTATCTCTTCTCAACTAAAGTGAACAACTATAAAAACAAAATCAAAACAACTATCATTAAGTAATACGTCATGTCCTGTACCAAGAGTGAAAATAGATTTAGCCAAGGCCAGAAGAGAAGCTCTCGAGGGATCTTTAAAGAAATGTCTTTCTCAGATAATTCAACTTTTGCCGTAAGCAGAAAGCAAACTGAATTTCACCACTAAAAAATGGACCTGAGCCCGTGATCAACTGAAAATCAAACAACCTGGTCATCAGATTACTTTTAAAAAGTACGTTACCTCAATGAGCAACCTCGTTCCCAGGGTCTTTTTGCTTTCCAACATGGCAGCGGCAGGAGAGAGGACCCTGGCACTCAGCGAACTAAAACGCTTGCTGATTGGTGCATTTCATAGTGTATTTATACATGCGCTCTGATTGGTTTACTCCTTCCAAAACAAAGCTTGTGGCTCTTTGAGCTCTTTGTGGTAACTGAGAAGTACTTTCTTTAGTGTCTGAGATCTAAAAGGTGGACATTTACTCCTTTTTACTGTTTTTTTTGTTGTTGTTGTTGCCAGGATTATTTTCTCCAATGAATGCTCAGAACTGCCTTTTCTAAAGCGCAACCGGACGACTTTTTTCCATCGGACGAGCGACCAATTCATGCCTCCAAATCCCCTAGCGTTGAACTGGAAAGGAAACAAAGTAGCAACTGGACAACGATTATCAGTGGCAAAAGATTTTAAGTTTCTGTTTCAGTATTGAAAAAACTAGGGAGCTGACCTTGAAGGGTTTGTAACACATCAGGGGCACCCATCGAAGTTTTCCTCCCAAATTCATTAAAAATACTTTTTTAAACCATCCAGAGTACTTTTAGACCTTTACAAATGCATTCTAAACGGCGCTATAAAATTTGTATGTGTTCGGTCAGCCTAGGGGAACTTAAGTCTTTTCGAAATTGCAAGGGCTTCAGTATTATTTTCTCGAAAATTTTAAATGCAATTTAGCGTGTTTATACGAAAGTAAAAATTTTTCTGATTCCTTTCTGCACCACATTTTTGAAACCAAAAATTTTAGGTTTCTTTTTTCCTACGAAAAATAGTCTAGCCTGGGGTGTGAAATGTGAAAAATTAAACTTTAGAAAATCGTAAGGAATTTATTAGATAAGCTTCGAAAATTCTGCATGAATGAAACGGTCATCCAGAAATTTTTAGCTGTCCTCAAGTAAAACAAAATTCTAGGCAATATTTGCCTCTCCGAAAAGATATTTTACAGAAAACAGTGGTCGGGTACCCCTGACACATGAAGCTCAAAGCCGAAATCTCTGATATAGGCCTACACCACCCAACAGGACAACAGTATACAAATGAGCTTAAATGCGTGATGTTAGAATGTTGAGCTTTATTCAAATTATCTTGCTTATACGTATACGGTTAATTTATAGAATTATGCTTCCTTTTAGCACAACATTAAAACTGCATGAGTCTACTAGGGGTGAACATACTCCTGTTTAACTCATGTTTCCGCAAAAATAGTTAAACTGAATCACTTTTGAAACGATTTTTGTGTCGACATGCTCTTGTTGTAAACAGCGTACAAGCTTCAAATGTTCATCACGCGGGGTCTATTAGGGACTTGTCAGAAATTAGCAGGGGGGAGGGGGGTGGAAGCAGAGGGAGGGTCACAACTTTTTGAGACTCAGAAAAGGGAGGGGTCATGAAAAATGGGCCGTTAGAAGAGGGAGGGTCATGCAAATATATGCCCGTGACCATGTAGAGGTTCAGCGACAGAAAAAAAAGAAAGTTCTTTATTTGGTAAAAAAAAAGAGCAACGGAATATTATGGATATAAACTGTGAAGTATTTAACAAACATCTACTTTTCATTTATAACAATTCTATAGAGTCTTATTGCAATAATGAATAATGTTGTTGTTAATGTTATTATTAATAGTTTTGGCTATCCTTTTCATCCCTGTCTTCAGCATCACTATCCGTGCTGCTGTGAGCATCTTGATCATCATCATTTACATCATCAGCATTTTATTTTGTTTATTTTATCTTATTTTATTAGCTTCACATTAATACAATCACTTTCATCATCATCATGATTTTCATTTAAGATGAAGCGTAGATATTGCTTGATAATGTCCTGTGATTTATTGATGAACAACCCTTCTCAAAGGCATATTGGATATATAGCCTTTGTGTTTTGAGGAGCCCACTTATTCCTTCATAGTGAAGAAATAATGGGCCAATAGGCTCTGTAACATCATGCGATTCTTGCGGAGGTGTAGTATGGTTTCAATAGCTCTTTTGCAGTTAACTTCCATTCTTTTTGCCCTGGCTTTTTTTGCTTTCCTTTTATTTTGTTTTTGTTTCCTTTTTTCTTGTTGGCTTGGAATACTGCACCTTAAAGAGCCTGGAACATTTTTCTTTCAATTCTGCAAGGTGGGGAGGGTCATGATATTTTAGACCAAGCTCAAGGGGAGGGCTTGCGAAATTCACTCCCATTGCAGGGGTGGGTCACCTAATTTCCGAACCCAAATTTAAAATTTAAAACCTGAGTATTCGTCGCCCTTTTCTCTAGAAAAGCCTGAAACTAATTAGGTTTCAGGTTAATAACATCGCCTTTTGAAAGGTTCGATCACAGACATCTAGTAAAATTTCCACGAATGTACAACACTCCTTCAAACATAGTTGCGTTTACACACAAACAGCAATGCTATAAATAAAGCGAAACCCCGTGGAAAGGTTTGCCATTCCCTTCACATCGCAGAAAATACGTGACTATAAAGCCCTGAAGATTGAAAATTTGCGTTTAAGGCCAGACGATTATGTTAAAGTAGCAAAAAAAGCGAGGCCATTGTGAGCAAATGGGCGGTAAAGATTTTAATAAATCTTGATTCGCATCACTATGAAGTGGCTACTCTTCCGTCTTTAAGCAAGTAACTGGTACTTTAGGAAATTGACTGGCAACTGGCACGTGAATTTGCCAAGACCTTAAAATTAATTGTCATTTAGTGTGGCGTTTGAGGTCTTTGAGACATATAAAGGGAATATTGATTGACACAGAAGATAGGCAAATGCGCAGTTTATCACTACTTTAAAACTTTTTGCTTTCTTGGTTATATTTCCTAAACACCTTGAATTTAACATGAAATTTCTTTAAGTAAGAAAAGATAAATTACAACAAATTTAAAAAAAACCTCTTAAAATTTTCTTTAAAAAGGCGAATGCGTTGTCCTAATCCAAAGCACCTATTTCCCGTTGAAAGTAAAGTGAACAGAAACTCAGTAAGTATTACGAAAGTGGAGAACGAAATGCTGAATGCAAAATATTAATCTGATTGGTTGTTTCTGTCGTTTGCGTCTTGCTTCTCACGTCACCAGTTTTTTCGCAAATTGCATGGGAATCCCCGGAGTGTTAACCCTAGAAAATGTAGGCTTGAGGAGGTTGGTTAAAACTAATTGTTGAATCGGCTACGTGTTTTCGTGGTAGAGCGATTTTCGTATGACCTTGAAAAATGGTTTCCGTAAGTGTTCGTTATTTGTTTTATCAGCCAATGGATGAAAAGATCAAAACATGGCCCCTTAGTTTTCCCGCCAAAGAAAACCCTAATATGGAGTAGGCATTGTTCGATTGGCCAATCGTGTTGCAGTATGACGTCAAAGCGAAGTATGGGTTGGTTTCTAGAAAGTTCTCGGGCATGAAGTTTTTTCACCCGAGTGTTCGCTTAACCAACCAAAAGCCACCCGCGTTTGTATGTGTTCGATAAACCAATCAAATCGCTCTATTTCTGTTCGTTTGTTGTTTCTGTATTGTTCGCGCGTTTTTATTTCAAGGTCATACGAAAATCGCTCTAATTACTCATCATCATCCTTCGGCTGCGGAGCAGTCGACCACAAGTTTCCTCCATTGATAGCGGTCTTGCGCCATCTCCAATAGCTGATTGTCATTTAGCAGATTATCAGGATCCCCCAGAAGACAATGAATATAATTGGTGAACAAAGTCCGCTGTCTTCCCGGTTTCTTCCTCCCATAAGTAGGAACAAACATTACAAAATCTCTGACAGGCTCATTTTCAGGCAAGCGGAGCACGTGACCAAGGAATCTCAGTTGTCGAAGTCTGAGTCTTTCAGTAAGGGGGGCTGATTCTGTGAGGCGGCAGATGGTAACATTTGGCACCCTGTCGATTCGTCTCCAGTAGAATAAGATGCCCCCCCCCCCGCCTCTTCATCAGAAATGGGTGGTCCCCCTTGTATCCCAAAATTTTTGAGATGACCCTCCCCCCGCCCCCCCCCCCCCCCAAAAAATATATATATATTATATATTATTAAAAAAATATATATTATTGAGATATGACTCATTGTATGAAATGTACTTCCAAGATTATCTTAATGAATGTAATGGTTATCATGAATTTGTGACTAATAAAACCAGGAGCCCTCCAGTTAAATCACACTGAGTACGTCGGCTCTGGTGTATTGACCGAGCGATAGCGAGCTGTCAATGCATCAAGGGCTCGGTCTGAGATTTCCTTGTAATGACGGAACGGACGAGGTGAATAAGTGGTACATAAACTGAAGTGAAGTGTTATCACTGAGCTTGTTTTCGAAGCCGGAATAACTTTAACAACCAACAATAAAATATTGAGGCAGCAAGGCATAAAAACACTCCAAACATGCTGTTTATTTATAAGGGACCCAGAAAATACCAAAACAAACAACTTTGACTTTAATCAAGGGGTAAAACCTCCTGTGAATTAATAATAAAAAACACTAATCTTTCAAAGAGATTCGATGATTGAGTTGGTCAATAAGTTTGTCAACAAAGGACAAACAACAACCACCGTTAAAGATCTCCAAGGCAGATTACTCTACACCTTTCCACACTCATAGTAGTAAACGATTATTTTCCGTTTACAAGGGAAAATTCACTGGTACTTAATTACAAAAACAACAAAATGTCTTTTTAAGTCATTTTATGCACCCGCCTTGCTTTATAAACCACCAGGAGTGAGTCAGGCAAGGCATGTGATCTATCAAGTCACAATTGAGAGACCAGTCTCCAGCAAACCAAGACAGCCAAGCCGCCAGGCCTTGAACAGTGATCAGCTGCTTCGGGGTTATTAGTTATCTCTTTCTTCATGATACCAAATACCATCAGCAGTTTCTCAGTCTGCTATTGACTGGCATGTATGATGGATCTGAATTAGCTTTTTGCCTGTTCTTTGCAGAGTACAGACGCTTTGGTTGTTTATTTTTCTCCGTTGTATAATAACTGAAAACCCTTCTGACTTTCAAGTGGAAAGATTGGCCGCTTTCGCTTTGTCTTCTCTGAGATCTCGATAACAAGTTCTAGAAGAAAAAAAATTTATAGTAACAGTTTGGCTTTTGTATTTCTCACAGTTACATAGTTAACCTAATTTCGAAAAAAAGAAAAAAAAGCACGGGAAAACTCACAATCGGCTAGCCCGTGTACAACCTCTCCCTGCCCCTGCAGGGAAGGTGAGGCGGGTGTCCAGCAATTAGCCCGAGCAGCAAACGTTTCTGTTTGGTTTAGGAGCAAACAACGAGGGACGAGAGTCAAAGAAAGCGCGAAAAATGGCGCAAGTGAAAGAGCACGGTCTCGTTTCATTTCTCGCGCTGTCAAAACCGAAAATTCCCTTCCTTTGTCTTTCTTTGCTCCGAAACCAAACAGAAACGCTTGCTACGCAGGCTATCCAGCAATCGGCTTGTCACGCAACCTATTTCCTGGAAATAGGAGATTCGGGGCTAGTAATTTGGCTTAAAACTAACAAAGCCCTATTCCGTATTGTTTTATTACCTTAATAGAACAGTGGCTACATTGCAGAGGTAATCTAAGACCGGTTAGCAACCTATGCGAAGCAGCGTTGATATCCTTGTTCAGGGTCCACAGCGGCCCCAACAATTTACCGGAATTGCGTTTCGCAGACGGACATGACCAGAACGGTTTAGTTTTGTCTGCGGCGCAGGCTATAGAACAGCTGGTTGATACTTCTCGAAATACTAGAACTAAATGATTAAAATTTGCCTACCGCACTCAGAGGCATACTTACTTAGCGTCTCGTCGACTACCCCCGGTAAGAGATCCATGAGCACTTGGCAGTTTGTGTGAAGAGCAGGGTTGATATTCACCTCTAACAACCAAACCTACCAAAAAAAAACGCTACACAGTTATAACCTGGCGTCTTGTGATCTATAGACTGTAAAACAGTCGGTTTTTCTCTCAAAATCAGTAAAGAAATCGGTAAAGCGTGGCGTGAGAGTCTTACGCGCGCCACGCGCGCGAGCCTCACACGCCCGTAGGGCGTGTGAGGCGAGAGAATTAGCGTCTCTCCCCAGTCTCGCTCTCTGTTTTCAGCTTCGTTCCAGACCTTTTGTTTGACTGCTCGCGCGTACTTGAATACGCAAAAATACTGACTGTTTTGCAGTCTATGTGATCTACATCTTAATTCTCCCTGGTTGCTTGATCAAAGCAGAAGTATATAGCCCAGGACAGGGTTCGGTTCCTGAAAGGCAGATTAGCGCGCAAACCCAGGATTAAAATTTTGTTCCACTTTATGTATTCACTTTCCTATATATTGCTTGGAGTAACGTTTTGTGTTGTCCTTACCGTAACCCGGGGTAAAGGCTCAACAGCATTTTTAAAGCTCTAGTTACGTGTTCTTAGACAAGAAAACCTTGCTTAAACTTTGGCTTAATCCTGGGTTAAACTTGACCATCTTTCGAGGAACGGGGTCCGGGGTTATAAGCTTCTCAGTTATCAAAGAAAGAAGGAATGTGAAAAGGAATACAAAAGAGCAAGAAAATAAAAGTCGGGTTCTAGCAAAAAAAATCCATAAGATATGTACTGGAAAAGTTAAGTCTCGTGAGACGCGCCGGCGAAGTTGTGTAACAGTTTTGTCCTCGTGAACTAGAACAATGCAGGTCCAGTTTGCACTGCGATTTTACCCCTCCGATAAAACGGATAAAATCGATCGTTTATAATCCTTGACTCCCGTTCAAAAAAAGCCTTAAAGGTGTGCTGTGTTGTCAAACAGTTAATGTATGTATTAAAATTGTTTCGAGTTACTGCTGATAAAATTCACTCTTTTCGGATCCGTAGTAAAGAAACGCTTCGGACCATGTATCTAAAGTATCCGTATTTGGATATGATCCAAAGAATACACCTCCGTCGTGGATCATTTTGATTAGCCGTTTTTGGGTTTTAGTAAAGAAACGAAATAGCCGTTTTCGGATTAAATATCCGGATTTGGATTTTGGTAAAGAAAAGTACCCAAGTTTTTTTGTTAAGCACGGGAAAACATGCAACATAAAAAACAGCGCAGGTAACATGCAGCAAGTGCCATGCAAGGCAATCGGCAAAGAAGCTAAGCGCGAAAAAAATTATGTCTGAGTGCATAGGTAATTGAGCTAAGGCGGGAATCATGCAACTCATGCCAAACACGGGATTCGTGAAAACGGAGAGCTATGTACGAAAAAATAAACATATGCAACTGGATCTAAGCGCACACACACAAAATGATTCCAAGCTCGAAAAAACGCCTGTAGCGATAAGCGTAGGCTCGATTTCCGCCGTCTCCCGGGTCCGGTCTTTGATAAGTGCGGGCTCATTTTCCCGAACAGCGGCTGGTTAATCGAGCCTACGATAAGCGACTTGGGTGACATTTTTTCAACGTTCTCAAAAGTCAAAAAGGATTATCTAACTAGCAAACCTTAAAATCTTCGTCGATAAGAAAGTCGAATCCTAGTAAGTCAAAAGTTCCTGATCTTCTATGCAGCTTTTGACGAACACTGTGGAAACATGCTGTCATTATCTGATGCATGCGTTTCTGGAATATAAAAGTAAAACTTGACGGTCATGATCATACAAAGCCCATAATTATAAATCTTGATGGTTTTAAAAAGTAAGAGAAAAGGCGCAGAAAATGACTGATTCACAAGGAAGTCAAATGCAAAAAGCAGGAGGCTTCGATGCGAGTTTTGAAAGTACGAAAATCACAAATGGAAATCACCAAAAGTGCGAAAATTAGTATAGGTAATAGCATGATTTGTGGTGATATTTGGCATAAATACCACGAGTGATATTTCGAAATTGTTATACGTAATTTCACGAGCCGTTAGGCGAGTGAAATTTGAGACAATTTTGAAATATCACAAGTGGTATTTATGCCAAATATCACGTACAAATCGTGCTATTATTTGTTTATACTACTACCCACAAAAGGTTTGTAATTTTCAAATGTAGGTATTTCAAATTGAGCTGAAATACCACTGCTCTAAGCCAATCAAATTGCAGTAATTTCTCATGCAGTAGTATAAACTAATTAATACAGTCGAAGCTCTCCTGACGGACGTCATTCTAGTAAGCGGACAGCTCTACTTACGGCTGCCTTCATAAAACCCTGTTTTTCTCAACTCCCATACAAACTCCGTAGTTTTACATTCCCGTAAGCAGCCAGCTCCAGTAACGCCTAACGGACTCCTTTTTCGCGTTCCAAGGGTGTCCGCTTATGGGAGATTCCACTGTATTAACACCGGATGAAACGTGAACAGTGACTTGTGGAGGCAGCGTGACCGGGCGGTTTGAGCGCTTGACTTGCAAGTCGGAGGCCAAGAGTTCAAGTCCCGCCCTGACAGACCGCTAGCTGGATTTGTTCTTGATAATCCCGAGTTTAATGAATAAATAAATAAATTTATTAACGTCAATACGTGGGATGAGGTTGCCCCGATCATCCGCGCCATAGGCTCATGTATAAAACGCATGACAATAAAAATACTAAGGTAATAAAGATACAATAAATTTGAATAAAAAAAAATTTTAAAAAAGTTTAAGTCCTCCACCACGCCTGTAAACAGTCAACTTGTTTGCATCCGGCCTGTTGGGATTCTTAATCCCATTATGTTTCATTTAAATTAGTTATTTCATGCATTTGCTAGGCCCCACTAGCATAAGTGCTATAAATACTGCCGAGGGTAAATAACGGAAATTTATTTATTTATTACTTACCGTGAATGCTGTGTAGACCCAGTTTTCAGGGAGTTCTTTTTCCTTGGCATATTTCTCATCGATGTATGACTGCAATCGATCGAAACTCCAGACAGTATCTTCCTTCATGGTGGAATACATGGGGTGTTTTTTCTGTACATACTGTGACACAGAAACAGAGATTTCAGTACAGATAACATTTAACTGTGACTTAACTATAAAATTAAAAAATGCGTTTTCCAAACGTCGTGGCAAGCAACCGAGATTTTGTCAGAAACTAGGGTTTACTGATAAAAGTCAACAAAGCCTGGTTTCCAGGTTTAGGGATTTTATAAAAGGAATGAGAGCTTGCAACTACGTCTCTGGAATTTAAATTCCACCTCCAATTCCCCTGTGACTCCCCGTCGACTGAGCTGTCAGATTTCCGCCAATCAGCGAGAAGCGGAAACGAGCACGAATGTAAACAGACATTGAAAAACACGTGCCAAGGGTAATGACGTCATTACTTATGCCATCTCCGCCAATCAACACTTTGCATCGACTCTTTCGATGCAGATATTCAAAATCCCAATCCAGAGACGTAGTTGCCAGCTCTCCTTCCTTTTCCCGACCGGACGCTACAGCGCACCAGAGAGCTTACTCGCAGGCTAATTGCTGACCACCCCACACAGGCTCGATTTCTGCCAGTCTCCCGGCCCGGCCCGGTCTTTGATCTTTAAGGGGGAAGAGTGCGGGCTCATTTTCCCGAACAGCGGTTGGTAATTTAGCCTACTGATCAGTGTCCTGGTATTAAATGGTAAACAAACATAAGAGATTCACAATCACGTTAACGGTAAACGTCAAATTGCATAACATGCAAGTTTTCCCCTTACATGTCATCCACTGTTTGTTATCTACTAAAAAATAGTTTCATGTCAGGAATAATCCACAAAAAAATTATTTTGGACAGTTTTTGCCTGCTCATCTCCTAATTTGTGAAATTGTTAACTTAGGTCAGGCGTATGCGGCTCACCGGAAACGTGATTAGGGAACTTAAGCAAAGACGCTTCTGAGCGATGCAGGTTAACCGGAAGTGGACTTCTTCCATTCTTGGGTAGCCTGTGAATACAGCCGTTTCGAAACGTCCTTAGCGGCGACGATTAAGGAGAAACGGCTGTATTCGCAGGCTAATTCTTGGGCAGTGGTTTTGCCCAAAATTTCGGGCAAATCGTCTCTATAAGACGTCAACTAAGGCATATTATAAGAGAAAAGGTCTCGCTTCCGGTTGACTTGCGTCGTTCAAAAACGCCTCGTTGTGTTGTGGACCAGTTATGAGCAATAGAATAACGACAACTGGTAAACGCAAAACGAACCAAACGGGTCAAACCTGATTGGTAAGATGAGCATGCAGTCCAGCGGCATCTTGAGTGTAGGGTGTATACGGGACACACGACAGGCGTACATATCCCGGATGATAAAAGACAACATAAGGCGAGGTACTTGCGATTAACATGTACGTACGGACATCAAACTTGTAGCCATTCAACAGCAAGGGATTCAGCACATATCTACCGATAAAAAGAGAATGCATTGTTAGTTGATATATGGGATATACCAAAAAGAAGAGCAGACAGGAAAAAGTAGTCTCAAGTTGCTAACGAGCAGTCGCTTGCCAGAATTCTAATTATAGTGCTTTGACTGTGAGAATTTGAGTACCTCCTACGAGGTCACCTAAGGGCTCACCTAAGGCACATAAGGCAGATTAGGAAAGACAACGCGACGATAGTGAGCTAAAGACGGCGTACGAAGACAAAAAACCGGCTTTTCAACGGCAAGGCGGCAAATTGAGCACCGAACTGGCGTTCAGTCATTTCCGCGTGTTTTTGGGTTCTTATTTGCTGCTGCGCTTCCTTTGCTAAATCTGCTTATAACACTGGAGGTGACCCAACTGCAAGGTATCTGGTCATCTCGCCACCAAGAATAGAACTTAGCTTAGCATTGTTTTAAACTTTCATGGAATGACGTTTCTTAACCGTTACTTTATTTTCATGTTTCAAAGAAATGACTAGTGGTTGTAGAAAGTTTCTGAACGTTTTTTTACCATGCTCTCAAATGTCAAAGCTTACACTTACAGAACCTATACATGTATTATTAGAATTTGCATTATCAAGAGCATAAGACGTCCGACGCAAGGATCGTCAATTGGGATCGATAGACTTGTATTGGGTCGCCGAATTTAAATTCGCATAAGCTTGACGAAAAAGTAAAAATCTTAGGTAAGTAATCCTAGGTATTACTGCGCTTTCCACAAACATGCGAATTCTGAAGTTCAAAAGCCAACTGACGATTGCGTTTTTCGCTGCCGTCAATCATCTCAACGGACCTCTTAGGACACAAAACTTTACTTTAACAGGTTCAAAAGGTCATGGTTTCTGATTTGTGATTGGTGAATTTCGATCTGTTTTGTGTGTTTGTGTTTCAAGGTTCTTTGCTTGAGATCGTAATTATGATTGACGGCAGCGAAAAACGCAATTGTGAAGGCGGCTTTTGAACTTTAGAGTTCGCTTGTTTGTGAAAAGCGCAGTAAACTGTGTCAATGATTTGAGAGTTATTTGTTGGTGGCGATTTCGTTGATGGTGAGATGACCGTAAACCGACTGCAATGTTGTCTCCACAGAGACAACACTATAGCAATGACAAGCTGCCGGCGGAGGCAGAACTAGACCCTAATAATCTGCTACTCAACGGTTTCAGGAGACTGCGACTAAACAATTTTATCAGAGTGGACGAAGCCAAAGGTAAGTTCAAGGCATTATTTGTACCTCTGTATGACTCGTCCCTGAGGTGGTCGCACCACGCTACGTCTTGCACTGGATTCGCTCTCTCCATTTATGTTTAGCTTCTCTTTGAGTTGTTCTTTGCTGCTCACAAGATAGATGCCTTTCCCCTGATTCATGCCTGTTGGTTTACAGATCCAAGTTTCACCGTCTGAAAATAAAAATCCCTCAGTTGTAAGAAGTGATTGCTTATTGAATTCGGCATCCCATTGTAAGATAAGTCACTGTTAGCTCGGAAATACCCTTTCTTCTGGCAATTAGGACAGTTTTTACATACATGCAGAGCCCCAAGCACAGGAAGACCTTCAAATCTTGTTTTAATTGAGAACATCTCGACTGGTCAAGATCAAGGTTCCTCCCCTCCCCCGCTCCCCATATGACGAGCGAGATGGTCTACTCAAAGCCACTCCCTCCCCGTAAAAAAAAATAAAATAAAATAAAATAAAATAAAAAAGTCAGAAAGCCATTATCAAGTGTGGAAAACCAGGAAAAGAGCACTTTTGCATGTTCTTGTGCTGACTTCTGCTTGGTTAAGAATTGGCGCGATACCAGCCTTGTCTCCCGGTGACGTCACATCCGAACTAAACGAGACGACTAGAAACAAGCCTGGCACGAGACTTGACAGCTAATCAATATCGTGACAGTGAAAAATGAAAGCGGTCATAAATTAGCCGTACTCAGCCATATTGCAGGTATCCGTGGCCATAATTTAGCCACGTAGTATAACTCCGAGAAAAAAAGGAAAGTTAGTTTTTTCTAATGGTAATACGCCACACTAGAAAAGAACTCCGAAAATTTCGGCGACATGACGCTGGTTTTGGGCGACATGACCTTCGTGCGACTTGACCGGACACCTGCGGTTCAAACGAGTTAATCTTACCTTTATAGACTTCATTCACAAACTTGAGTTTTTCCGTTTCACACATCAGTTTGTGAGTTTCAGGTACAAATTCATTCATTGAAATTTGGAACCTAAAAAATGAAACCAAAACAAAGGAAAACACATTGTTGGTAAAAATATCAGGTTTCTATATCACAGAACAACAAAACATACCATATCCATAGCAAACTACAAACATCTACGTAATAAAAAGCTTTTATATGAGTAGTCACAGTCCACAACTTCAGATCGAAATACTGAGTATATTTTACTTAACTTGAGGATTCCACCGCCAAGAGGTGAGATGTGGGATGTTTCACTTACTTAGATGGTGTCTTGGCCATTTTTTCTTGCACCCTTTGGTATTCTTGTAAGCTGCACAGAAGACCAAGCTTTGTTGTGAGCAGATTGATGTTAGAAATGTGATTTACAAGTTGCTCTCCTGTTAAAAAAGAAATTGTGATATTGCTCTCTTACTGACTTCACGCAGGTTGTCATTGCAGATTCAAAGTCACAAAGCAACAGGAAATTCTTCAATCTTCAGGTCGCTTCATTGATTTTGACATACTACAGAATGCGCTCCGCAGGAAATTTTACGTCTTTCAGGATTTTCTTGTGTCAGGGACACAAGAAACAGGGCTACCAAAATCGCTGCTTTACTGATTGTATAGTAGTTACTGATCCTGTACTTACCTTCCCTGAAACTGTCGTAGTTTATCTGACTCTTGCATTCCACCCATTTTAGTTTAAAAGAATCATCCATCTTGTCTTCAATCTTACTCCAGCCCAGTGAAACTAATGTAGATTCAATCCTTTAATTCAAACAGAACATGGTTGCGATTAATATATTATTCCTGAAGAACACTCATTTTTTAACTAGCCAATAATTATTGTCACCGGAATTAAAAAAAAAATCATTTGTTTATCCCATAATTAAAGTGTCTTGGAGTGTCTTGAAGTACACGTGAAACCTTTCCACCCGCACGACCCTATCTAGCCTGTGTAGAAGGGGCTTGGAAGTAATATGTGAGAAAGAATTGGGTGCGCAACCGAGACACACGAGGGGCTTCTGCACACCCAATTCTTCCTTGCGCCCATTTCTTCCAAGCGCCTGCTATGCAGGCTATGCTGTATAAAAACTAATATAATGCACCAAAGTAAACCAAAAATGAAGAAAACATGTCAAAAACATGGAGATCCTCAGCGATAGCATGATCACAACAGGTGTTGCAAAGATATTACCCCGCGAGCAGAGGCTACATTTTCACGGTATGAGCTGGCGTGCGAAAAGCTACTTTTCGCACGCCAGCTCATACAGCGAAAATGTAGCCTCTGCTCGCAGGGTACAAAGATATTGGCTTTCTGATTTATTTCCTTTAGTTTAGAGTATTTGATCCAAACTTCATTCTTACATCCAGTTTCCGTTTCCTCCTCCAATAAAAAATTTTGGCTGTTTGCCATTCTGATGACTGACAGATCTTGCACCACCTCGCGAGTTCTTGTGCGGGGTATCCTTGTTGTTGTTATTCTTTTCATTTTCATTCCCTCTTCCAT
This sequence comes from Porites lutea, assembly GCF_958299795.1. Classification (NCBI taxonomy): domain Eukaryota; kingdom Metazoa; phylum Cnidaria; class Anthozoa; order Scleractinia; family Poritidae; genus Porites; species Porites lutea. The sequence goes on from NC_133201.1 coordinate 1,593,013, forward strand.
TTCCTGATGATGAATCATTTCCAGAACCTGTTTATGGTGAACAAAAAGTATAAAGTTAGCCTGAAATTCATCCAATTGCTTCGAGTCGCTTTCTCCTCTCAACAACGACGTTACTGAGGGAGGAATAACGATTCGAAGTAATTGGATGAAATTCAGGATAAAAGTAAGTTTACTTTTACACAAACTATAAACAACTAATTCAGTCTGATAATGCTCTGATTAGCGAAAAAAACAGGAACCGAATTCTATTGAAGCAAACTTACTAGTAATTAAAAACAAGAACGAATTTAAGCTGATGATTGCTGGTACAAAAATACATGTACTTTTATGGATAAAGGTCACTTTTAATGAAAATTCCATTGACTAAAAAATTCAGCTTACGAGAAATTCAATAGTTAATAGAGAGGTTGATTTTCGAGACATTTCAAACAATTAATGTGGGCCCATCTGGCCAATTCAGAATATAAACAACTAGCAGTTTTACTGGCAGCCTGCATTCAACTATCTGTCCCGTTAGTTTAGCAGGCATACAAATGAACAGTGACGTTTCTGGCCACTTGCTAACTAAAGTGCATAAACTTTTCAAAGTAATCTGTCAGCACAGTCACTAAGATTTCAAGTGGATGGATATGCAATAGCTGGTCGGGTGGGGAGTTGAATGATTAGGTGGTTCTTTTGCTTCTATAAGTCTTTTGTTTGCTATGAAAGTAGGCATGCATAGGTCTTGCCCATAGTGACAGCCCTGGTAATTTGTACAAAATACTACTAACAGCATCAAAATTCTTTAACGCACCTTTCCCCTTTCTTACAGCTTTTGAAGGAGAGACAGAACGCCGAGCATTACTGCTACCACCGGTGGAGTTGTTTGGACATTGGATTATTGAAACAGCTTGACTTTCACTAGCATCATTGTACACAAAATCAAAACATTCCAGTGAAGATGAAATGTATTTACTATCTTCAAGTCTCTCAAATTGATCCTCATCCTTGAATTGATTATAATAATGATCATTAGTTTTGTCTTGATGTATGCAGTTTATTGTTATATGGCAACATTGAGGACATTGGCAGCTATTTCTCACAGGTTCCTGCTTGAAATCTTTGTCTATGACATTGGAAGAATCTGTCAGCTTTAAGCCACCAGTATTGCATTCATCACTAACCTCCTTCTCAAGTTCAATTGTTATCTTTGATATTAACCAGGTAACACATTCATCCAAACTGTGAAATGTTTTTTGTCTATATTGAGACTCTGCTGCTAAAGATGAAACATCAGTAGCTGGATGACCATTTTTGCGAGAAAATTCTTCAACAGAAGTGGAACAATCCTGTGACGGATTCCTGATAATATTTTGCTTTTCAGCAGAGACAAATTGACCAACTCTTTCTAAGCCTTTTTCACTTGATGCATTGCACTGGAAGCTATTTCCATCACCACAAACATTAACTTGTTCATCAATTTCCTGGTCTTCCTCTGCATCTTGATCTGAGGTTTCATTAGCTTGATCCTCAGCAAAGATTGACTTTTTTCCTGGCTGATACTTTGATCTTGTCCAGGAATGTTCTGGACAATGGCTTCTGCAGATACCCTTAAGCCATGTGTCAATCGATTTAAAATGATACTGCATGCTGTGGTAACTCTTGGCACTGAACTTGTAAGAATCATGATACTGTATCCTAAAACATGATCATTAATATATTGAAAGTTTAATTCATTTGGAAAAAATATCAAAATTAATAATCTAATAATAATACAATATAGTTATAATAAAATTAATAAAAATATAAAAAAACTAAAACTAATAACTTATTTATCTATTAATATGAAGCCCCAAAAATTTTCAAGCAGAAGGATTTGAGACAAATTTTCATTAGGTAATAATTACCAAATCACATTTAAAAAATGACAATTTTAAAGCAGCGACTCATTCCTTTCCACGAAAAAAACAAAACAAAACAAAACCTTACTTTCCACGTTGCCATCTTGCACCAATTGTTTTTTCCTCATCACCTGCCCAAACTTCAACATGGACCATGTTGTGGCGCTGTTTCTTTGCTGAAAATTTGAAATAAAACAGCATTACATTTTTCCAGAGGAACCACCTACATGTACCTACTATAAATCAACGATAGATGCATTTTAACTAACAGAAATGCAGGAATAAAAAAGTAGAAATAAATAAATAAGAATGATGGACATTTAATGTATTGCCAACGAAACAGTGCATAAAACTTACTACTTTAGTGCATAAAACTTACTGTTTTGGTTTATAAACGTGTGCAATTTTTTTTTCACTGTTAATTTATTTAAATAAAACCCTTCCTTGCAGACACAGCCTCAACATAGACACTTCTCTCTTACGAACAGTTCTCTTGGTCTCAGAGACATATCAAACTTCATATATTAGCTACCTCCTCTTAACTTAGACCACTTTATAACATGCATGCCCTTCCTTTTGTGTCCATATTAGGTGGGTTTGAGTGTAATTTGAACTTACATTTAGGATTATGGTATATTCCAGACACAAACACCAGATCACCAGGTTTCATGTCCTCTGGCTTCTCAATATCCACTGGAAGTGTGTCATACTGAAAAAACAAAGCTCATTAGATGAGAATCTAATCCTCTTTACCTTTCAATAGTTTTTAATAGAATAAGGAAAATAAAAAATAGCATTTCCTTACAAAACAGCAATACAGTGTTCTCCCTTAATTTTCGCTCAGCAGGTAAATTAAGGGACCACTCACAGCCGATAAGGCAAAAAATATGCGCCAGAGGTGCACTTTCCTAGTGGGGGAGGGGGTAGTGGAGTGAGTGACATGGCCCACCCTCACATGGAAATTTAGGAGCTAAGTTCTTTGAAATGCCATTGCCTCATTTTAAGACCTATTTTACGCAAATCGGTCATTGTTATCTCTAGACAACAGTTTAAAACATTGAATCCACATGATTTTACTCTATATTCTTCAATGATTTCTTTCCAAAATGGGAGGCCCATAAAAAGAAAAGCTATGTATACTTTAGAACTTTTCCATATATTCATTCATACCCTCGTGAGAATCAGATCGGATCACAACTTGCGTATTTTTTAAAACAATTTATTTAATTTTAGTAAACCTTCAAGTGGTTGCAGGCGGTAAGGAGTGTTACTTCAGGCGGTAAATATTTTACTGGTTACCGCATGATAAGGAGAACACCGGCAATATTAACATTCAAACAATTTTCTTAATAATATTATTAGTGCCATACAAGAAAATGTTACATGCAGGTGGAGGAACAAAAAGAAAAAACAAGAAAACACAAAATGGCTACGAGGCACTGTAACAGAGGGTAACCCCAACCTAAGAGATTTAATATTAAGCTTTTGTTCCTACTGGAAGTTCCCAAAATCAAAATTTCATACTCTTACTTCTGTAATCAGGGATGTCATTAGTAGCCAGTAGCTGGGAGCCGGCTTTTTTAGCAGGCTACTTCAGTAAAATCAACCCACTACTTAAAGTTTTGAAATAAGTTTAACATTACAAACACAGAAGAATTTGTGGGATAAATGACCAATTACTTTTCCTAAGAGACTGGCAACTTAAAACCTTAATGACTCTTGCCCTGGTAATGAAAAACAAACGAATAACAAAGAAAGAACTGGTCAAGAGGTCTTAAATGAACTGACACATAAGAATAAATAATTCATTACACATTAATAAAACTGATACCATGTAGGCTTGATTCCAGGGACCAACTTCAAAACCGAAGTCCTCCTTGAGATCCCGAAGAACTTTTCTTACCAAGCCACAACAATCAAGAAACAAAGGGGAGTTGTATTCATTGGCTGTTTAAGAAAAAACGTTTATTGCTTAATTAACAAATCATTTTGATACAATAACAGAACAACTTGCAAAAGGACCTGGGTTTTGTTAACTAAAGGCAATGTGCACTAAAATTACCCTGCAAGCTGAGGATTCTTTCTGACATAGCTTTTAGGGATTACAAAGTTATTTTACTTTGCTTGTCAGTCACATAATTGGTTTGCCTATGGGGGCGTAAACAAACCAACTATGCAACTCACAAGCAGCACAAACAACTTCATAAATGCTAAAAGCCATGACGGAAAGAAACCTGTGGGGGGGGGGGGTCATTCGTTTGAGAGGGGGAGGGTCTTATTTAATTTAGAAAAATAAAGAATGAAGAATAATTAGGGGAGGGGAGGGGGGGTGTCTATACAGAGGATTTACGGTATATACAATCTATTCTATTTTAGGAGGTAAAAATGACAGAAAAAAAAATTAAAAAGTGGTCAAAGTCTTACTTCCTGGTTCCTGGTATTTCTTTGCATAAGGCACTCCAAAGTACTGCTTGCACTGTTCAACAAATCTCATTCTTAGATTGTGCATTCTTTTAGGATCGGCTCTCCACTTTATTTCTTCCTCATTCACTTGCTTAGACAAACGTATTGCCTTCTACAATAAAAACATACAGATTAGATTACCAAATGTCTGCAACTGATAACCAGTAGTAAACTTGCCTGAAAGCCAACTTCCCCAAACTTGTGTCACCTAAACCCAAGAGTTAAAACATTCTGAAATACATAGGCAAAAAGGCTAGAAAGCACACCCTGCCTCTCCACAATGATTTACAGTCATTTTGCCAATGTTCTGATCGCTAGACTTTTATGCCATTTCACTACACAACCTATTCATGTTGTCCTTCAACTGCATAATTAAAAATCCTGAGGCAAGATATAATACCTTGTCTTAAGAAAACCGCTGAGATAAACGAGTCAGTAACATGAAATTTACTCTGCGAGCGGGGGCCCTTCGATCTTCCTAGATAAGTCGGGAAGACTCACCTAGGAAGATCGAAGGGCCTCCGTCTGCTCGCAAGGTATAATAAATTACGACAAAGACGTTTTCCAGCCGTTGATCGATCAGAGTAAATTCCTAAATATTTGCGCATCAAGTAATTCACATCGGTTTGTTTTATGAATACCTGTCTATCCTTGCGGAATTTCTTGAAAGCCTCCTGTAAACTCTCGCCTCTGTTCGCATTCTTTCCATCTCCACACGAAATTTCGATCGCCTCGCTTCGTTTCACGTGCCTTTCCTTGGCGTCTTCCATTTTAAATTTATTAACCCGTAATTCACTGAAAGGGTAACGTGTCATGGTAAAACACAGTCGTTAAACAGGCTGAAGATTTTTCAAACAAATCATTCAATTCAAAATGTTATGACATGTAACAGCTACAGTTTGGCTGGAACGTACAATAGACAGTTTGTTTTCACCGCGTCTGGTTACCAAGGAGCTAAACGAAAGAATAACCTAAACGTGCAAAGGGTGCCTTTCCCTACCATGCTAAGGACATTAAAATAGTATAATTTGATCTTTGCCTTATGCTCGTTATGATCGAATAAAAGTTTCTGTAAAAATATCACAGGCAAAAATGATTGACATTTTGTTAGCCACGATTATTTCAACCTAAAAAAAGCGCTTTAAGGCGCTTCAGGGAAAAACGTACAATTTTTGACCCCCCAGTACATCTCCAATAATTATGTTTATAATAATTAATTAATATATTCATATGCTTCACAAAAAATCAAAACAAAGGAAACAATAGAACTAGTCAAAATCGTCATGTCATGAATACTTGCCTTCACGGAAAGCATTTTATGATCACTTGATCACCTGTGTGTCGGCATGGACGCCGAGATGGAAACGACCGTAACGAGCTGTTTTTCATCTCTTCTCCTAACAAGCAATGATCATGAATACCACCACAAGACGAGACGTAAAACATTTTCCTGATAAACGCTAGCTAAATCATCAAAAGAAGCTCGGGGTTATCTGGGTAATATCGAGTTTGCAAAAGAAATACCATCCACGGAAGCCCGCCATTTTCGTACCTATGAATCCGCGATTCATGATGGTCTGCGTAACTTGTGAACAAATTACTCTGATTGGTCACCAACAACGCAGAACCGGGGCATTTAAAATTTCGAATCTTCGATCGTTGGTTCAAAACCACGCGACGTTTGCTCGAATAAGTTGGCTTCAGCGTTCTTTTTTTGTTTACAGCAAACATGGGTGCACAAGAAAGCAAGCGATGGTCAGAACTGGTTCCAGAAACTCCTCAAGCTGAAGATAAACGCCTTACAAGACTTCAAATCCCCGATCCGCGATCGCCGTTTTCTGAAATACAGCGAACTCCGATTCAATTGGAATGCTACGAAGAATCACCCCAGAACCGAGAACTGAACGTTGTGGATCCAAGATCGCCGAGTTTTCTAATAGATCGCACTCCTATTACTGTTGCCGTTGGACAGGAAGTAGCACAATCAAAAGAAACATTTGAAGCCGTTGTACAGGAGGAAGAGGGAAAATCAACCGATCATGATGAGGTCACAGAAAGCCAGAACGAAGAACACAACGACGAGGCCGTTTTCGAAGAGCCGCCCTCACCAGACATCAAACACATTAACAGACTCCTCAGCGAGACCTCTGTTTCTCCTGTTTCACCAGGAGCTCCACTCTCTAAGAAAGATAAAGCGCGATTGCTTAAGAAAACCACAAGCCCGAGCGACTTTAAGAGAAGACGAAGGCTCTCAGAACGCCGTCCTTCCGTCCCTCAAAAGCTGTTCTCAGACAAGGTTGCTCCCGCCCCACGATCTCCTCTTGCTCAGAGAAATTCAGTTATTTTGACTGAAGCGGTAAAGAAAGGAAACAGGGTTTCGTTCCGCGCACAGAAAACCAAGAGACTGAGCTTACAAGATGGACTTTATTCTGGAAAAGAAAATTCTACAGCACCACTTATGAATTTGTAGACCTCAATAATTTATTTGATTTCCTCCTGAGAACAGACAACCAAGAGATAAAGCTACAGAGTGCTACCTATACTCTGTGATTTGTACAATGTTTCTGAGCTGTAAATAGAGCTAAATTTTATGTTGATGTTGAGGTTATTATCTGCCAGATTATCGTCTGGCTATTAAAAAAAATTAAGATTCTAGAGGAGTACTCAATAAACCGTAATCTCAGTATGAATTACTAAAATTGATTGCAGAAATGATACTTTAGCCCTCTAAGACTGACTGACTGACAATGCTGTATTCCAGTTTTTTAGCATATTCCATTCTTTGTCTATGATAAGTTATGATAGTATGTTGTCAAGCCAAATGAATAAAGCAGAGTAAGCTTCAACTCTTAAGTTTTAGAAGAGCTTTCAAGACTATTTAAAAATAGTCTTGAAAACTCTTCTAGCAGTAGAAACTTTTAAATGACTTAAGCTCATTTCCAATGTTTGATAAAGAGAAAAACTACAAAAATGTGTCAGTCTACAAGGTTATGAGAAGTATTGTACTATTACAATTGCCACAACAATTTTATTAATTTCTTGTTGACATTATTTTGTTACAGTCACTTTAAATGCCTACATTGAAAATAAGTAGTTCAATGCTTATATGAAGGCAAATATAACAATAGCCTTTTAATTTGTAAAAAAACTTAACACATAAAAAATTTTACTTGTCCAAGACAAAAGTTTTGATGTATATCATTATTAATTGAAGAGTTAAATTTAAAAAGAATGTCTGTGTTGTTACAATAATTTAACAACTGCACACAACCGAAGCCTTCTCATAGAGTAGCCTGGAGTTCAACTTTGCCTGCGAGAAGACTTACTTGTCTAGGGCATAATGCAAGTATCTTGGCAGCAGAGCTGTGTTAGAGCAAGAAGAATGGCGAAAAGCTTTCTTTACCCACTCTTCCCACTGGCTCACTCACTGGTGATAACCTATTTCTTGTTTAGAATACTCCTGCAGTCTGCTAAAGCTGTGAACAGTAGTAATATTTCCCTAGATAAGCTGATGGCATGACCAAGCCCCAATTTTGCCCTGACTTTAGAGATATAAGACATGACTTTCATCATAACCTTTTTTCATCATCATCATCATGAATATTCTGCACTTGCAGCAAAATTAAACTTAAAACTATTATCTGACTTTTGAAATTTCCAGTTCTCATTCAGTGCATCAGTTTCGTCTTCTGGAGCTTTCTGCAAAAAAAGAGCCTATTTTCAGCGTACAGTAGAACCTCACTAACTCAAATTCTCTGCTAACTTGAACTAAATTTCCTTTCCCTTAATCAAAATGTCACTGAAATCTACCCTGATAACTCAAATTACCTCCTAACTCAAAGTGTTTTTCATTTCCCTTCAGAGTTCAAGATACCGGGGTTCTACTGTAAAATTGTCACAATATTTTTAACATAACAGTGCTATAATATCTGGGGATCAAGAGGCAAATCCCTAGAAAGTCTGCCATTTTGTAGAAAACAAAGTGAAAAAAAATTAAAAATCTGTCCATTTTTGGTGCATCAGTGGTTAGACTATTCTGGAAACTAGCTCCCTGCTTTCTTTGCCCCACAGTGATGACAACTTGTGGACAGGAAACTGCTCTAGATCCATCCCTGGAATTCACAATCTAGAAAGCTCTCAACTCAACACACAAAATGGCATTACCAACCTGTCTTCCAGAATCTGTAAATTTCATTTGGCAAACTTTGACAAATATGCTCTTCTGGTCTTCTTGCTTAACAGAGGATAGCTTTGGACTAACAACTGCAGCTGACTCTAGATGTGTAATCAGGAGAGACCAATATCAATAAAAAATAGTACAGTGAAATGTCTATTAAGCAGACACAAAGCCAGGTCCATAAATTAACCTCTTATATTTCCCTTTATAAAGAACCCCTATTCAGCAGACACCTCTATTGAGTAGATGCAGACACTAAAATAAATAATTGTATTTGGCTAATTTTTATTGTTAATAACCTCTAGCTGACTGAATTGACAATAGCAGTATTGGACTACACCCTTGAAATACGTACAGTAAATCAATACTTTTAGCTGTCAATAAACTGTAGATTAGACTGAAAGTCTTGCACAAAGTACATCACAGCTACCTTAGCTTCCTTAACAACATGAAATTTTCTCACAGTACAGATTAACAGTTGAACGTTAATCGTTAACAAAAATGTAATTGTGCAAGTTTTACAAACCTCTATTAAGTGGACACCCTCTATTAAGGGAACACTTGGGAAGTTCCTAAAGGTGTCCGCTTAATAGAGGTTTCACTGTATTTCAATCAAACTGGGAAAACCATGACACCAGAAACGTTTCTGGAATGTTATTGTGTTGCAAGAAAAAAGACAATTGGGTTAGAGAAACTAAACCACAAGCAAGAACGTTAATAAAAACACTAAGATGTATTATTAATTTGTGGTTTTGTGGCTAGTTTGCATGTCCTGATTTTAGTTCTGATTGGTTGAAACACCACAAACATATTTCCTGAAATATTTCAAGACAGTGTTCACAGTTTTGCTGGTTTGTCTATGGCTGGAAGACTACAATTAAAAATATGGCCCGAGTTCAAAACTAAAATGAAAAAACATTGAAAATCACAGTCGCTTACGCTGTCTAACTCCTAGCGATGCATAAGAGAAACGATAAAATGAAAAGAAAAGGCTACTCCAACAAAAGATGAACTCTGAATAGATCTCTTAACTCTACGAGCTTAATTTAAGCCATCAAATGACATTAAACAGTCAGTGAAGCAACAATAATTAACTCAAACAGAAGCGAGTGTGACTCGCGTAACAACCTTGTCTTTGATTCCTTTGATCATCTTGGATCTTTTTCCTGTAGTCTCCAAACAATGAATACATAATTTGCCTTTTCCTGGGCTAAAAATGGAAAAAAAAGCAGAATGTTTGACATTTAAGATTTTTTTGTCATGAGCATATTCCTGGAATAAGACTATGAAGTTCTTAATTTAAGTCTGAAGAAATCTATCTTTATCTTACCATGGGAGTTTTGGATGACTTCAAAGATCGTAAATGACGATGTGCAACTTCAGCTAAAAAAGTATTAGTAGAAAAAATGTTAGTAAAATAAAGAAAATTCTTTGAGTCAGAAGAGGATGCTAGTTCATCTATTTTTTTTTTTTAACATGACTGCTTGAGATGGCAACAAAGATAATAAATCAAAACAAAAAAAGGGCACATGAATTTTTTTATAAAAATACTGTAAATCGGAGAGCAGTCTTCACAGACATCTTGAGGTGAGTGTAAACAAAACTGAGGCCAAAAGAAAAGGGACACACACCATATTGATTACAATTAGGCAGTCAGTGCTACTTCCAGGGATTTCAAATATAACTATCACACTGTTTCATCGGTTGTGGTTAACCTTGCTCTAAATTTTATTTTCCTTTTTTCTGGATATTGGTTAATGTATGATAATACCTGAGTTTAAAACAAACGAAAAAAAGATTTAAATGAGCCACAACAGACACACCTTGTTTTTTGTCCGGTTTCTGAAAGGCAAGACCCATTTCAAGTTGTTCAATACACCAGTTTAGCTCACGATGAAACTTTTCCTCCGGTGTCTGAAGCAAAATTATGAAAAAAAAAAAACTTTTGTTTGTCGTTTTTGCTAACAAACTCAGTAGGATACCATTTTTTTGATTAATGAGATTTTAAGAAGGAAATGCGTACATTCATTATTTTTACCTCTTCTGTTCCTGGTGCTTTCTCGTTATCATTGTTAACTTCACTTTCTCCTATTGCCCTCCCTGATTCCTACAAAAATGTGGCTCAGTGTTTAATTTTATAAATTCATTAGCGCTTATGCAAAGGCAAACAGCGAATTTCACAAATGAGATTCTCAATGGGATACCTTAAGACTTTGCTCCTGTTTTTTACGCTTCGCCGCTTCCTTTTTCTTTCTATTTTTGCGCTGTTTCGCTGTTAGTTCTTTTTCTACGCTTTCTCCTGCCTTTTCGTCCGCCATATTTGATGTCTTTCACTCAATAATTCAATTCTTATCCAATCAAATGCTTGGAGACTGAAAAAATTAACCAATCAAATCTCTAAGATTTAACCAATTGGAGTCCACTAATTTGGCGCATTGAGTGGGCCTTATGTTACCGGAAATCTAACGGTTTGTTTACAAACAGAAATTTGTGATGTCTTCCGCCATGGACGTTGAAGTTTCCACTCACTATTTTTTCGGTGATTCAGTCGACTTTTACCACGATTTTCAGGGAGAATGTGAAGATTGTGGAAGAATAGTTCCAGAGTGGTCATTGTTACAGTGTCAGTACGGCTTTTGCGGGAAATTTTGCTGCACAAAATGTGGATTTCGTTGTCGCAACTGTGGGCAGTATGAAGACCGCTCTGTTTCGCTTTGTTTATCTCACGCCCTAATGGTTTATCCACCTTGTGATGGTTGTAAGAAACAGTTCTGTGATGTCTGCTCCAAGATATCTGTAACTCAGGTTTGTGTTTTATGGTGACGTGGCATATAAAAATAGTTAAGTTTGTACAAAACTGTACTTTTTATCGGCCGGCTTTTCGCATGTAAACAAAATTTGGGCGCCAAGATTATAGAGTTGGTTCTGTTACGATCATTAAGAAGAGAAAAAGCTAAGTAACCTTCTTAGTAAAAATACATTTCTTGGACATAAATAATTTAAAATAGAGATGACCAACAACGGGGAAAAAAACATGACCGCGCAAAATGTGTGCGTGTAGTATAGTTCCTATCTCTTAAATCGAGAGTGACACTATTAAAAAAATAAAACAAAGAAAATTCTTCCTGCAATACGGTGCAGTGTAGCTACACAACCGTTATTCTTCTACCTGTACTATTATATGGCTTTCAACCGAGGTTGGCGTTTTTAAAAAAGAAGCTTGTATTAAAATAATAACAAGTAAGTTGAAATACATTATAAACGAGAGGGGAGGAAGAAATAAAAGCTAAGATCAGTAATAGAACTGATCTTTTAGCCTCGGGGGTGGGGGGGGGGGAGGGGTACTAACCCTTAACCCTTATGTGTCCTATACGGCAGTATACGGGGATGTGCCACTGGACAGGGTATGGTTTTTTACCTCTCTGTCCTGTAAAACAGAGCATATAATAATTTCATGTGAGTCTGTCAACAGGGTGTTGCCTGCACAATTGATTTGATTTGCTGGATCAATTTTGTTTGTACTCCAAGTATACAAAAGCCTATAACATGAATTTGCTCTATTGCAATTGTCAGAATAATAAATAATAAAATTGAGGGTGTTGTCCTAAACAGGGTATGTATTTTAGGAATTTCTTTTCCTAAACAGGGTCAAGGTGTCAAACCCTTCCCCCCCCCCCCGGGTCTTTTAGCCTTTATATATTTTATCTTCAGTATTATCTGATTCTAACACTATCATATTTCTGTTTCTTTTTGAAGTGTAAATCCTGCCTGAAACATTTCTGCACTAAATGCCAAAGCCAAGAGAATGAAAATATTTCCAAGAGTGGAACCTGTGACCAGTGTGATATTAAAGCTCTACACACCCTTCAGGAGATTTGTCGCACACAAATACGACACACCATCAGGGGTGCAATTGGAAAACGTGGGCCACCATATCACATGCTACGGTCAAGGGATATAGACCAAAATGTTCAACATCTTCCCCTCCCTGGTCCCGTGAAAAACTATGTGTGTTATAAATAGGCTTGCCTTTCCTACCCTTCCTGAGGACATAAGGATCAAAGAAGTATGGAGTCAAGGAAATGTTGGCTTACATTTCTTAGAAAGAAAAAAAACAATACTATTATAAATGATTAATTTACAAGGAAGCTCTCCAACTGCACTCTTAAATGTGAAAGGCAAGACAAGTGGTCTCACAATGACCTGAGCCATAATGGAGAGGTTACTTGTGGGCTAAACTGAAATTGGATGAATGTCCACTGTTCAAAGAATATAATATGGTCAGAAATGTCTGGCCTAAAAATATTGTAGCAATGTACATTTCAGAAAGAAAGAAAGCAAACCAAAGAAATGGTGTATTACTAGAGTTCAATGCATTGACTGTGCTGTGTCCAGAATTTATGTCCATAATTTGAATAGCACTTGTAAATAATGAAATGTTCTAATATTAGAAAGGCTATAAGTTGTAGATATTTAAATAATACGTTTTGGACCACATCTGAAATTTAATGCAGAGAAACTTTGAATATTTTAGGTTGAAGATAAATAATCTCTGCAAGTGAAAATTTGATTTATACTGGTGTTGGGTAACCTAATCCAAAAAAAAAATTCAGTTTTGTATTTTGAGGAGGAAAAGGACTTTACATTTTAATATATAATAATATTCTACAATCTCATTGCAAATTGCAAATGAAATTTAAATTTTATTGCCGACTGGGCCATTTTGCAGTTCTTTGCTTAGTAACCTAACCTTCGATTGAATGCAGGGCTAGGGTTGATCTCATTTTCATACAATCCCTCCAGCTGTTTATCTTTTTGCTAATAAAATATCAGTTAATACAGGACTCAATTCCACCAACAACTGTAAACTGGATTGTTTTTTATTTTATTATCGTGCAGAACAAAATAATTTCTTAGAGTGTGACTTTTTCAGCATGATTATCAAATAGATTAGAGTGAGCACTGTAAATAAATCATGTAAATATTAATCCACAAATAAAAAGAAATTAAGGTTTCCTTCTGCTTGTAGATATGATGTTATCAAAATGACAATAATTCTGGCTATTGGTAAATTGGAAGACAATGGTTCTGCTCATATTCTAAAAGGATAATACTGTCAAAAGGCAAAGCCTTGGTTCCTGTCTGGGAGGAAGACTGTGACTGAGAATATTGAAGAAATTTTCATTTTTTTAGCTAAGGATATAATAGGTTGTTCCAGGCTCCAAGATGGTAGTGCAGTCGTTTAGTAAAAAGTGATGCGAAAAACGTGCCACGGCCGGGGAGAGAGAGGGTAGTCCCATTTTTTCCAGCCAACAATGCCTTCCCTAGATCATTTCCCTCTTTTTCACTTGGCTTGTTTTATTTTCACAATGTGAGCCAGACACAGGCTAAAGGTATAACCCTCAAATGTACCAGCCCCTGGAAGGAATTTACTTTTTGACTTTTTGACCCTTGATTTTGGTATTTGACACAGGTTTGCCACCAGACTATCAACTCTACTTTACTGATTTGCTCAACCAAAACGACTTCAATTTTTCATAAAAAATTCAAAATAATTTATTTTCTATCTTACTATATCAACAAAAAAAATTCCATTGCATAAACTATGTACTTCTATTTTCTTACATGCTCTCTTCTGAAATTACATTAAAATCTGATGCTATCTATTGACATTGTTTTTTTATTATTATTTACTTTTTTCTTTTCACTAAAAAATGATCATTTCTATAATTTCTTCTACTCAGAAGTGAGATTCTCCAGGCAATGTTCCATGTATTCATGAGTTAAATTGTATCTTGTTATCATTCCCACAAGCTGAAACAAAAAAAAAAACAGAACAGAGCAAGTTTGTCTTTCTGATTCCATTTATATGGAGAAAAGTTGCCTCAGAGAGGTAGAAAGCTCACCCACCTAACCAAGCTACCTTGGGCGAGCCAAGTTTAAAAACATTTTTTGCAAAACGTTGGCCCGGCAAGAAGGGTCACCCTTTTGTGATGGTAGGGTAATCCTCCTGGCCGCACCAACTTTTTTTACATTTAAACACTTTGGTTCACCCAGCCGTGGAAACTCGGTCAAGGTGACACAATCAGAGCGTGCACAACGCTGTTAGCTCAAGCAAACAGATGATTCCTACATACCTGCCCCTTGGTGTTAATCACTATCAAATGACGTAGACCCATTGTCCTAAACAGGTTGAAGACTAGAGGTACTGGGGTCCAAGGATATACCATATAAGGACACGGATTCATGTAAGGGGTCACATCCTGACAAAAACAAAGAAACATTAAATGTTTTCTGCTAACTTACGAAAGGCAATCACTTGTAAGTTATACAATTTTTGACATTAACTTTTTACAGATTCAAAAACAAACACTGACAGACAGACAAACTACATTTTTGATGCTGGGCTGAATGGCTGACTTTCTATATAATTATTGACTTAATGGTTATTAAATTTGCACAGTGACTGATTGGGTAGAAAACATTTTGATTCTAAAAACACTCATCAATTTGTAACTTCTATTTCATTATGATCAGAGCCCTACTGTGTATGCTATTTAGGAATAGGCAGACCTGCCTGGCTGTAATGTCCTCACATATTAGTTGGATCCTCTTTACAACTGGAATAGCTAGTGTGGGTGACCACAGTTTTGGCTAATGGTAAGTGACCTAAACCAGGACTGGCTGGCTGACAGAATTATAAACAAGTTGCATGACTGACTGCCACATTAATTTTCTATTGACAGAATAATTATGGATGGATGGGGACTTCTTAAGGGGGGTATGTATGTACCTAGTCTAAAAAAAAGAAAGAAAAAGGTTTATTTATAGTGGAAAGTGCACTTAATATTTTATCCAGCTATACTAGTTTACAGGCACCCCACTCAAATAATTATGAAACAAATGATTCAAATAGAACATAATAAGATTAGAAACCCTAACGGGCAGGAGGCTGCACACTACAAGCATGGCCGAGGATTTGAACTTG
Source organism: Porites lutea (assembly GCF_958299795.1). Classification (NCBI taxonomy): domain Eukaryota; kingdom Metazoa; phylum Cnidaria; class Anthozoa; order Scleractinia; family Poritidae; genus Porites; species Porites lutea. Next base: position 1,608,521 of record NC_133201.1, read on the forward strand.
GGACGACCGAGAACAAATTCAGCAACTGGCCAGACCGGGAATCAAACCCGAGACTGCCGGATTGAGAGTCTGACACACTGAACAATCGGCCGCGCTGCTTCCTAATCTCAATTTCAAATAAGGTTGTTTCACATTTTGAGAAGTAGGCCATGTCCTTGTCAGTAGTAAATCAATTCTCATGTAGTCTGTTGCCATTTTATCTTAGTATTATGTTAAGGGCCATGTTGCTTGTCGGAATGTTAATCCTAACTGGGCCTCATTGGCGTGTGATTGACACAATGGATGACTCACTGCTTAGAAGCTTGGTACTATAAAAGAACTGACTTACACAATTTCTGATTTGCTTGCAGTTTAAGTTATGAAATAATTTACTAAACTTACCATAATTTTCTGCTGGTCTTCAAATTCAATGTGCAGATCATGGATATCAGGAAATCTTGGATAATCCTCTTTCATACTTGCAAAATCTAGAACTGGTCGACCAGGGATCTGGAATGGAAGGAAAGTTTGTATTTTCATGTGCATTACTAAAGACTTCATTAATTTTGTAGTTGTAAAGTACGCGACATCTGCAATCAAATGACAGATATTTATTCCATATTTTTTGTGTTTAAATGTGGTACTCGTGGGAAAAGAATTTGACGTTAGATTTAGAGTCAGTTTCTGCCTACAATCATCGTCAAAAATGTTGGGAAGGTTACCAATTTTTACCTTTTTTGTAGTTGTCCCCCCCCGCCCCTGGATCAATGTTGGACAAAACTAAATTGTTTTTGTGCGTAATTGTTGTTACATGTCCCAACATTGAATAGGGGGCGCGGGGGGTATTCAGGAGAAGAACAAATAATCTTTTTTTAACATAGACATAAGGCGTATGAAATGGAGCAATAATGTTGCTAACTTATTCCACCTTCCCAACTACTTTTGTCCGTGATTGTCTTGAAATTCTGGGTGTGGTCATGAAGAAACAAAAGTCGACGACTTTGTATAGTAAAGCACGTCTTTAAAAAAGACACAGAATTGGTACTGTCGTGAAAAGTAAGAGTTACTGTGCGTTGTTTTTATCATTTCAGGCGAAATAAAATGGCTAATACAATTAGGTTATGATTATTATTTTTTGGAACATAAGGGCATGCATTGTTATAATTATGTTTTTGTCGGGACAGCTTCAATGAGTGATATCTGTAAAGTATTTCACGTGTTTAAAGTTCTGTTGTCATTTATGCGAAGGGGAGGAGTCGAAATTGTTTTGTAATGCGAAAGATAATTTGTTTTGGCCTGTTTGAAAGGTCTACGGACAACGATAACAACCCCGAAAATGGCAGAGGTAAATGATACTTTGCGAAACCGTGAGCAGCGACTTGTGTATCTTGTGACATATAGCAGAGCCGATGTAGAAAAAGTTGCGACAAGAGAAGCATTTGCCGAAAAGGTCTCACTAGGGTGGATGGAAATGACGGGTGTTAAGGTTGTGCAGTGGGTTGTTGCGCGAGAATTACACGCTGATGCAGGTGTTTCAGAGAGCAATTCCCATTATCACATGGCAATGAAACTGGAAAAACGTGCTCGCTGGCTGAAGGTACGCCAATTCTTAGACGACCGCTACAGCATAAGGGTGAACTTTAGCGCCGTACACAACACATACTACTCTGCGTACAAATACACCACAAAGGAAGATGACTTCTGTGTTCACTCAGAGGGTCACCCAGACCTAAGCAATGCGTGTCCACCGAGAACTGAGAAGGCAATCTCAGGAAACAAGAGAAAAGCAGTTGGCCGTACTGGGGGTAAGAAACGAAACGAAAGCGTGGTCTTTCAGTGTACGAGGTTGCCCAGTTTATCCAGGCTAAGAACGTAAAATCACGGCTACAGCTTCTGTCTATAGCAGCTTCACAAAATCGGGAAGGCAAGACAGAGCTGGCGGAATTTATATGTAACAGGGGCGGAAAAGCAGTAGATGAGTGTCTGGCTATCGCGCAGGAGTTGGCAAGTGCGGAAGCGAAGTATGAAAGGTCACAGAAGACTCGCATGCAACTTCTACACGAAAGCTACTCTGCCGAATGCGTTGCGAGCTGTGAGGGGAAGTGGCTAGAGGCGGCAGTTAACCTCCTCAATAGAAATGAAATCAGCGTCAGTGTTTTCGCCCAAGCTGTGTTGATGTTGCTGGAAAAAGGAAGAGGAAAGTACAGAAACCTGTTTATACATGGAGTTGCCAATTGCGGGAAAAGTTTCGTGCTCGCCCCATTGAAAAGCATTTATGGCACTTTTTGTAATCCCGCCACTGGAACTTTTGCCTGGGTTGGTGCAGAAGAGGCGGAAATTATTATGTTGAATGATTTTCGGTGGAAACCCTCCATAATAGCGTGGGCTGACATGCTCCTGTTGCTAGAGGGAGATATAGTGCATTTACCAGCTCCCAAAAATTTCTCGAAACGGGACATTGAGCTTAGCAACGATACCCCTATCTTCGCAACATCAGACGCGCCAATTGTTTACATACAGGGGGGAAGTGTTTGCCACGCAAACACTGAAATGATGAACGTAAGGTGGAGATTTTTCCACTTCTGGAGACAAATTCCACCAGCTGAACAACTCCAGTTAATTCCTTGTGGTCACTGCTTTTCGAAACTCATTTTAGACAACATCACTGAGTAGAGTCTTTTAAAATAACTTAGAGTAGCGCGCGTCTATTGTCTTCGCTAATCTGATTACACAATGAGTCAAAAGGCGCAGACATGAGAGGCCACATTACTCCATTTAAGTAGCCGAAATTATTTCGTTTATAGTAGCTCCAAAGAGAAAAAAGTTATATTGAATTGTGCAGGACTTTGAATGGAGTTAGTGCTATGCTTTTTAAGGGCCATTTTAGCGTTTTGGTAAGGAAAGTACCACATTACTCCGCAGCTAGCGTTTAAATTAAACTTGACCTAACTAATTGACCTTTATTAGACACTGTTTCAATGGAGTAATGTTGAAAATCACTAGTTACATTTATTTCTGTGGAAAACTGAAGGAAAAATGGAACATATTCTAATACGGTTTACATATTTTTGTACTTTGTTCGCAAGAATGTTGGTTCATTGGTGATGTATTTGGGACTTTCTTATGGAGTAATGTGGTGGAGTATTGTGAAAATCGTTGTGGTTTACTGTTCTCAAAATAGCTTAATGATTGACAGGTGACGCCATTAGCGTGAAAAGATAACCACACTGTAAATTGTGGAAGCTCCAATCTATTATATTATTCCCTTTATGACATCGTCAGTACATGTAAACATAATATAGTGTAAAAACTGAAGTATGTTACCATTAAAATACCTTGTTTACGTTTGTTTAATACTTGGTTTGACAACCCTTTCCTTCAATAATTGATAGAACTCTATTGGACATACTTTCTATGGTTTTATCAATGACAACAGGATCCATCTCGCTAAATGTGCGCAACACTCTGTTTTTGAAGTCGCCAAATGATTCTTTGTTGATGTGTTTTTCAATCGCTTCTTCGTCTAATGAATCTTTGACAATATGAAAAATAGATTCACATGGGTTCAGGTCTGGCGAGCGAGAAGGTATCTTCGAAAGTTGGCATTCAATTTCTCTTAGAGCACTCATAGCTAATTTGGACACCTGACTTGGATCGTTATCCATAACAAATAGACGTTTTCCATCTCGTTTTGGCCCTGCACGTCCGAAACATAAATTAAAATGTTGCCTAATGAAATTAGCAAAGAACTGGCCATTCAATTTCTCATAGGGCTCTTTCAGAATAACTCCTTTTCCGTAAGCTATTGCAACCATTACGTGCAGCCTTTTTCCTCCCGCTAAATCTTTCGAGCCTTTGCTGGTTACTTGCAAGCCTTCGCTTTTTTGACGCCATACTCTTGCCTTCGGAGCCATTGCTGTGCTCATGGGATTGGTCTTGTATACGAAAGACACACCATCTAAATAAAAAGCTACTTCGTCAGTCCAAAAACCTGGCAAATCTCGTTCGTAGCGTGCCATTTTCCTTGCATACTGAAGCCGGTCTTTTTTGTCACTTTCTTTCAGAAGACCCTTTTTTCTAGCTTGTAAGAACCAGAAACCCATCTCATTTAAGCATCTGGAATACGTGCGAATACTTGCGGTTTGAAGGCTTAGTCCACTATAAGTGACAAGTCTCTTCACAGTTACGGCTACACCTTGTCTTCTCATTTTCAAGAGGTTTCTTTTCAATAACCGCTTCATACGGAGTGAAATCTTTCTTCGTCGACCGCGTTTCCTTGAGTGGCCCGAGTTTTGTCTTTGAAAAAGATTCTCATTGCAAATTCTTTCGGCGGAGGAGGTTGAAATGTTACATTTCTCAGCAATTTTCGGATAACTCAGGCCAGATTCTTGGCGTAAAAATATTGCTAACGCTCTTTTCTCTGGAGGTATTTTTCCTCTGAATACCATGGTGTAATCAATAGATTGAAATTATTTATTTCTGTATTGGAAAATCAACAGCTTGTTATATATAGGTTTTGGGAATTCGGAGCCTAAGAGAATACAGTCTAGAAAATTCCGCACTCATGTCACACCCCTCTCGGCCCACAGGTTTCACGCATACGTGTGCAACTAGAATTTTCTGGTGTTTCTCGAAAACGTTTATTGTCCCTAAGCCTCCTGCTAACTGTAGTTGTTTTTCAAGTTGTTTCTCTTTGTTTCGTCTTTAAAATCATCGCACTCACTGAAATGACACAAAGTGAAACTGTGTAACTGAACAGAGGTAAAAATGCATAACAACAAACGTGTGACATTTAGTACTAATTGCTTTCATGTTTTCTAATTTTATGTAATGAAACAGACAAGCTATGGCGATTCTTTCCACTTTCTCCAAACAAGGAAACTTCATTTAATCTATCGCCGGAAAGTAAGGAACATAAAGGTTTTTTTCCGACGTTCTTAAAAACACAATCTACACATGCTAGTGGATTTTGTGGTCACGCTTTGACATGTCACGCATGCGAGATACAAGGATCTCATGATGGTGATTTTAACGAAACTAAAGCTTTATTCCATTTTATATACCCATCGTAAAGTACATTATCAATAGATTTCCAGGGTGAGAAATCTCAGCGAAATGTTAAAAGCCACAAGTTTTACAAGCGTTCAAAGACAATTGTCTATTCTCACACAATCATCGTCAAAAATGTTGGGAAGGTTACCAATTTTTACCTTTTTTGTAGTTGTCCCCCCCCGCCCCTGGATCAATGTTGGACAAAACTAAATTGTTTTTGTGCGTAATTGTTGTTACATGTCCCAACATTGAATAGGGGGCGCGGGGGGTATTCAGGAGAAGAACAAATAATCTTTTTTTAACATAGACATAAGGCGTATGAAATGGAGCAATAATGTTGCTAACTTATTCCACCTTCCCAACTACTTTTGTCCGTGATTGTAGTTTCCATGCACCAGTTAACCAGTAAAATAATAATAATAATCCCATCCACAGTGGAAGTAGTATTAAGAATTTATTGCATGATCAGGCTACAAATTATGGCAAAAATGTGGATAAATATAATTTTGGTCTTGACATTTTCTGCCTACATGAGATTAATAAAGGCCATGGAAACCATTAGTTGGAAGATACTAGCTACCTGCAGAGATACATACTCACCTGGTAATTCTCTAAATAAAAAACTCTTTTCTTTAATAGGGTGACCAGCTGTGACCTGAGAATGAGCCCATGGAATGTTAAAGCTTGGGACTCATCTTGTTCTGCAGCTCTTTGAGAACCACCACTTGAAAAAGGTCTATCATGTAAAACTGAAATTCAAAAGCAATAAGGCCCTTTTAGTCAATTTTTTGCTGCATTTGGAAATTGTAAATTTATGCAGCATCCTGTCATCCACTTATCCCCACAGGGCTTTTTAGGGATAATTTACGAGACTGCATGGTTGAAAGACTTCTGCCAGACTGCTTATGGTGCAGTTTACAACACTGAAGTAATACGTTATAAACACTTCCAATGTGAAGTTGAAACTGATTATAGAGAACGTCACCAGAAACCACATCCCTAACTTACAATGGAGGGGTTCCACTAGGAGAGACTGTTAAAATGTAAATTTCTAAGTGGTGAAATATAATAGGACCTCTGTTAAGTGTCTGCTTATGTTGCTTCTGTGTTGTTCTGCTTTTAATTCTTAGTTAGGTTTACTTAATACCTATACACAACTATGTAATTTTTATTCATTTTTAGCAAAAAGTACCTTTTAGTAAGGCTTAATTCTTAGTTACATTATTTTGGTATTATACATAACACAAGATGTAATTCTTATTTATCATTTAGTTATCAAATTATTCTATGTATTGTTGTAATGCACAGTCGATCATCTCGTCATGAAAACTGTGCAATAAAAATTCATAAAATTCTTCTTCTTAAATTCTTCTGCTGCTTCCATTAGCTGATCAGCATGTATAAGTGTACACTCAGAGCTGTAGGTGGAGAACTGAACAGCTAATATTTGAATGTTTTGATTCTATTTTCCTTTGGTATCCTTTGAAAGTAACTGGCAGGTCATGCTCATACTAGCCAGCAGTGGAAATCCCTGGCCCTTAGTGACAGCCCTGACACTCATCTTGAAAATTTCTCACTCTATGCTGGCCTAATTCAAGTGGAACAGCAAAGCAATTTACTTTATGTTGTTCTCTTATCGTACCGTCATCATCATCATCATCATCAACCAAGATTCTTTCTTGTTCCAGGTCTTCATTAATCAAGCTGGAAGGACCAGGTGCAGAAGAAGAGTATGTCAAACAATCTTTATCACTGTCACTTTTAAGCCTTTTGCCTTTAATATCTACGTGGCGACTCATCATAGGAATGTCTGATATGGTCCTGTTTCTATGAGCTAGAGTACTTCCTTCACCAGTCCGTAAATGCCGTAGTAGTTTTTGTTCACTTGTTAAATGTGAAAAAGTGGTTGTATGAGCAAATCGCTCATTAGAAGTATTAACATGAGCCTCAGAGTTACTTTCATTGAGTTCACTTTGCGAGCCTTTGTAGACAGTCACTACAGGAAATGCATTATGTGCTGTGGTTTTAAGGATTCCAACAATAGACTGAACTCTTGTGTGGGGATATATATACGACAAGCAAGACTCCATTACATCAGAAGCTTTCAATCTGCAAAAAAAAGACGAAGAAAAACATCAGATCTGCTTAAAGTGCAGCCAAAAATACTTTACTCAACTTATCTCCTTTCATAACATCAACAGAATAACAGATTTAACCTTCCATGCTAAATGCTCAATAAAGTTAACAATAGAACTAGATCTCGCTGCAGTGCTCTTCAAATTAATGATAGTTAAGCTAAACTAAAATAAGCTTACTTCACAAATGTTTCAAAAGCACTGGACAGAGTTGTACTCTTCACTGGCTTACAGAAGAGCAATAAAGAAGTTAGTTTCATAATAATAGGGAATTAAAAAGCCTCACTGCTTAGAAGAACAGAAAATTATCTGTTATGCTCATTATTCTGTAGTACAGTAGGGTTATCTGGAAAGAACTGCATATCCTTTAACAGGGGATCAAAAGAACAGCAATTCTTGTTCGTGACTTCTGGTGACAAAGCAAACCCGAGAGGTAAAGTGTTTTCTGGAAGATTCAAATTATACAGTTAACCTTACATAGATTTCCCAATGAAGAGAGATGAATAAGACTTTAGAACACACCTGTACATTTCCTGAGGAATTGCCCATTCAAGGAGAGGAACTCTCTTTAACTTGATGTGAATGTCATACAGGCCTTCATTAAACAAATCACCTGACCATTTAGCAACCTGCACAAATTGAGATAAAAAGAAGCAATCTGACAATCCTTCTATCACAAACATTCACAATGAAGACAATGCACACTTCGCAAGGATGTTTAATAGCTAATGAGAGAACCTGAAGTAAAGTTGTGATCCAGAAATGTTAAGGTTGATTAATTATTAACCATGGGATAGTTTTTTTTAGAGAAGTATTAATGCAAAATAATAGTCATGATAGAAGATCTTGGCCTAAACAACACAGTTCCTCAACATTAGTATTATAAAAGTCAGGGCTTGAAAAAAGACCTGCCCAGTCACACAGGGCAAGTAGATTTTCCTCTCAGGCAAGTACATGTTACTTTTCTTGCTCACTTTGCAAGATGGCAAAGGCTCAGGCAGGACATCTAGCTAAATCATATACTAGCTGCTGGGAAACCAAAATGTGGGTGCTGAAATTAACTTCTTTTTAAACCAGGCCATTAGTACATTGTACATGTAAGTAAATTTATCATTATAACCAGCAAGAAATGACTGGTTTTCCCCTCAAGTCGTACAAAGTAAAATAAAGACATGTAAAATTTATGTAGAAGATAGTTCTTGAATGAGCAAGATACAAACCATAAGCGTGATCATGATTGGCAAGCCATAGCTGATCTCATTAGTGGATTCTATAAGTATGACAGTAAGGCTGATGGTCATGCGCACGACTCCGCCCAGGAATGATGCAGCTCCAATCAATGCAAATGTTCCATGGTAAGTGTGCTGATACCCAAGCATCCTGTCAATATTCAAACACAATACTGTACTTTGATATCATCAGAAAATTAATCTTCTTACAGAATGAGTAGGGCCAAAACCAAACTACTCCAGGCAAGGTGCCAGTTTTGAAAAAAGGTAATCACATCAGGTTTTATTGGTTAAAGCACATGGGAGAAAATGAGAAATTTGATTGTACATGTATTTCATAGTAGGGACAACGGAACATTTTACCAGTAAGTAGGGGGTAGGGGGTAGGGGGGCTTACAGTGACTTAAGGTGGGGTCTCCTCTAATTAAATCTTATTCTTTCGAAAAGTAAGGTGGTTCCCAAACCCCCTTAATATTAGATAATGATAATTGTTTAGTGTACCTGCAAAGTTCTCCAATGAACCTGCCATAAGCAGCGCCACATAACAAGCAAGGCACAAAGAGACCACTAGGAACACTAGCACCGTATGTCCAACAGGCCAGGAAATAGAAACAGATAAAGAATATTCCCAGTGATGTGAGACTGAAGGCACCTGGTGAACAATTTGATATGCCTATATTAAAATAATAGTGCAGTATTCAAGTAATAACAGACTGAGGAGTATAAAGCAAATTAAGTGAAGAAAAGTGGCCAGAGTGAAAGCAGAGGAAGTTTTCGGACATTTTGTTTGTTTTTCCATCTGTTATAATTCTCACCGTACATACAGCTATGAAGTAAGCAAGGATCAAAGAAACTCCCTAGTATATATCTAGTCTGTAATGACAGCTTTGGTACAGTGGTGCATAAAGATCATGTTTATGGTCAAAATGGTTTTCACCCATGCTGATTCTTAATTTCCTTTGTTTCCTAGGAAACATTTTAGGAAATTGAGAATCAACAAACAGGTTGAAACCATGTTAACCTCAGAATTTCATTTTGACCTACAACAAATAATTTTTATAAAGTAGAAGGCACTATTTTACCATCCAAATGGAAGAGCTGTCTTATGGCTGATTCTTGGGAGGTGAAGAACAGTGTTGCCATATCATTATAATGACCATCTGGACAAAAGTAGTCTTTAGTGTCATTACCATTAGTGCTGCCCTACAACAAAAAATGTCAACCACATAGATTAACCCTTTAACCGGCAATCATACAATTTGACAATTTGTATCGGTGCAGATCATTGCTGGCCAATGAAAAAGCATTATAATAATCCACGCCTAGAGACAGTTCAAGAAGAAACACTTTGAACATCCCACTCAACTGTTAGTTCTTCTTCTGTTATCATTGCCAGGAAAGTCGTAACTGCAAGTCATGTTAGATTGTGGAGAATAACATATGATTTTTAGAAGGTCAAGGGCCACTGAAAAACACAGCTTATTCCTAAAAGGAAAGCTCACCAAGGCAGATCTAGGCAGTGGTGGGGTGCGAGAATGGGGAGAGGGTATAGGGTCTTTTGGGTGCTGCGTACACCCTTTCTAACCATAGGTACAATTCCCTTACAATCATTACGCCATATCCCAGATTAAAGCCTTCAAGCTAAGTATAGTAGTTACCTGATTTATGCAAATGGCTACTACTCTTATTAAACAATCATGATAATATTAACGTAGTATATTTTTTTATTTACTACTAACAGGTTCTGGCCGTCCTGTTTCAGATACATGAAGTAACATTACAGCATTATTAGTAAAAGAAGCAACCATTTTCCCGCATCTTAGGCTTTTTTTATTTTTCTGTTTCAGGCTCATTATCCTGTAACACTGTGTTTGATAATTTGTCACCTCTTGTGTCCTGCCAGGAAGGTGCTTTAAACAGACTTACCGCTGGAAGTGTTTTACAACTTGCAAGATAAATTGGTCCAAAGAAAGCAATGGATGTTGTGATAAAGCCAACCAGAAGAGCTTCAAGAATCCTGCACAAAAAAAGCAAAGAAAGAAGAATGTTGACAACCAAGAAGGCTATCTAGGATAATTATCAAAATTTTTCAAAGGAGCATCTAACTGAAACAACAGTTATCAGTCAGAATGTTGCAATAACTATTTATTAATAACTCTTTTTTTAATGGTTTGAACAACTACTAGGTGATTATAGTCCTGAATAGGACTGGTACATCAATGTCAACATCACTCACTCCTATTCCAGATTATAATGCCACGTCATTATCACTGATTACAGGATGACACTGTGATGTCAGAATACAAATTAAGTACACCACTGGCTGTTGTAATGGGTTTATTAATGAGCTTTAGACTAGGCTAATGATATGTGTGTATTAAGTAAAGTTACAATAGAGGTAGAATGTAGACCACAAACTTCCTTTTTTCTTTCAAAACAGAGGGGTTCCGTTGCCTTTAATTAATGAAAAAGGGATAAAAGAGACTAGGCCAAAGGCTTAATGCCACGTGACTCCCCATGACCCAATCACCAGTGAGCTGAGACAATCACAGCCAAGCAAAATGACCTTAGCACTAGTTATACCCATGTTGGTGGTCCAGCTGAACTTGAACCTAGGCTTGCACTTAGCAGACCAGTGCTCTTCCAACTGCTCTAACCGAGCAGTGGTAAACTCTCCGAGATAATCATATTATGTGGTGCACATGTATTCTACCACACTTCCACTGATCCACCATCAAAAAGGTTCTTAATAACTCATATAATTTTTACTAACCTTACAATTTTAGCTCGTGAATTGACATGCAAGATTCGGTGCACTGTAAGATGTTTGTTAAGTTGATTGAACCAAGCTCCGAGTAGACCACCAATAAATCCCATAGCAATGAAAATCAAAAGATCTTGTATGTTCCATAAATTACATTTCTCTGTTCCTTCACTACACTACAATAAATAAAAATAATTAACAACAGTAGCTAGGTGCCTTGGATGTCAGGAGGCCCCCACGGTGCCAAGCAGGTTCCTCAACAATGAACTACTACCATGGCTGCCACTACCTACAACCCATGAGGCCATGCAAGCACCCTGTAACTACGTATATTAAACAATAATATTACATAAATAATATCATTGATCTATGCTGTAACTCATGTGAACACCCTTTAATCACAACAACAATTGAACATAGATATTTATGGATCTTTTTGCTACAAATTATATAATTATCAACTGAAAAAAAAAAGAAAAAGAACAAAAAATAAATTTTAAAAATTACATACACTAAAGACTCCAAAGTTGAGCAAGCCAGGTTGATTAAATGAACCCCAACCATAGCCCAAGATTCCAGACAAAAGAAAGTTCAGGGTAAATGTTGATGCCATGGAACAAAAGAACTGAAACAGAAAAACAAAAAAATACAACAATAAATTAGTGATTTAAGTTTTTAGAGCATGGACTTTTAAAGGGTTGCAAACAAGCTAAGGTGAAATCTGCCATAATAAGCCAGGGGTTTCAATAAACTTTAATTTATAAATAATACGAATTATGACTGGTCCATTTGGGTAATTGCTTCCTTCAAACTCTTTATTGCTTATGTTCTTACACTTCTCCAAGTGAGAGCTTGGTTCCAAAAGGAGCTTCCCTCTTCCAGGCTAAATAAAACTCCTCCAATCGGAGCCCCAAAAGCCGCTGCAAGTTACAAAATCAAATACATGCAACATGTCAGATTTACTATACCTAAAGGACCTACAGTGATTTTGTTACAAATAGTTATGGTGAGTCCTGAGACTCATCTTGTGAAAATCATGAGTTCCGGTCCATAACCAATAAGCACAATTCAAAAAAACAAGGAGGCCTAAATTGAAAATGCAGGGCCCTTATGTAACCAGACAGTTAATCTGGAGACAGATGCCACAACACTTTATATTACAGTTTACTGAAATTAAAATATAGTCCTTCTATATATTTGAAGCACAATTAATGCTAAAATAAATATATGCATCTTTACACAACAGCCACAGAAATCACTCGAACAGGATATTCTACCAAAAAATCTTCAAATCAATCGATCAATCATTCTTTGCATCCTACGGAACACATGCCATGAATTATTTTGCATCTTCAGGGATTTTTATGCATCAGGGACGCATGCGCAGGATGCAGAGGTAACAAAATCACTGCTATAATAATATATTATTTAAATCCTATGTACATAGTGTTATATTAATTTTAATACCTGCCACTCCAGCTGCAGCTCCCCCAGATACAAAATCTCTCTTATCCCTGACAAAAAAATAGAAAAAAAGGTGAAAACTACACTGTGACTTATACATGTACTCCACTTTCAATGCAAACTCAGAGGGTCAACAGACTTATTTTGAAACTAAAATCTTTTTGATAACACTTTTTCTCTTGTGCTCAAACTTACTAACCTGTCAGTTCGAAAATAAGGAAAGTTAATCTTGATTTTTCTAAAAGCAATACTTTGAAACTGTATAGGAGAGAGATGAAAAAGAATAAATTTCATCGATTAGTAAAAAAAGCAATAATTTTGGTCAAACCCAGTGTGCAAAGAAAGTAGTATGGCTAGTGGATTTTACTATCTGGCTACTGTATTCTGTATTCTGTTCTTAACTTGCCTGACAGGCAAGTGAAGTTCTTAGAGGAATTCAAATTACAAAAGAACTGTGAAATCAATTCTGCTCATCAAAACATTTGTTGGGCTAGTTGAAATGATGTTTGGGCTGGTAAATGTTAGCTTCAGCTTGCCCAAATGGCAAGCTGTAAAAATGACTTTCTTTGCACCCTGAAACCACTAGCTTGTGAATACAGCCCACATTCTGCAACGTCACCGCTGGTTTCCCTGCAAAATGATATCTGACGAACAAGAGCAGAAATTACACACTGATGACAGACTACATTTTCATGGAGGAAGCAGTGGTAGCATCACGATCTCAGGCTTTAAAACCACTAAGTGCTGAGAGCCATTTCTCGTAAGTGACTATGACTTATAAAGAGAGAACCAACAACAAACTCAACCCACATGTGACGAGCGCCCAATACTCTACCTTTGCACTGGACATTTTTTTTTTGTCATCATCATCATCAAATTTATTTTATTTATTTCCCCCCAAGACAATAATGAGTCACAGGTCCTTTTACATAGAGAGCCTTGTGGTCTGACTCTCATCAGCATATCACCTATTAAAAAAAAAATAAGTAACCACCATTTTGTGGTATTTTCTCTTTCCCTTTTTTTCAGCAACAAAGGAAAGGATGTCAACAAACCTGAGGAACACCTGCTCCAATGATGGCTCCACTATGAATCATTGGACCTTCTTTACCAACAAATAAGCCTGGCATATAAAACAAAAAGTAATGCCCTTTTTGGAACATGAACTTGAACAACATGACTATATCCCTTTGTTGTATGCTGCAATTAGGGGATAATGATTTATATTCATTTTTTTTATATATATCTTTGATTTGATTCAATTTTGATTGTTTCCTTTCCAAATCAAGTATTTTGATTCAATCATGAAAATTTTTGTTAAACCTTCTATTTTCAAACACTGCATTCAACAAAAACCCATTAAAATTAAAAAAATCAATTAGTCAAAGAGCCTTAACTTTATGTCACAATATGTAAAAACTTAACAGAAACATAAAAGAAATAAATAGCATAGTCTACAGTGGGAAATTTCCACATCAGCCAAAAGTAATAAAAAACCCCATTTGAAAGACAGAATAACAGCAAATGACTAAGCACTTGATTTATCATTACAGCCCTTCCACAACTGCCAGGAAAGGCTAATGCCAAGCAGGATTTTGTCATATTAGATAATTGTAAAATTATAAATTAAGACAATGAAAATGATATTTGTTCCTACCACCAGCAACACTAAAGAGGACTCCCACAGCCTTGCATATCAGTGTTTTTAGCCTGACTACATGAGGAACCTACAGCAGAATTCAAACAGACTGAACTTAAGGTATATGTTGTAGTTAATATTTTATCTCAGCTAATTTTTATTTTTCTTTTGTTTCAACTTCCTTAACATACATTACCATACCCAAAAATCAAGAAAAACAAAAATTACCTGAGATAAAAATTAACTACAACATATACATGTGACAGGTCAAATTTAGTTTAAAAAAATTTTTTAACCTATGTAGGTTGCTTCTCTTATTTTCTTTAACTCCTGACAAAGGAAAATAGAGAATCAACCTAGATTAAAAAACTAAACTCAATCTGAATTTAAATTTTTACCTGTAACACATAGATTACATGGAATTTTATCTAGTGTGACTCAGAAGAGATGTAAACTGTGTGAGAGTTGAAAATTTGAATGCAAATAATTTAAATTAATAGTGCACAGGATCTGAGAATTTATCTGTTCATTGAACAATTTATAACAAACCTTTACTCCATTTAAGTAACACTTTATTTCAGGAATTCCACTTCCAGCTGCTACAGGCTAAAAAAGGAAAAGAAAAAAATAATTAAAAAACTACTTGTTTTATATATAGTAATAAAATTATTTTTTGCAAAAACATGACAACATAATCCTGAGGGAGAGAGAGACATTCACTGCACAAAAGATGCAACTGAATGTACATTGGAAACATAAAAAGCCCATGATTTCTTGATTCACTCAGAAATGGGGCTAAGTGCAAATGAATAGTCTGCCAATGAAAAGAGAGGAGAAGTGTGACATCACATTACCATGGTAGCAAAATTTCTGGATCACAACAATACAGAGCTTAAGCAACGACAATGGGGACAACAATGGCAATGAGAATGGGAAAAAATGATAGGTTTAGATTAGCAAAACAACAGCTTTGCATGCGTGTAACATTTTTTTTGTACAATTCTTTGCCATCACTACATGTCTACAATGTGAAAATACCTAATTTCATGTGCCCGTTTTATGGAGTTGGTGAACACAGACAAAAATTTTCTTTTTCGTTTTCTAAACTTAGATACGGTCCTTTCAGATACAACCCCAGACTAAAACATGCTGAAATTATTAAATAAAAATTCTAACAACTGCTCAAAATTCAATGTTTACCTCAATGGCACAGAGAATGGCAGCAACCAAACAGAAGACACCATTAAATGCCATTAGAATGAGAAGAGTCACAGCTAAACAGCCCTTGGGTGTGCATTCTAAAAGAGCTAACAAACTGAACGTCAAGGATAAACCACTTAACACATGGTCTAATCTCTATGTTTGCTGTAAGTATTATGCTTCTCAGAGTATACGGAGAAATAGTAGTGATTAAAAGTATCTTTTACAGTATGATTCTCGTCAAAGGATACATTTATGAATGGTTTCAAATTTCCAACTCGTTAAAAGGGTCACAAAATAATCAATAAAAACAGCCACCTGAAATCAAATTAAACGGAATTTAATAGAGAGCTTGAAGGAATGTTAAAGAAGAATACATTATAATTATATAATAAGTGTTGTTAAAAACTGAATCATTGGATAATGCAATTCTAGAGCTCTGAATGGCTTAGTCATCAGGGCTGTGCTCTAACAGAGCCCAGTGGTCCTTGGCACCTAACTTTTGCCCTTGGATGACTAGAAAATCTCATATTTTTCATACAAATCATATGCTGAGCACCCTACATTTTACAGTTTCAGAGCACTGGGCTCCCTTCAATTTTCCTTAGAGCATAGCCTTGGCCATTATGGTGTATGAGCCATTATACCATGCTCTCTAAATATGGTAATTGTATCCGTCTGCTCAAAATTAAAAACAAGTTGAAAATTGGTTGTTTTTACAAATAAAGTCAGGAAGAATTCTCAATATTTTGACAGGCGTTTTTAATAAAACAATAATTATTCCACTTGCACTTGTTGGATATGAGATGATTATAGCCAATAAGGTGTGTCCTACCACCTCATATCCAATGCGCACTCATGGAATAATTTATTGTTAACTATCACTGGGGGATATAATAATATTAGTCCACTGACCAGTCCTGTTAGGATCCCAATAGCAGCTGTAACTAACCATCGTACAAGTTCCTGACCCCAAAATGACTGCCAATAAAGATCAGAATCAAGATATCAAGTATGCTGTTAATTTTTATAATATGAAGTTAGTTATCATGATCTCATTTTTGCTACTAATAAATAAATAAACCCAGTAAAAAGAGTCAGTAGCTAATTTAATTTATCTGACATTCTAACCTTTTTATCTCTTGATGCCAGCATTTTTGAAAAAGGTTTGTTGTAACACACATCATAATCAAGGCTCTGCAGACGGAAAACATGTAC